>NC_081411.1:670896893-671221060 GCF_030272615.1 Cryptomeria japonica | reverse complement strand
CTAAATTTCATCGTATATCGAGTTAAGTTGTCATTATGTCCTGTGTTATTGTGTTCTTGGTCAGGTGTAGATGTATAACCTAATGGAAGTGAGCCATTGTGAGTTTGGTCCAAATGGTCAACCTTAGGTTAGTAATTGTGTTTCTTTCACCTGTGGTTTGTCAGGATTAGGTATGGCTTTCTGTGTCGCCATAGAGTTCTCGTAGAGAGACCTTTCTTGTAGTGTTCTATGAGAGAGTGGATTTCGAGTGGGGGTCGTGCCCAAAGTGGATGATAGGCTAACCTATCGAAAGTCAGATAAAAAGTGATAACCTAATAAATTGATTAGGGGGTGGTTAGAATAAACATTAATTAAGATAATGTGCCTCATGCATAGGTGTAGTGCTTGTACAGGGCTCATAATGTAGTGAGAAGGACTAGAATGGCAAACTTACCACCCTGTCTTCACGAAAGGATTGGTAGAGTCTGCATGAGACTTAGTTGGAACTGGAGGTTTGGTAGAGGTTACCAAGATAACCCAGGATGGGGGTCAAGACCTATGGAGGCTATACCATGGTATCCATCTTAAGCTATGCGATGACACTCTCTCCTTAGAGTCACTAGTGTTTTGTGAGTTGAGTCACATGGATGTGTGTGGAGTCTTGTAGTCCTTTCGTACTTGTCTTATTTTTCTTTCTTGAGGGTTTTCTACTATCTCCTAGTACGGTGTGGTGGTTCCATTTCGGGATCACATGGTCGGGTGGTAGTGTCACTTCCCATCGGATGTTCTGAAGTGTATCTTAGGATGAGGAAGGACTTCGTTGGAGTTCTTGGTTTGTGGCTCATGTACTAGCTCTTGTTCATGATCATTGTTTAGTTGAAACCTTGAGGTTATTGTATCAAACCTTTATGTAACCTTGATTTCTTTGTAACATTCTAATTTATGGTATTTTTGTAAACATGTCTTTATGGATATTGTAAAAAAAAAAAAAGGAATTATTGGAATGCATGTTATTTCGTTTGCTTAAATATTTTGTATATATACAATGATTGCATTGGACTACTTTGAAATTCTTTCATTATGGAATATAGATCTTAAACATTTAATTGTTTCAATATAGCTGAAACATTAGGTTTATCTGTGGTGTTAATATAAACTACGAAGTAATCTTCATTGGTGACCCTTAGGAAATTCAGAAGTTAGACTTCTGTTGTGTTATTAGACATGAAATGGTTTAAATTTAAGCACTTGTTCTTAAAAAATAAATATTTCACCCTTTAGTTGCCTAGTTGTGTTGTTTCCTTTTAGGGTTTTTGGCAGGGCATTACATGTTCTAACACATGCATGCCCCTTAGAACTGCATATGACCCCTTATAAAATACATGCCTAACATCCGAGTCTAAGTTGGGAGGCTTTAATAGATGCCTAAAATCCGCAGAGCTTGGACCACCCTCTAAATACTTATATGTTACAATAAAATACAGGTCTAATTGTTTTTGTTATTGACTTATAAAAATTATAAATCATGTTCTTGAATTTTTAATGTATTTGATTTATAGGACAAATTTATATATGTTTTAATTTAGTAAAGTTGTATGTATATATATTTAATGATCTCTCTCTCATTCTCTAAAATTAATGTTAGATCTCTTTCTAGATGTCATGATTTGAATGATCTACCTCTCTCTCTTAAATTAATGTTTTAATAATTTTAAAAAATTATGTATGCGATCTATATAGATAAATTTATATATGTTTTAATTTAGTACATGATGTATATATATATCTTTAATGATCTCTCTCTCTCTCTGAAATTAATGTTATCTCTCTCCCTCTTTCTCTATCATGAAAATGATCTCCAGGCTCTCTTTCTCATTAATGTTTTAATAATTTAAAATGTACATGCACACACACACACACACACACACACACACACACACACACACACACACACACACACATACACAAACATATATATTAATTATGCGAGAACTTCACATGTGTACATTTTAATTTATAATGAGCTCAAGATTAACGATCTCTCTATCTCTCTCTCTCTAGAATTTAACTGTTTTTAATTTTTAATGTTTTAAATTGAATGCACTTCATGTGTGTGTGCTTACGGATTTATTTTAACTTTATGACCTACCTAGATAGATGGCATCCCAGGATACACCTGCATAGGCTCCTGATCAGGATCCGTGTGCATAGGCTCCTAATCAGAAGCCACCTATTGATGATATAGATCATCCACACCAGGATCCGCCATTGCTTGATATTTCTACCATTTTCCAATACAGTGATCATGAGCTACATAGGTTAAGGGTCAAATTAGATGACCCCCATACTGATGGTGTGTACAAGAGTACATGCAAATCCATTTTTGATAGTTTGCAAACATTAAGGGACTGCTTAGTTTCTCAAACCTCATTCTCAACTGAGGTTATAGATAATATTTATAGACAGTAGAGGAGTGAGGTGAGGGGTCCTGATTCTTTTGCTGATATGGTGAGGGAGGTCTCGAAGGAGACCGTCAAGGAGAGATATTTTCCACAATATCAGGAGAAGAGTAAGGTGAGAGGATATTAGTTCATGGGATGTATCGATCCATAGGTTGCATCATTGATTTACCCAAGCTTCTTAGCTGCACATGGTCATTATCCTAATAATGACCAGATACAGTTATACTTTGTACAACAGGTATTTGTTGAGGTTCATTGTCAGATGAAACCAAACTACCTTTATATTCCATCATATTATGGATAGGGGAGGGGTAGGATTGCTGATAGAGATGCATATCATAGGCATGATAGACCTCTACCTAGACACAGGGACCTGGTTAGCCAAAGATTTCTGCAAGTAGTCGCAACCCTCACCCCCATAGTGGATCACATTGTGATTGCTTCTGAGAGAAAATAAATTGATAGGATCGGATAGATTGCATCAGCAACAACCACCATATCATCTGATAGGTTGGGTAGATATATGTTGAGCCGACCACATTCAAGATCATCCACAGATCATGCATCTTCTAGTCATAGGGTGGCTTCAGATTTTGATGATCCATATATTACTTCTCACATTACCTCCCTAGATGAGGTAGCGGCTATAGTAGGAGGTGGTAGACATGTACAAATGTCGTAGTATTTAGCCGAGGACCTACTAGCTTATTACCATTTTATTTCTTCTCAACTTGGGATACCATTGGTTGTAGTTAGAGAGGAGATTCTTAGAAACGGGTAGGCTACTGCTGCATCGACGCATACCCTGAGGCAATCACAGCATTCACATCACTCTACGCATGCTTCAAGTAATGACCCACATATAGATCACTCTATTGCTACAGAGGAGGAGATACAAGCCGATTAGGTCTGGATGGTAGATGAGAGCTTGGATTCATTTGAGGAGCAACTGTAAGCTTTGAGCCATACTGGGTTTGTGGATATGCTACTATAGTCAAAAACTTCATCCACGATGCCTAGTCATCTAAATAGTCCCTTACACTCCTCATTGATATATACAGCCAAAGAGAGATATGCAGGCATGATTGATTTGGTTGATATAATCATAGGACATGATCAGACTATACAGCCTACTCCTAATACATAGGTATGTACATGTGCCTTTAAATTTTTACAAGATGTATATGGTATAATGTACGATAAATCTATATATATAGATTGAATTTAAATAATAAATAATAGAAGTTAATTTGTATCATTGAAATTGATCCTGGACTATCCTTATATATATATATATATATATATATATAACAGTTAGCTCATGTCACTCCTAGCTTGAGCTCTGAGCGTGTGCGTGTGCATAGGAGAGATTCTTTCGATGCTATACAGGGTGTTAGTGGACAGGTTAGTTATGGTTTTTTATATATATATGTACATTTACATGTATGTGTGTTACAATTTATATTTAAATTTAAATTTAACTAGTCAGATTTGATTATTTTTAAAAATATGCACATATGTTATATATGACGTCTAGAGATCTATATTTAATATTTAAATAAATTCTACTTTTGCAGGGATCTATTGGACATCTAGACTCTTACCAGGACTGTCCCTCAAATGGTCGCTTTGTTTGTGGCCGACATGATGCATGTTGATTTGCTAGACTTTATAGCTCATTTGTTTATCTTTTTATATACATGTATATTTTAGACTTTCAGATTATGTATTCATGAATGTATGAAGTTTAGACTAGATTATCCTTTATACAATTTGCGTTTGATCATATTATATATTTCATGCATGTATGTTAGATTATTTAATTTATATACAGTTTATGTTTGATCATGGATTGTATATATCATGTTCATGTATGGTTAGATTATACTTTATATATGTATAGTTTGTACATTTGAAGAGTGGATTATATAACGCATCATTTGTATTCAGATTATATATGATCATGCATACATGTTAGATTAATACTAAACACACTTCATATATAATATGATCATGCACATGTTCTCTAAAACTTTCAAATTTATATATGTATGTTATTTAATTTGTGTACATGTTCTATAGATTAAGAAAAGATTGATATGTTTATATAATTTAAATTTTAAATTTTAAATTTTACTACATGTAACATGTATATACATAGATATGCATTAATTGAAAAGAATTTGTGAACAATATATATCCACTCCACTATGCAAGCCATGAACAATATAAAAAATTACACTTGTTCATATCAAATGAACAAACTCAAGTTAATGAACATATTCAATAATTTAAATTCTAGGTGTACGTCTAGGTGTACTAAATAGGTCGCACCATGTACTTCTAGGTACATAAGTTAAATAGTTCACAACACATTACTTAGTGGTTCATACCGCTCTTCAATTATTCCACACACATGTCTAAATTTAATATCAAATTTACACATACATTCTAATTTAATACGCAAATTTTTAATTAAATTTACACATAAAGGCATATTTAATTAAATAAATACATGTACTAATTTACTTTACATACATGCTAAATTATTTTAACAACTTACAAATTACATATGTGCATACATGCATTTAGAATTAGATAGACTATACATCCTAATCAAGAGCATACATCGAGCCTTAACACATTTTCAACTCATCGACATGTCTCAATTTACTTTAGATACATGCACGCAAGTATTATTTAACATATGTATACATTAACTTTATACATCCTAATTTAATATAATTAAAAATCTCATATTTAACTAAAAAATATATGGTCCACACAAGCCATAACTAAACACTTTAATAATGTACTTAAATATAATAATTTATCCAAGTTTCAAAACAAGTTAAGTTCTAATTTAAATCAAGTATTAATTCAAGTCATGGGTTGAACCATGTCATGTAATTTTGTTTACTAAATTATAGCTCATACAACATCAAGTGGTTTAGATTGCTCTTCAATAGCACTTAATATTTTCTCATGATCTTCACTATCTAGTCTCCACTTTTGAGACTACCCGTGACATGGAACTGTATGAATAATTAGGCCAAGAAAAATGACCAAGTGGCTATACTGATATAACTTGTTGTCAATTTGGTATTCAGTGAAATGAATCCCATGTTGGACAATTTTAACTTGTTTGAAATATGTCCCTTGCACTACAACTGAGCTTGAATGTACATGTATATAAGAAACAAGAAATTAAAAATTTGCACGTAAGCGATCTATGTACATATAAAATTGAAAACATTCATAGATGTGTGCATATTTAAAATAAATTTATTTAAAATAATTTAAACGTAGATTGAATTAGACCTGTGGGAAAGGACATTCCATTGCTCATTTCAGATTTTGTTAACTTCTTTCTCTCTTCTCTCCAATGCAATAAATAATAACTAACACCTTCTATATTTCCATCTTCTGCTATGACTGCAAAAATATCTCCTACAATTTGAAACAAGTTAAATAAATTAAAAACATCATGTACTCGATTTAAAACTTATATATAATTTATTTACATGTACGCAACATTTTTTAAGGAAATAAATATATATATATATTAAATATATGTGTATGCCATATGTATACCTTTTTTAATCAATCCAGAAATATGATCATAATCAATCCTGAAATATGATCATAATCACCAGAAATCAAAGGAATGTCTTCAAATATTTCATCCTCATTTGAATCCTCGTATGTGTCAGAAACATCCAATGGCACCAATTTCCATTCACTAACATATCCAAACTCTTGGTTCTTGCTATCAACATAGTTTTCGAAAATACAATTTGAATAAAAACATGAATAATCCCTAGTGTACAATGTCCATGGGTGCTTATCTATACTCATGACACAATACAAAGATCTTGTCCTCTCCATGATATTGCATCCATGCGTTGATTTTATATCCACATATGCAAAATGTACATGTGTACACACAAACATACATGTAGATCAAGTTGTTAAATTAAAAAATTTGAACTAGGAACATTTAAATAAAACACTAAAAGAGAACATGTGCCGGTCATCTCCCAAAACACTCTATATGGAATGGGTCTATATGTTCTCGATGATGATTCACTAGGATAATTCGGTTGCTCAAAATGCTTCTTACACCATTCAACAACATAATGTGCATCATCTATATGATCTTCTATATAATTTAGTTGATGTTTTCTTAGAGCACGTTTGATACAAGCTCCTGAACCATCATGTTCACCCCTTCCACGACCACTCTAAAAAAAGTTACAAACATGTGGTATTGTGTCATTTCAATGATATCTACATAGTGCATAAAATGGCCTCGAATATTTGAGTTGTGCTACACATCCACCAGACCAAACAAAATGTTTAAATATTGTTATGCCTCTCTTTCAAATATTCTAGAAACTTCTTAAAGCAATGTTGTACAAATTGAGTGTCACGCTCCTTATCATCATTGATATAGAAGTGAAAATCTTTCTCAATGATATGATTTTCAAATGTATTATCAACACCATCCAAATCCATCTGTGCATATTGAAAACACACATGCACCATAATAGTGATTTTCTTTGAAAAGTAATACTCTGATTGAATCTCTTTTTGATGTGCAAAAGAGTAATTTTCTGCAAAGTCCACTATGGATAGAATAGTTCCAAGTGGGAAAGTGTCTCTTAATATTTTAAATTGTTCTTCTTGCAAATTGGAAAAAAAACCATGGCATATGTATGGTTTTATCAACTTACAAATTTTTTTCATAAATGTTCCAATAGATATTTCCTCTTCTACATAATCTAACCTTGTAGATTCCTTTCCAAATTTTTATTCAATTTTTTTGTACTTGTAACTCTTGCAATTTACCATCTTCCACATGTTAGTATCTTCATCTCTCAATGACAATTTCACCAACTCCCCGCATGTTTCACAAATTACTTTTATGCAATTTATTTGACCAGTTGCATTATCATCCGATTTATCACATAATATGGATGCTATGAATTGACTTGTTTGTTTAGGAGGATCTTTTTCATAACCATCACTATCTTCTCTAATATTTTGAAACACCTGGTAGTACAGATCAAATTCAATGTAAGTTTTGAAGACTTTGTTTACCTTCACATAATATGGCCTTAACCATTCAACCATGGTTTGTCCAATCTTTATATGAGGGTATGTTTTAGTAAACAACACATACAATTCATGTTTTGTTGTGTCTAACCATTGTTTTACATGGAGATCACAAGGATCAGGGCCAATCCTTTGCTTGATTACATCTCTACTACTTGATGAAGGATGAGTATTATCATTCAAAAAAAATTTCACGAAGTTCTTAACAACATCTTCAATTCTATCAGAATGAGGAGGTCTACACATAATTGCCCAATTCCCTTCTAAGGTAATATCATCCAATCTCTTTCTCCTTGTAACATATTTTGATATTTTCCTTCTACTAAAATCAAACTCAGATGATAGTGAAGAGATTTCTCTTTTTTGAGGCAATCTTTAATTTACTAAATATATGTCAACATCACTCTTCTTGAAATGATCTTATCTATTGTTCAATATTTTTTTACCAATGTTAACCAAACCTTTCTTAACATTATCAACAATAGATTTTTGTAGCTCAAATTTTTTCCTCTTTTGACTTGTTGTACCTATACCCAACAATTTCAGTGGATCTATTTTGTCTTTACGAGTAAGTACAATTGATAACAATTTAGCTTTCTCTAGTGTAGTATCAAGATTGTAGAAATGAGACATTATTTCTTTTGCATTTTTATTCATTGACCTCCTTTTAGTATGTCTAGGTTCTTCACTCAAACATTTCAACTCATCCATATCCATTTCAAGTAAATGATCTAAATTTTTATAAGAAATATTTCTCTTCACCTGTTTAGCTAGATCCATAATATGCTCATCCATACTGGTGGTAGGAGGTAAGGAGCCTGACCCCTCTCCTTCAACCTCCATTGCTTCAACTTGGCAAAGCTCCTCCCTATGTTCATGAACTATATTGTGTTCATCAATAGGTTTGTTTCCCTTGACTCCTGCTTCAGAACTCCCTTCTTGTTGAGCCTGTTCTGCACATAATTTAAGATGAGAGAGAATATTTTTAATGCAATAAAATTCCAAGATTAATTTGAAACCAAATTTTCAAGACATTTAGTAAGACCTAAAAATTATTTCATAACAAGTGGACTATTATGTCATATTTAAGACCTGTTATTGCATAATAGATCTCCTAATATCACATGCAATAGGTCCTAATATGATCTACATAATATAGGTCTTAAGGGGACTCTTGAACTTATAATGTGAAATTTTTTTGCATACGTCAAGTCATATAAATAGAGCCTATTATGACATAATAGGTTCTAAATTTATGTCACATTTAAGACCTATTTAATCACATAATAAGTCCTAATATCATATAATAGGCCTTATTATTACTTAATATGACCACGCATGCAAAAACATTTCACATTAATATACTTGAATCCCCTTAAGACAGATATATTATGTGATATTAAAGGACCTATCCTATTAAATTACATAGGTCTTAAATATGATATAAGTTAGAACCTAAATTATGACATAATAGGTCTTATTAATTTTATGACTTGATACATGACCACATATGCAAAAACATTTCACATTATATTTGACTCCCCTTAAGATAGGATATTGCATGTAAATATTAGGACCTATTATGTATGTGATGTTAGGACCTAAATTATGTGATAATAGGTCATTAATTAATCACATGTACATAATAGGCCCTAATATATCATTAATATAGGTCTTAAGTCCCAGACTCAAGTATATAATGTGAAATGTTTTTGCATATGTGATCATGTTATTAAGTCATAATAAGACCTATTATCTCATAATAGGTTCTATTATGTTATATTTAAGATAGGTATTATCACAGATAATAGGTCTTAATATCACATAATTGGTCGTAATATCACATAATATAGGTTTTAAGGGGAGTCAAGTATAATGTAAAATATTTTTGCATACACTTGAAAACAAAAAAGACACAATGTTTGTTTGTCTGAAAGTGTTTGATTGTTTTGATCATGTAAGCACAAATCCTAGGGCAAGATGAGACAGTGGTTGTTGAATCTCACTTGGGGAGTTACCCCAAGCTACGCAATTCAGAGTGGATACTTAGGTGCTTGACCCCACTAGCTCCCCTTCATGACACTAACTTCTCTAGGGAATCCAAGCACCAGTCCCCATGAAAAAATCCCCGTGGTTAACTTTTTATCTCTACTAAGAACCGTAAGAATGTGAGCCACTTCAGATGTCTGACCTCCTGCACCAACAACTAGAAGGTTTTTGGCTTCTACCACAAAAGGTGTCTAATGAGGGCATTCATTCAAGTGGCTATAATCAACAGTGTGTTATGCTTTATAGGGTTTATGGGGAGTCATAACGTCGTTATATCATCATGTAACACCCGTTGCTTGCAACTTTCATCACAAACACATTTATTTATAGTGACTTGGAAGAGCTTGGCTTTAGCTTGTTACCACTTTGGGTCATTCCCTCTCACCAAGCCTTAAGGGCTACTCAGGAGGTAGGCCCCTTTCTAAGGATAAAACAAAAAGAGCCTATTCCTGAAGACACAAAAGACAAGTTTGTTAATTTTAGAGCACCAATTGAAGTGTTTGTTAAACTATAAAGAGACATGGTTTAAAAATGTAAATTAAATTATAAATTATATAATAAATGGGAAAGAAAGGGGTCCTAAAGATCTAAATTTTAAAATTAAACCATGATCTATTATAAATGGACTTAAGGGGGTGACAAAATGTCAATTACACAACAAGAAAGTTAATGGAATTTGAAATTTGCAAATACGTGCATATTATTTCAAATTAAAGCATAATTAATTTTAATTAAAACTAGATTATTTTTAATCCTACTATTTCCAATTAATATAATAAAAATAACATCATTTAGAGTTAATTAAGATAGAATTATTATATAAATTAAATAAATTAAATTGATTTAATTTAATTAATATTATTTAAAATAATTTTCATTAAAAATATTAGATATAAAATATTTATCTAATACGAACAAATAAACACAATTTTAAAAAAGTAATACATATAAAATTTAATAAAAATACAAATAAAAATACATACTTGCATCATGATATCTTTGCCTTCTTTGTTTTCGATATCTTTGTTCCATTTCTAGAGAATAATTCGTTGAAGTCTTAGTTTGCCTTCTCTTCTTGTTCCCCATGATTTTAAAATAACCTTCAAATATCTTCAAATTATTGCTCTCAAAATAATTTTCAAATGTCTTCTTTCCTCCAAAAATGCAAATTCTTTTAATCATTTGTGTGTAAAAAAATGAAAAAAATTATATATATTTATATGACTCTATTAAAATGTTAAGAAAAAATAAAAATTGTGTCGGCCAGAGTTTGAACGAACGCTGACAGTTACAAAAGGTTGGGTTCATTCGAACTCAGTCATTACATAAATGTGTGCGTCACAATTTTTCCTTAGGGGTTCGAGAGGAGGAGGATCTGATCAAACCCCTTAGGGTTCCATCAGACCCCCCTTCGCTTGAACCAGTGTTCATTTGAACCTGGTTGGTAGAGGTCTCTCCCCAATTTTTTCAAAAATTTGAGAAATTTTTGTTTTCGGACCTCTGGTTCAAGGAACAAATGAAATAATATTGATAACCAAAAAATATAAGATGGTAGTACTTGGAGAAATCTTTCCAATGGGTATAAATTAATTACTTTGTGAATTTATTATGTTCTTGTTTGTTTAATTTTATGGAATATTGGTTTTTCACCGACCATGAACTTCTTTGTTCAATGCATTGAGAAAAATAGGAAACTAATTAAAAAAAAATCTAAAAAATATCTATGCCCTAGGTATTGATGTCTTCTTTCTAACAAAAAAAAATAAAATTGAATTTTGATATATATAGAACAGGTTATGCATTCAAACTTAAACCTTAGTCTGAATTATGACTAGTTGGACTTCAAAACTTAATAAAATAAAAAATATTCAACATCCCAATCCTCTCAAAATTGACAAAGTTTTCTCTCAAAACCCCAATCACCAACAAAGAGGATGAATTTTCCCTAAAAAAGAAAAGAATCCCTCTTTTTAAAAAAATTTCAAATTATAAAGCAATTCACCCAAAAATCTATTTTAGGGCACAAATTCATTTTTTATGAATAATAGAAACTCTAATTTTATTTAAAACATTTACATGACATATTTAAAAAAATTCTATTATTCTTTTATTTTTTCAACACAAAAGCCAATAGACATTTTAATAACTAATAAGTAAAAATTAACTTTCTTTTTCTTTTTTTTTAAAACAATTACTCAACACAAAATATAAATTTCCACTAATAATTCAACAATCACTTTAACTAAATAATTAAGAATAATCAATTATCTAATTAACCACAAAAGTGCTCTAAACTTAATATATTCTTAATTTCAATTTAATAAACACGACACACATTAATTATCTATAACCATATAGTATTAATAATTAATTACTCATTAACTAACACAAGAAGAGGATAATTAAATACACAGAACGCATAACACACAAAATTCAACTTAAACAAAACAGAGACATGACCCACATACCAACATCAGAATAGCGGCCTACTTGGCGATCTGATAGGGTTGACAAAAGACTCGCGATGCTCACAATCGAGAAAGGCTAGGGGTAACATTCGGGACTTAGAACTATCTCCTCCACTTCCATTTGGTTAATTAGGTATGCTCAAACCCTTTGAGTCGGTACCCTGTACCTGCAATTCTTGCATCATTGAACAATGTATACTTATATATACAGACACGGTAAACACACTGGTGAAGGAGAATCATGACTTTTTGTGTCTCACCGAAATGAGTAACGAGAAATCATCTCCTCGCACCCCATACATTTCCACACATACATGGCAACATATACATAGAGAAACTCGTAGGTGAAGTAAATGTGTTATTCCATCATTAGTAACACATAAATAAAATTAATATTTTATCATTTATAAAATACAGTACAAAAGTATAGTTTATGTCTACTCATTCAAAGAAATAGTTCCTGATCAACATATACTCTTCCATAATAAATAATGCATAATCATATTCACCAAATCACACTTTGAAGCATCATACCGAAATGAAATATCACAATCATAATAAATCAACCATCCCCATAAGCCACTAAAAAGTCAACCATGGTCAACAAGGTCATAAAGGGTCTGATTAGGGTAGGGGTAATACAAGAATCATTTATAAATTTGATTACAAATTGATAAAAATCAATTTATGTTAAGATGAATGTTTAGACTTTTAGAATTTTTTCTCTTATAAAAAAAATAACCAATAGAAGACTAAATTTTTAATTTGAGGAATTTTAAATAATATATATGTTTTAAATTATAAAGCTATATAAAATCCATAATTTTAAGTGTACTTTGTATTTATATTTATATTTATATTTATATTTATGCTTTAAAACTCTTTTGATTCTATTCTAAAATTGATGTAAAATTTAAATGTTGAAATATGTTTATAAAATGATGTGAATGAACATTAAATTTTGGATATACTACTTTTTCGTTAGATTTTTCTTAATCACTTAACTTGAATATTTAGTGAGTGACAACAAAATATTATAATATTGTCAATAAAATTGTGAAGCTAATATTTTAGTAAAAATAGAGTAGTTTCAAGAAATTAAATACTCTTTTAAATAAGCTTTTGTGCTCGATTAAAAAAATACATTTTGAGTTGAGTAAAATTTCCTATTTGATATATTGAAAACCATAATTTAGTCATTTGAATAATAATGCACCTTTTTAATGGGATCAAATTCCCTAATATTAGTGGGATCAACTTTCCATTTCAATTTGGAAGTATTCCTAATATTACTTTGATATTAGTGGAAATTAAGTAAATGAAATCATCCCCATTTTACTCATAATTCCTCCTATTATTACAAGATTTAAAGAATGAATTAGATTAGATATCTATAATTTACTTTGATTAACTATACTTAGTTGTGTATCATAGGAGCAATAGTTCCACCAAATGTTACTTTGCACATAATATCCATTATACAGTATGAATGAGCCTCTAATAATAGCCTATTAGAAAAATCATATGGAAAGAGGAATAAGATATTTTGAGTGATTGCATGAAAAGTTAAGATCAATTAGTTGAGGAAGCAATTTGTAAGTGGTCATATACTTTGACCAATTTATCTTTAAAATGATGGAGGTTTAAAATCACTAAAACAATAAATTATATAAAAAAATATAATCATTTAAATAATAAATTTCTCTACTTTGACAAGAATGAATCTAAAAATACTAGTTTAATATGAGAGATACCATATAGTATATGAATGCTAAGAAACATAAATCCACTTCCTATTAATGATAATATGTGGAAGGGAAACTTGCAAAAAAGGTCTAATCATTAATCTAGGTTACAAATTTAGACTTGGATAATAATATCTTTTGTAGGAACACACAATTCTAGTTAGGTTAATTCAACAAGTTGATATTTTTAAAGGGTGAATAAATATGAAGAATGCATTCCACATCAATAAAGAGATATGCAAAGTCCCCATGCTTAGATTTTTCACCTAATATTTTGATTGGTATC
Organism: Cryptomeria japonica; assembly: GCF_030272615.1. NCBI lineage: Eukaryota > Viridiplantae > Streptophyta > Pinopsida > Cupressales > Cupressaceae > Cryptomeria > Cryptomeria japonica. The sequence goes on along the minus strand of NC_081411.1, from coordinate 671,206,953 downwards.
ATCCCACCATAATTAGCAACATTGATTCGTAGGAGAAAACCTAACATACAACATATAGGTTACTTTAGTTTTTTGGGGGGGGTTCATTGTAATTTAATCAATTTGTGTTATATTTTTAGTCAGACTTTCTATTATGAACTTTAATGGCCCATGTGCCTATTATTTACTTAGTTGGTTAGCTATTACTTTAAGTAGTCTAGTTTGGATGTTATTCATCCATTGGACATTTCATTTATGTTTTTTATTATGTGGATTCCTTTTTATTGATTTGTTGTGTTGTTAATAGTATGGACCAAGGCCCTTCTCTACTTCCTTAATAAAAAACATAAGGGTTGTTTGAACGTTCCTTTCTTGTCTACATCTGTTTGTATATGTCCTCAATTTTTTTTATGATATTTATGTGTTTTATTTTCTATATATATGAAATATGTTTTCTTTTACTTATTTTCAAACAAGTAAGCCAAGTAAGCTAATTATTTATATTTGGTGTACGATAATTGTAAATTTATTATTGAGTGTTATAGTGGTGAAGAATATGATATTTAAGTAAAGTAAATTGAGAATTGTATTAATGTTATGGTTCTATGACTTAACTTTTGAAGTGTAATAAAGTGGCAATTTATTAATAATAGAATGTATAACTATAGCAATATTTTAGTTCAATAATCTTGCCTCTTCTTTTAAATTTATTATATGTTAGATTGTCATGAATTTATGTAATTATAATAATAAAAAATAATGTGTTTATTTATTTTTCTTATATGTTTCTAATTTATGTTGATTAAATTATTTCAAAATGTGACAATTAGTAAAGAAGATGGTATATATTGGTATGTAAGTTGGCAATTTAATTTACCATACCTTATCTTTATAATCATTCACTCACATAATTTATTTTTCACATCTATCACTTCATAAAGCTACATTATAATTTACAAGTATAGAGTTGATATAGGTCAATTCTATTATCATAGATATGTGCTTCAAAACATTAAATCTCTATATTAGGATTTGGGACTATGCTTTCCTCCATTATTAACTATTATTAGATGATTAAAATATAATTTAATTTAAATTGCACATTAAGTATGTATTTAAACATAAACCTTTAAACCAAAAGAATCGCCAATGAATTTCATTACAAATTGATTAAATAAAATTTCCTTAAGATAAATATTTACAATTTTAGAATTTTGTCACTCCTATATATAGAAAAAAATGAATACAAGCCTAACTTTTTAAGTTGAATAATTTCAAGTTATACACACATACATACACATATATATCTCTGTGTATATATATATCTATGTGTGTATATATAACTACCACTCGGGATGATTCACCAGACGGAAAACGAGTGTAAGGTGATGGATATCTACCCGCAAAGTCACGAGTCCTTTTTAATCTACATAGCGTGAATAACGATCCAGAGGTGTGGAAAGAACCGGAGAAGTTCAGGCCTGAGAGATTTTTGGGGAACAATGAGGTGAGAATGGCATATGTTCCGTTTGGAGCAGGAAGGCGGGTGTGCGCAGGAATGGACGTGGCCAGTGTGTATGTTCCCATCACTCTTGCCAATTTGCTTAAATCATTCCAGTGGGGATGTGTTAAGGAAGGTAGTCTTCCCGATCTTGCTCAGGATATTCAAAATGTGCTCACGTCCATGAAGTATCCATTGGAAGCTCGAATCACATCTCGTCCATCATAAACAGATATCCTAAGTAACATTCAACATACAAATTGTTTCAACTTTACTTGCTTGTCTATGTCCTCCATCTTCTGTTATGATATTTGTGTGTTTGAGTTTCTATATAGGTCTCTAGGTCTATACCCATATAGTATATGAAATATCTTCAAATAGGAAAGATAATTATAAGTACTTGTTTGTAGGACAAAGTGTAAATTTCTTATTGATTGTTATGTGGTGAAGAATATGATGTTTAAGCATGGTAAAAAAATGTTATGGTTTTATGATTTAATTTTTCAAAGTATAATAAAGTGTCAGTTATAGCAATATTTTATATAAGAAATTTAGCTTTATTAAAAAATTTCTTGTATATCAGATTGTTATAATTTTTATGTTATTATAATGATAACAAATTTGTTTATTTATTTTTCTTAATTTTTAATATGTATACTAAAGTGGTAGTTTATTTATAATAGAAAATTTTATTATAGTAATTAATTGTATAAGAAATCCATCTTTTTTAAAAGAAAATTATTATATTTCAGATTCCTATAATTTTTATGTAATTATAATGATAAAAATTATGTTTTTATTTATTTTGCATATATGCTTTCAACTTATGTTATTTAAAATATTTTAAAATGTGTAAGTAATATAAAAGGTATTATACGTAAGTTGGCAATTCAATTTACCATAACTTATCTTTATAATTGTCACAATTTATTATTCAGATCTATCAATTCATAAAGGTTAGATTTACAAGTGTAGAGTTGGCAATTCAATTTACCATATCTTATCTTTATAATTGTCACAATTTATTATTCAGATCTATCAATTCATAAAGGTTAGATTTTCCAAGTGCAGAGTTATTAACTGATTAAATTACACTTTAATCTAAATTACATATTAATTGTGTATTTAAGGATTGAACTTTAATCTATAAGAATCAACAATGAATTCCATTTCAAATTGGTAAATTAGATTTTCCTTGAGATGAATGTTAATTTTAGAATTTAGTCACTTCTTTATAAATAAAATTACAAATACAAGTCTAACTTTTTATATTGAATAATTTTTGTATTACAAATACTAGCTCCTTTCGAGCACCAACAACTTAGAATTCCACAAAGGTGTCCCTCATGGGAGTTGAACTTGGGTCTCCACATTAAGAAATCAATGCTTTAACCAACTAAGCTCAACCCCCTGGACTATCTTGAATAATTTCAAATAATATCTATGTTTTTAATTATAAAGTGATATAAAATATAGAGTCTTAGTGTAGTTCATATTTATATTTATATTTTTGACCTTTGAAGTCTTTGGATTGTTTTCTAAAATTGATGTGAATTTTATTTGTTGAAAAATGTTTATAAAATGATATTAGTAAACCTTCAATTTTTAAAATACTATTTTTTTTCTTATATTTTACTTAATTAACTATCTTGAATATTTAGTGTATGGGAACAAAAAAATGTAGTATTTTCAATTTGATTGTGAAGCAAAACTTCTAGTAAAATATAGAATAGTTTCAAGTGAAAAAATACCTTTTTGAGTTGAGGAAAATTTCCTCTTTGGTGTATTTATAACCATATTTTAGTTGTTCAATTCTAGCAATACACCTTTTGGGTGGGGTAAGGTTTTCTCCTCGGTGGATTTATATTGTATCTTTTCCACTTAAATTTGGAAGCCTTCCTAGTGTAACTTTGATTTTGATGACAAATGAATTAATGCAATGATTCTCATTTAATCATAGTTTCTCCTATTATTACATGAACTAACCTATTTTCAAATAATATTCAATAGCATATTTTTTCATTATTTCAAAAGATTAATTGGATGTCTCCAATTGACATATCTAACAATGAACTAGATTGGATACCCATAATTTACTTTGATTAATTATAGTTAGTTGTGTATTATTGGGGCAATAGTTCCACCAAATATTACTTTCCACATAATATCCATTATACAATACAAATGTGTCTAATAATAGTCTATCTAGAAATTATACAGTAAGAAAGATTGAAATCTTTAAAGGTATTGTATAAAAATTTAAGATAGATTATTTGAGGAAGCATCCCTAAGCAAAGATATACCTTATTCAAATGGTCTTTTGCAATGATGAAGATTTAAGATCACTCAAAAAATAAATTATGTAGAAAAATATAATTACTTGAATAATTAATTTCTCTACTTTGACAATAATGAACTGAAAAAATAATAGTTTAATAGGAGAGATATCATATCATATACAAATGCTATAAATTTTTTTTAAAAAATCACTTCATATTAATAGGGAAACTTGCAACCAAATCCTAATTATTAGTCTAGCTTACAAATTTAGACTTCAATATAATGTGTTTGGCAAGAATATACCATTTTAGTTAGCTTAGTTGACCAAGTTGATTTTTTTTAAGGGTAAAAAAGTATGAAGAAATGATGCAGGAGCATCTCAAGAAAAGGCACAATATGCATCATTTGTACATATCTTTATTCCTATTGGTGGTGTTTTGTATCAGTTTGGTCTTGTTTAGTTTGGAATAGTGGTCGGGTGTGTGTTTTATGTTTGTAATTGTTTGGGGAGACATAGTTTCCTTAGTCAGACCACAAGGGTTTTCCTCTAATATGTTGGTTTCTCACTGATGGGTTCATTCACACCTTTTTATCAAGCATGTTGTTTCATCACATTGACCTAGGAACCTCTCTCCGATGTGGTCGTGACAAGACATTGGACTTGGTCTTCCAGGCAGTGTTCTTCTTGCTGCTAGATCAAAGTGTTCTTATTGATATCAAGGAGTCCTGTCGATGAACTCAGCTTCCTATGATCGAAAAGGCACCATGGAGCTCTCACCAATGCAGCCATGTCACTCTGATCTCTCTTGGTAAAATCGAGGACACTTTAAAAGTATCTACTTGATGGCTGGTTTCACCCCGATGTTCTTCATTAGTGTGTCAATGGGACACATAGATATTCTCATCAATACAAAATTTTCTCACCAACATGTTGCTTGTTGTCAAATTAAAGATAGCTCACATGTTTGTGATCGATAGTTGTTTTTCTTGTCGATGAATTGTTTGTCATTAATAGTGGTAGAATCAAGGATACTTTATAAGTCTCTCATCGATACTTTCTTATAACTTCGATATGTCCCTCATCGATGGTCGAATGGAATGTGGGAAGGCTTTTACTGAAATGGTTTCATCTTCCTCATATGTTTTGAACCATTTGTCTGTTCGACTCCCATCATGATGGTTGATAGTGAAACTGCTCTTCTTCACCTGTAAAGCATAGAATTGGGTAGTTAGTGTTAGTGCACATAAATCAGCTTTTCTTCCATATTTTATGGGATTATTATTGTGGAATTCTATTTTAATCTCATAACTTAGATAAAACTATTTTATGCTTAGTTGTTAAGCTAATTAAGGAATATATCTATTTTTTTAGTTTTATTCCTATTTTTACTCTTTTTTAATTTTAACGGAGACTTTTTATATATTGTAACTCATTCATATAAATCAACTAATGAAACAATTTTGTTCACATTCTTCTCTCAAATTTTGTCTTTGTTCTAAAAGTTTACTACTTTCTTTCATAGCTAGATCCTCCTATGCAGATTTACATAAAATTTTACATGGTATCAGAGTGTGGGAGCTAGCAAGAGAAGCTAAACACAAATTATTTACAGACAGATTTATAAAAAATGGAAGCTGACGTAAACCTGTGTTTCTAGATGCATGCCAAGCTTATGCTCTTTCAAGCCTCGCCTTCATCTTCTCCTTTGTGACACATCATTTCAGTGGGCCTATGATTCCTCTCCTTTGTCATATTATGAGGGAGTTTTTTTTCTCTATCAGTGCTAGTGCTTTTTTTGTTTTGTTTCTGAGTTTGATTAGGTCTTTAGACTATTGGCACCTATATTTTGAACTAGCAGCTTCTTCTTTCATGGTGAGTAGTGTCATTGGGGTCACTCATGCAGATTCATGTGCCACCTACATCTTCAAATGTTAGATGTTTTGCCTTTGTTTTCCATTTGATTTTGTTCGATTAGTGTCATTTGGGTCACTCATGCAGATTTGTTGTCTTCTATATCCTCGATAGACATAAGTTTTGCTAAGTAGTTTCATCAAGGACACTCATACAAATTCTTGATCTTGATCATCATCTTGGCTTTTGAGGAGGTTCTTCATTCAGTACTATGGTAGACAATTGTCCACATTTTTCTTGTATCTCAAAGGACGTTCTTATGCACTTCATATAACTGCATCTCTTATAATTTTGAGGGGGGTTTTTGTTCCCACTAGGTTTTCCATCTTTCCTCTTTCCTTTCCTTATAATTTTATCTCCTTAGTTAGACTTAAGCGGGGGTGTTAGTGCACATAAATCATCTTTTCTTCCATGTTTTTGTTAGCAGCAATCAAGAAGGAAGACTGAGAAGGGGGGAGGGGTGGGAGGTGAATCTGTCTTTACCAGATCATAATAAATTAAACTTCAAAACATAAACTGACAAAATACAGTAATAACAAATAAGCAAATTAACAACACAACACACAACACTAAGATTTTGACTTGGAAACCCTGGTTAAGGGAAAAACCATGGTGGGAACCTACCCACAGTAAGATGATACTCTGTAGTAGTATGCAAAAATATTATAATGTGGAATGCACATGCATTCAGGAACACTGCCTAGAGCTCATTGCTCAAAAGAAATATGCTCAGAAGGCTACAACCCTCAGGGAAGTCTCACTGAATTACAATATGATTCGAACTATAATCCAAAAGGAATGAACTACAATGATAGCATCTATAAATGCCTGATGACAATTCTGGTTAAGCACGATTGTCTACTCTACAACACTAATCGAACCTCAACACTTCACCAAATGATAAATCTCTTTTTCACAAAATCACCTCCCTCTTGATAATGCAAACATAATATCGACACATAAATTACATAAGCATCTCACCTATATATACAAATCAAGGCTAAACCCTCAACCCTCAACTCACAATTACCAATATTACATTGCATGATACAAAGATCAACCATCGGACAAATATTATGATTTACATTACATAGAATAGACCTAATTCTAATTCCCAAATGATTACATCCACCAGAAATCCCAGCAAGATCAATCTCAACATATCACACCATTAGAAATATCGCATAACATGAAAATCACCAAAAACTCATACAATGATCAATACGGATTGCCAAAACAAATAGGGCATGACTAAGAAACACCAACAAGTACATTAGAATCATCCAAAAAAGTTGCATGAACACCTCTTTTCAAATCTTCATCGATCAATGTCTCAAAGCTCAACAACATAACCAATCGACAAATGTGATGAGGAAAGATAACTTTTGGAGCACCAAATCATGAACCATCTAAAATTAAGATACACAAGATCATCCAAAACAATAATCCAAAGTCTCAAAACAAGATCTGGTCAGACTAGAATATACCAAAGGAAATACCAGAGGAAATACCAGATTCTGCAAAATAGTGATCGACAAAACCAAAATACAAAACTAGATAAAAAACTCTTCCCAAACTCACCAGAATAGATCATAGAAAAATGTTGACATCAATGACAACAACGTATTCTAGCAGCAACAATGATCAACCAAATCTAGCAATCTCCCTAAGAATCAAACAGTTTTATGGGATTTTTATTGTGGAATTTTATTTTAATCACATGACTTGGATAAAACTATTTTATGCTTAGTTATTAAGTTAACTAAGGAATATCTCTGTTTTTTCAGTTTTATTCTTTTTTTTCCTCCTTTTTTGTTTTAATGGAGGCTTTTTATATATTGTAACTCATTCATTATGGAGAATAGGGGAATAGTTTTGGATTTTGGAAAGTTCATTGTAGAGGTTGCCACTGGAGGGAAGTGAATACCAACTTGTTTGAAGTGGAAACCTAAACTCAAAATAGTTGATTGTTGAATTGAATTTTCTAAAAAAATTATGCTCCATAACTAATATTGATAATAAAGATGTTTTATTTCATTTTACTATGAACTTGATTCTTGTTGTGTGAATATTTTAATGCATGGGCTTATCCCTAGTATCAACTAATACAAGTGGTATCACAGTAAGTTAGAAGAGGAAGAGTGAAACAAATTACAAAGTTTTGAGAGAGACTTTGTTGTGGGTAGAGGAAAAGACAAAAGACCTGCAACTATAGAGAACTTGTGACAACAATCTGGATTACATGAGCTCATGAAATAGCATCTCCCAATGCCTGACTACAATTCCAATTAAGCACACATATATTTAAACTCTAGACTCTTCACACTTATGCACACTCTTTCACACTTCTTCACTTTTCTCATTTGCCAATGAAACATCAAAACAATATTTGCACACAAATGCATCTCACAAATGAATATTACATGTATTTATACAAATAATCAACCTATATTTCAAGGTCGGTTAAACCCTCAACACAAATTACAAATTAATAACCTCATACGCTACAACAATACATGCGAATGAAAAAAATGTCACCCAAGACATGGTCAGGATCCAAATAAATATCGCAAACACAGAACACCTCCAACAATTATGTTTCAAACATTTGCAACATGATACAATCACCAGAAATATAGCATAACACGAAGAACGCCACCAAATCAAGAAAATTATCAATGACATGCACAACGATCAATGCGGACCATCAACATAGATAGGACCCGATATAAAAAAATCTATAAGTAACCTGAATCACACTGAAAACAACCACAACATCATAAATTATTAGAATCATCATCATCAATATATCGAACCTAAAGCCCATACACTAAACTAACTGTGAAATTGAAAGATTCACTTGCAGACATCCAAATCATGAACCATCTACATTTAGGACACATATGAATGTCCCAAAGAGTGTGCCAAATTTGCAAACCAAGATATAGCAATTCTGGAGTAATACAAAGCACAATCAAAAATATTGAATAACATGAATAATTGAATAACGACCATAATACCAGATCACACAATTCGATCAAAATATCATGCAGGCCACTGAAACTTCTATGGAATCAACTAGAGATAAGTATATCTAAACCCATTAAACTACAACACACTAGCCAAACCAACTCATTTAATCTAACTACAACACTGGAACACCCAGAAGAATATGTTGACATCAATGACAACACATCATTGCAACAAACTTCCCAACAAACTAGGTGCTTGAGTGTAACCAAGGACTTCAGCATAAATTTTCATAGGCATGATGTTAGTGTCAATAATATGAGCAAGACCATACAACAAGTCAATGCCAACTTTACACTTTGAACCATTCTTTTTAATCCTTCAATCAATGGGATAACCTCGCTTTTAGAGTATTGTTGACCCATCCATTTTCAAAGATTTTTAAATTCATTTTCAATCTTCTCCAATTGGTCAACTAAACCATAGTTAGTGATTCATTTTCATCATGAGAATTATACAAAGAATGGGGATAAATAACATCAATTGTTGGAATAGAAGAAACAACCACATTCTCATGAAACAAGTTATCCAAATTAGGTTCCATATCCTTAGTAAATAAACCTTGGGAAGCCCAAATTCTACATCTTCTTCTGATGAGAATATTATAGGTATGACTAATGGTAGTAAAACTCATACACAAAGGAGGGAAATTTGAATTTGAAATTGAAAATTATGTAAAACTGATTCATTAACCAATTAATTAAGAAATTTGATTTGTGAATTTCAAATATAAGTCCATCTAGATTATAGCATAGCATTCAAAAAGATCAAATCTGAAAATTGATTTGAAAAATTATGCAATCCAGATGGTAAATTTTAGAATTATAAATTAGGGTTTTTATAAATTCAACAACTAAATTTATTTAATTAAATTCAAAATTACATCTAGGATGGAAAAATTGAATTTGAAATAATATAAACATTAACATTTGAAATAGTTAATCTAAACTAGACAACCCACAAGCTCAATTTAAGCATAAAAAAATAGGGTTTTTGTGAAATTAACCTCTAAATTTTTTAAATTCAATAAAAAATTTAACTTGTAAATGTAAATTTGAATTTGAAATACATAAAAACTCAAATTAGAGAACATAAATCATAAAATGTAAGTGTAATACGTCGGGTTCACCAAATTGTAAAGGTGTTCAAATATTAGGGTTTCCACCATTAGATGTATGAAAATCAATAATATTTATACTTAGGGACCATTAGATTAAAAGAGAGGTAAACCTGATAGATCTAGCCACAAATCAACAAGGTTATGGCTAATAATTATATTGAATTTATTGGGTTTGAATTGATTAGCCTCTTTTAAGTTGAATTATGAAAATGTTGAAATTAGGGTAAATATACTAGAAACGAAGTAAAAACACAAGAAGAGTGAGCTACAGTCATTGGATTGAGCCACAAAGATGAATTTGAGGAACGCAAGTGTATTCAAATTTGTTCCTAGAAGGAGCTCCTCAAATATTGGGATCGATATGCCCATTACACTGATCCTCCGTACTTTTCGTTATCCAAAGGGAAATTTGTTTGTCATTGTAAATAAAGCCAATTTTGAAGATCACAGTTCCTTACCTACTCCTATGGACACTAGAGAAGGGAAATAGGCTAGGATTAGGGGTTCTCCTTAGGTCAAGCCCTATTTTTGGAATTAACCATGAAATTGAAATAAAATGAAATTGAATTGGAGTAATGGAAATGTTCTTCTTTTGAGGGAGATGTTGAATAATGACTGAACCACTAATGATATACCTTTTTAGTGGAGTTTTGTTTGTCTCTACCAGGAATTAGGGTTTCATGAAGTCCTCATTAACATAGAACATAAATGCCAACTCCAATGCTTGAAAGAAGACTGATTTCTTGCTCACTTGAATGGTTGATTGAATATGATTGCAAGATTCGAATTTTATATCAAAATGAGAGGGGTAGACCTACTTTTATACCTTGCCATTGAAAAAAACTTAATTTTTTGACATGAGTCTTCACGAGATCTAGGTCCTGACAAAAATGATGTGAGCATTAAGGGGCCCAAAAATGGGTCCTAATTGGGAGGACCAGGGCATTACGCACTCTAGTCCCTGAGGACCAAGACACCAATGCCTTAGTCTTGACCAACCAGGAACCAAGAAACAAGGGGGAAGCAGAGTGTAAGGTAAAAATAATGAACAATTTGCATGGTGTGAGCAAAATTAGGGCTCCAATTAGGCATCAAGACATGAATTCCAAGGTGATGGCCCAAATAAGGATAAAATTATAAGGGAGTACAATTTAGGATGCTACACTATTTTTCACTAATAAATCATATAATATTCATAATATCTTGGTGTATGTATTTCTACAAGATAGTTAGAACCTTGTGAATACAATTTTATCTTAGAGAGTAATATAAAGATTATTGTAGACATTAGAAGAGAAGTAAAGCTTTTATTTTTTGGTATCAATGGTTAGAAACTCTTTCTATTATCAATCAAAAAGTACTAAGTGATATAATTGTTCTATTTACTAGATATGTCTATCACCATAGTGGAGTTTATAGCATAATAAAAATGGCTTAATAAACTCAATAATTTCACTTTCTTTTATGCAATAGTGCACGTGGACATAATCTATTAATTAAGTTCTTGATATTAGTAACTAATTTTGCATTTCTTGGTATTGTCTCACTTATGTATCCCATGTATGTTATAATGTTAAAAATAAAACGCAAAATCAATAATACTTGAATGATTATTCTTAATTAATCTACATATTGTTAATATTTGTAAAAATATTTAAATCAACATTCTTATTAGATTGACATACCAAACTATCAAACTGAGATTATGGGTTTGCATATATACTATGTGATGGCTATTTAGACTCAGTTAAGTCACACAAATTATATTGATTATAGTCCATTATTATCCACTAATCGTCTCAATATAGAGACCTTAATAAGAAAGAGCATCATGGATAATTTTAAGGTGATCCAAGATAAAGAAAAACATACAAAGACTATTAGACTAGCTCTTATAGTAGTGAATATTGTAGAGGCTTGAGTGAGAAAATAAAGAAGCCATAAAGAAATTAATATATATGTGTTAGAAAGAGTAAATTAATTATACTATTGTCAGCACTAATTAATGTATTATGTCATGCAAGTCCACCACTGGAAAATTAGGTTATTTTCTATAGTGTTATATTGATCGTGCAAATCTTATCCTTATCCCAACTGCCAAACATAAATATCAAAGGTAACACAATGAATATAATTTATCTATATATAATTTTATTATAAATTGATGGACTGATCCTATATTTCTCAAAGGTCATATTTTTTTTTCTCCTCTAATCTATGTTTCTTTAGATGGCATCAGAGCTAAAGGGGAAGATTGGTGTGCAACAGGCTACAAGTTGAGTCCTATTGTTTTATTGTAAGTTGTATGCTTTTAGTTATGCAAGATCTTGGAGAGAAAGAAGAATGTAAGGAAGTTCTCTATTGATCCTATAAGTGTCCAAAGGTGTGGATGGAGGAAGTGATGGTGTAAACTTAATAGTAGCTTCCAAGGATTGATTATCATTATCATGAAGATGAGCATTGAGTTGTTATTGAAGACAATTGGAGTTATCCCCCTCAAAGTATATTAGGAGGTTTCTCTCTCAAAGAGTCATATTATTATCAAGTAATTGTAGAATATTTTATATTATATTCATCTTGTGCAAGTTATTTCATTACATGTGGTATCAAAGTATGATCTTGGCACCATGAAGGTAGGACTTTTTCATCTATTATAGAGGTCATTTTTGAAATCATATATTTTCCAAATTTTAGTGAGTTATTTTTTAATTTTTTAAAATGGGTTTTTGAAGAATATATTGAAGAACTTTGAGTACAATCTGAAAAGAAATTATAGCATAATTGAGTAAGTTATTGCAGAATTAGGGTTTTTGTCCTAAATTTTGTGATGCAGAGATTCTATAGTAAAAGAAGAAGAATAAGAAAGAAAAAGTACAAGAAGTAGAAGAATGAGTAAAATAAATAAGTAGAAGGAAAGCAGAAAGAGAAAGAGTAGGAAAAGAAGCAAGAGAAAGAGAAAGAAAAAGAGAAAGAAAAAGAGAAAGAGAAAGAGAAAGAGAAATAAGAACCAAGAATAAACATAAGAGCGAAAAATTGAAAATTTAAAATAGAACATTTATTTTATTGATTCAAATGATGATCTTTTAAACAGGAACTATAGTTGCACAACTAAATAACAGTTGATGTTAAGTTTATTAATATAACTAAACCTAAAATCAAACTAATTAATGTAAAAATCCAACATTTTCTCCTTATAATATTAGTTCGAACAAGAGGGAAACATTGCAAGCGTTGAATGCAACCCTTTTGGAGACTTTGATGAAGAACCTTCACCAATCCTCCTCCCTCACCTAGGAAACACCAAATTTATTACATAAGTGGATCTCTTGACTGTAGATCTTGCAACCATCTACCTAACATGAGAGAACTTAGAAGTGTTCCCAACCTCTATGTGCAATGAGACATATTTCTTTTGAAATTCCACATCTCCTTTGAGTGTGTCTAATGCTTCCTCTAGTGCTACACATGAGACACCTTTCCTATGAAATTCTATATCTCCTTTAAGTGTGTCTAATGCCTCCTCAAGTGAAGGGACGTATAATGCCAAGACCCTTATTTTCTTAAGGGACACAAATAGGGTGTATCTTATGCAATGAATCATCTATATATGGGAAGCTAGCTTGGGATGATAGATATTCTCCTATATCTATTTCCTCCAAAATTTGATTAGATTCTCTTGCATTTTAACTACCAAATGTGGCATATGAGTTCTTAGAGACCTAAAAAATCTTGCTAAGCATAGTATAAATAACCTCTAGAGTACAAATTTTTTTAATGTCATGATGAAATTGAGAATTGAGAAGGGGTCAAATTAAACCAAAAAAAATATTCCTTGAATCAAATGGCTTAAACTATATATCTTCCAGTCAACAAACCCATAGACTTTACATTGTTTTTTCTTTCAAAATAATAATAAGTAAATACTTTTTCTAATAGTTGATCATCCAAAAATGTCAAATAACCTATATATTTATACTCCTAAAAAAATAATTGAAGTAGCTAAGAATAAATCTATGCCTTCAACCAATTTCACTTCCACTCCAAAAAACTCTAAAATCTCTAAAAAATAACTTTCAAAACATGCCTCCTATATTACCACACCATCAAATGCAAAATTTTGTAAATAAATCAAATGAAAAAATATATTCCCTTGTCCTCTATGTCCAACAAAATATTGCCATCCTAACCACTACATGGAAGCCAATGCTTCCCACATTGGGCTACACATGGCTAAAATAGAGGGGTTTACTAAAGTGTGGCTGGAGTCTAACTCGCTAAACACTGTCAACTACCGTAGTGGTCGAACGGATACCAACTGGACGATTGCCAACCTGATCAAGGACTACCCAAATATATTTAATGAACTGATAGATTTCAAAATCTCACACATATACCAGGAAGGCAATAAGGTGGCGGATCTACTAGCTAATCTGGCCATGGGATACGTGGCAACCAACCAGTGGAGTAGCATGGATACTTTCCTTGAAAATCTATGCGATCTGACACATAATGACTAGTGTGTTAATCAATGATCCCCCATCATGACATGACTCAGTTTATAGGGAAACAACTCTTTCTGGTCTTCCCTAATTAAAAGTCTAAAAACCTCCTCAGTGACTAGATTTCCTATCTTATTGTGTGGTTTTTTTGCTACTGTTTGGATATCCTTTGGGTGTGGTCCATTTTCTGTGATTGGTTAGTGATAGTGTTCTCCTATTCTTTGGCGACTAGGAGCATAATGGGAGGGGATAAGAACAAACAAGATCCCTCTACTTCCAAGAAGTGGAAAAATAATAAATATGTTTGGCAGGAAGTTGTCAATGGTGGTCTCGTCCCCTACCTAAACTGGCTTCATGACTCCTCTCCTCTGATCATGGAGGCCTTAGTTAATGGATAGAAAAAAGGGTGTCTCAGGGCTTATGGTGCTTATTATCAGATTGATGAAACTTTGGTGGTGATGGTCACTAGTCTGGCTATGATTGGAAGAAGGTTTTTCAAGGATAGAAAAATTGGGGAGGAGGACTTGTCGAGTTTCTTTGACAAAGACAAAGAGCGCTCCAAACTCACCAAGATGGCCGATGCCGGCTATAATAGAAAAGACCTCATGGCCCCTTGGGCTGACATGGTTGAGTTTATAATGAGGTATATCACCCTCAATGGCAAGTATGCAAGAATATTCTCCTACCATTTCACTATCTTAAATCATTTTCAAAATGGTAAAATTAACTTTGTTCCCTACTATCTTGCCTCCTCCCTTGAGAATAGCCTAGAAAAGCACCCAGAGAACCCTAACAACCCGATTCTCCATGACAGACTTATTGTCCTTATCATGGAACACGCTAAGTCCCTTGAATTTGTGCCCCAACTTGTTGATATTGTCCTGTTCATGGAGGTCCAAGATATCTCTGAGTCGAAGATGGACCTAGATGATAGTGGGGTTCTTGTTGATGACCCTGAATATGAACCTACGGATGAAAATGAAATGATGGCCACTCCTGGGATGCTTGGCAGAAAGAATCCCCCCAGATGGGCAACCAACAAATACAAAACCAATAGCAAGCTAATCTCCAAGACCGAACCCCTCACCAAAAAGAAAAAGCTGGCAGCTAAGGATCACAACCCAAAGATGATGGACCAAGGGATTAAATTGGACATCCCTATCAATGTCCAAAAATAAAAATAGGGGACCATAGAAAATGATGAGAGCTATGGAAATCAGAAGGTTGGTAGTCTGATGAATCTGGTCATTGAAGCCACCAGAAGCCAGGAGAGCTTCCGGAAGTGGGTCGAGTGCGAAATTGACACCCTCAAAATGGGGGTTAAAGAAATAATTGACATTTTCACTGCTTCCCCTGAACGCAACAAACTAGAGAAACTCATGGTTATGACTCAAAAACTCTCCTAGAATGTTGGGGTGATGAAATGAAATCACGAACAAAGGATTGATAAGGTGGAACAATCCATGGCTGAGATTAAGAAAAATCTTCAGAACCTAGTAGACATTAGTAAAGAAGCCACAAACAACGACATTGTGGGGTTTGAAAATATTAATGCCATGGTTGCCGATTATATATCCCATCACAGTGATCTGGTGAAAGATCTTGGAGGAGATGATATGGCTATTGGAGACAACAAAACCACTAGACCTAGTTCCAAAACTAGGACCAGAAGTAGCAACAAGGGTACCTCCAGATTCATCATGGAGGAGCTTGAGGAAATAAACAAGATTTCAATCCAAAAGAACAAGGATTTGGTGCTATCACTTAACTAAGATCTTTTTCTTTTGCTTTGGCTTGTTTGTCCGTGTTTCCTTTATTTTGTTTCTGAACGGGGTTGCTCCCATGTTTTGTTGTTGTTTCTTGCCAGTTTGGCTGTTGGCCGGCTATTATAAAACTTTAGGTTTCGTGTCCTTGTAAAACCTGTTTATCTTTATCAAAAATAAAATATTTTCAATTTTTTGTTTCTAAAATAATTTTTTAATGCTACACCATGGTATTCTAAAACAAATCCCACAATCCACGCCCTTAGAAGATGAAAACAAACATTAATTCAAATTATTCTTACTATAATAATCGCACTTGGTAAAACAAAATTTCTCTAATCACCTTGTAATGAAAAAAAAATATTTATGGATGCATATTTCCTCTCCACATTAGACACCTCAGAAAAAAATAAATGTCACCACATTGCACACACAACATTTAATGCTTTCCAATGTTTAAATATTGTATTGTAACTTGCAATAAGGAACCTTCATTTCATTTTGTCTCTTCTCTTTTCATACCATTGTGTAATGTATAATATTCATTATTGCCTTGTACAAAAATATCTTAAATACCTCTTCTATGATAAAAAAATTTGCACTTACATGATTTTTAACGAAAAGAATATTAATTTAAAAATAAAATATTGCACTTTATCAAATTTTGGTAAAGATATTCAAGACTGAAATCATCTTTGTATATACCTAATTTATCTCTCTATGTCTTCTTCTTAATTCTTGCAAATAGCACCTCATCCTTTCTAATGCTTAACAAGGTATTTCATCCTTTTTGTAACTTTTCTCAAGGAACCAAGGCTCTTGTCACTACGGTTTATGGAGTGTGCTAAGTAGATATTTCACACCATCTAGAGGTTAATGTTGAATGATTTTCATGGGTAGAAAGACAATTGACACTATCATGGCAAATGAGAGTGGATAAGGGAAAATCTAAAATAAAATATATCTTTTACTGATTCAAACGATGTCCTTTTAAAGAGGCAATGCAATTACACAATTGACTAATAGTTGTTGCAATAGTTTATTAATCTTAACTAAGCCTAAAACTAAACTAATTAATGTAAGATTACAACAATAAAGAAGAATAAGAAGAAGAAGCAAGAAAAAGCGATGAAGAAGAAGAAAAAATTTAGCATTGACAATAATACTTTTGTAAAGAGGAGGGAAATGTAAAGTCCCTAGCCCTATAGTGTGTATTGTGTTATGAGTAGTTGGCTTGTGGCTACATTAACACTTAAATAAGTTAAACAATTATTATTATAATAATCATATATTTGTATTTAGGTCATCTTAGAAGACATATTTAAGTATCTAAGCTAGTCTTGGTGGTATCCAAACTATAATATGGTATATATAGGAGGTATAGGTAATTTATTATCATCATAATGAGAATTGAGTTGTTATTGGAAACCATTGGAGGTATCCCCCTTGACGTGGATTAGGATGTTTCCCCCTCAAATTGGCATATTATTATCAATTTTTTGTAGCACATTTCTTATTATTTTTAGCTTGCGCAAGTTATTTAATTATAGTTGAGTCTTACATCACTATTTATTTGGGCAAGTGTGAAGCCACCTCCACAAGGAAGTGTTGCTGAGAAAGAGACTGTGTGGGATTTAATGGAGAACATCCAAGAAGAGATCATTTCACTATAAAGAAAGGAATATTCCTAAAGAATTGCTTGTTCATGGGTGATCCCACAATCGTGGGTTACACTTTCTCTTGTAAAGGAAAAACGCAGATGGTGAAAAATTTTTTTAAGGGTGTTTGTTTGTACGAGGGGTGTTCGAGCAAACACCCTCTTCGATCATATGGGTGACATCAACAAGGTTTGATTAAACCCCTTTTTTATTAATATTTTATGGGGTTTGATCGAACCCCCTTCTGTTTAAACCCCCCTTTGATTGAACCCTATTTTAACCTTTTTTTTAATAAATAATATATAAATCTAAGGATGATAGTTATTTTGTCGTTGTCAAGTGTTTGTCTTGGCTGGATAGAGCGTTAGAGTGAACCCCTTCTTCCATTTCTAGCCAGCAGTTCTCCTCAGCACTCGACACAACATGCTATTCTAGGTACATTATACCATGTGCACCAAATAATTAGAAACTTATATAACATTAAAAAAAATTAGAAAACCTTGAAAAATCTTACAAAACCTTTCAAAAATATTAAATAACCTAAAAAAATTCATTGTAGTACATTACAAAACCATAGAAAAATCTTTAAAAACCTAAAAAATATTTTCATTGAAACCCCTCTCTCGCCATTCAATTATTTTTAGTACATCTCTCTCTTTCTTTCTCTCCCTCTCTCTCTCTCTCTCTCAACTTTAAGTCTTTTAAATCTCTCTATGTCTCTCTCTCTCTCCCTCTCTCTCCCACTTAAGTCTCTTTATACTCTCTCTCTCTCTCTCTCAAGATCTCTCTCTTTCTCTCTATCTATCTTTCTACTTTGACTTTTTCTCTCCCTAGTCTTTTTACACACACTCTCTCTCTCTCTCTCTCTCTCTCTCTCTCTCTCTCTCTCTCTCTCTCTCTCTCCATATTAAGTATTTTTAATATTTAGCTTTTAAAGTAACTTAGTATTTATATATAATGTAAAGTCATAATATTTAAAATTAATGTAACTTAGTGTTTAAATTTAATGTTTACTAAATTTAATCTATAAATTTAAAAGGTTTAGTATTTGAATTTAATGTTTTACTTTAATCTCTCTCTCTCTCTCTCTCTCTCTCTCTAGAGTTTTACATCGAACATGAACTTCTTTGTTCAACACATTTGGAAAAATAGTAAACTGATATGTTTTCTTTATTTTAATATCTATGCTAGGTATTGATGTCCTATTTCCAACTAAAAGGATTTTTTGATATATATAGAACAAGTTATGAGCTCAAATGTACACCTATGTCTAAATTATAATTAGTATGACTTAAAAAATTAATAAAATAAAAAATATTCAACATATCATTATTAAATCAACTACTTGCATTAGGTATCGATGTTACAAACCTAAACTAAAAATAATCAAGTTTTTATCATTTATAGAAAAAAAAATTATGTGTTTTAGAATGCATATCTCTGTAAAAAATTGTTGTTTTCTATTAAAAATTTCTTTTCAAAGGAGATGGAAAAAGAATACAAATTGATTAAAAAAATCTAGAAAAAAATATTTTTAGAATTTGCAGAAAAGATGATACAAATCAGTAGTTTACATCATCTTCAAATTATTAATGGTTTAAAAGTTATACATGTCAGAAAGTGAAGATTTTTTTCAAAATGTTCATTTAAGTGTCAAAGTTGACCAAAAAGTGTAACCTGCTATTGTGAGATCGCCATTTTATTAAAGATCACCATTTAAAGATACACTGTAAAGTACTTGTTTTATTAATTGAGAAACATTGAGTGCCATTAAGTTTTTTTATAGTTTGAAGTTGTAAATGATTTGAAGAGGATGTCCACAAGTAAAGGAGACTCAAAAGATCGCAAATGCAAAGGTTTCATTTGAGAGCACTACATGTGAACTTAGGAGAGTGATTCCAAAATAATGGAAATATTGTTGTCATTGATTTCAAAAAGGAGACATTGATTTGGTTTTTAAGCCCTAACTTCCTAGTGAGAAAGTCACTTGAGGCCATTCTTAGTTGGAGGTGAAGAAAATGATTGTTGGTTAGAGAGACTGTGTCCAACAAAAGAAAGGTAGCTACAGTAGTTGCTCCATATAGGAAAACTAAGAAGATTGGTCTATATATATACAATTCAAATGTTTTTGCTAGGTTTGTGACAATCCAAAACCATTTGTTCAGAGGTCCACAGTCAGCCAAAACCACTTGTATGTAAGCTTTTTGGTTAGTTGAAACCAACTTAGTGTGGATTATATGGCCAGCTAAAATTATTTGTGTTCAAAGTTTATGGTCAACTAAGAAATCATTTAAGAATTATATTGGTATGTAACATGGTAAATCTAAGCTACTAAAACTAAAACAAAATTAGCTTAACTTAAAAGTTTCAGAATTTAGCTTCAAATTTTTCTGAGAGATAATGAATGGTTATGTCTAGAAAGTAAAAATCAACATTTAATTAAGAATGATTGAATATGAATAAATAGAATAAGAAACTAACTGATAACATCTATTCAAAAATTTATTCAAGAGAAGTGTAGGGTTTACATATTCTTGGATACCAATTTGAAACTTTAAGTAATCATTGCAATTCTAATTAGGGGGAAAGTATCTTCAAGGATTTTTTGCCCAACCACAAACTTATTAGTCTCATGTTCCACTTCCAACTGGAAAGGCCCAACCCTTTGCACTATACAAATTGATGTTAGATCTAATGCCATTTGATATCAATGTTTGATACTACACAACCCTACTCGATCACACACCATAGGTAGTTCCTAACTAGTTTGATCTTTGACTGGGTTGCATATTTGGACCAAATGAACTAACTAACACAAACTTATTGTAGCATCATCTTGGACAAATTTTTTTATAAGTTTGCATCATGTTAATGTGTGTAATCATTGTTCATCACTGTACTCAACTAGACCATAAAAAGTGATAGATTTTGAAGCCATCAAGAATGTCTCTTTTCTAACTACATACTAACTATATCTAAGGCTTACACGTGTTTTTACTTAGAAGAAAACAAACTTGATTTAATGTGCAATACTTGCTATTATTTATTCATTATGAAATTATTTTCATATGAGTTTATTTTCTTTGTTGATGATACCTACTAACTTTCCATACCTATTCTCATGAGCTATCTAATCTACTCTCTCCTATTCATAGGTATGGGAACTCAGTTTACCACTATACAATATTTACCTTTTTAATTGTTAATTATTCTATGAATCTAATTAGGTCTAAGAAGTTCCTAATTGTATAATTCATAGAAGTATTGTGTCTATTCATTCGTGGTATCATAATTTTTATTTCTAACTTTAAGTTTAATGTTTTAGTTCTATTATCAAATTTTAAGTGTGTAAGTTTATTCTACCCATGGTTGAGTTAACCAAGTTTTACTTTTCATGTCTACTCTAGTTCCCAAATGAGTTGTAGCTTTCCAATTAAAAAATTATATTTGCATCAAATCATTCCTTCCTCATGAATTCCTAGGTGTATATTTGTATACAATACTAGATTAATGGTAAAGATAACAATATTATGTAAACTACTTCAATTCATTTTCGAGTAACTATAGAAGTCATATCTCTATTAATTTCTTATATTGCATAGTCTAGTTATCTCTTAGCTACACATGCATCTAGCTACTCTTCATGTAGTAAGCAACAATTATTAAGAAAGAGTAAAGGAATATTGTCGGCTACTAGAAGCATTTCTTACATTTAAACTCAACAAATATTTTATTCTTTTCAAAGAAAACAAGCAAGCACTATGAAAGGCACATAACCTGGTAAAGTTTGTTTGCAAGAACAATGTGAGAACACTTGATTTAATGTGGAAGCTAAATACCTTCCCTTATCCTCTTTCAGTTGTGTTTCCCTACTTATGTTCGGGTTCTTACTATCCAAGATGAGTTTTAAGTTAGTGATACCACAAAATGCCAAAGATGTCTCTAACAAATGCTATGAACTTCTGTATATATTCTATAGACTTCATAATTACTCAATGTTTATTGATAGTGAATGGTTATCAACATTTCAAAACATTTCGAGCCAAATTCCTATCATTTGATGAATAATGATGAATAGTTAGTACCAAACCAATACTGAGAGAGGGGGGTGAATCAGTACAGATAATAAAAACTTTCCTGAACTAGTTAGACTGCAAACACTGCACTTGACTAGAAAACAATAATACTAGTCTGAAACAGAGTACAACCAGTAAAGCCAAGAATGACTGAGACAAGCATAAACCGGTTAACACTTAGCTTTCCACACAACCTAATACCATATTTCTATTTCACCCTTATGCATGAACAAGTAATGTCATCAGAAATATAATAACAACTAGTTCAATATGCTTTACTGCCAGACATAAAACACTAAACCATCACATGAAAAACATCACCCGGTTAAGGGTTAAACCATGTTAAAGGTTACCTTGTTAGAGGATTTCAAGAACTTAATGACTTTCAGTCACCCTATTAAAGGATTTATAGCAAGTTCCTTAAAGGTACCCTATTAAGGGATTTTCCAACTGTTGAGGTGGTTAGAGATCAACAGGTATTACAATGATCTGGTAACAACACTCAATGCCAATGCAGATCCACTTTAGTTCCTTTTCTCCTTCTGCACTCACACTCTGTAGGTATCACTTCTCTCCTCTGGTCTGTAAAGAATCACGTATCTATTTACTTAGATACACACACACAGAACATTTGCCAACAACCTAAAATAGAAACACAACATCGACCTTATAGGAAACAGATAGGTCGATAGCATAAACCCTAAACCCTAAACATTTAGGTTAAGCAATTCAAACAGTTCAATCCTGACCATTGAAGACATTGCATTGAATACAATAGTCTTGAGCAGATCTCAAGACATTCTCCATCGTTCAACCTTCACCTCTTTCATGGCGGCTTATAACCAATCACATGTTCTCCACCATTTACAAAGACTTCACACATTCCCAAGGTAGATAGGATCAATCTCCTTCATGAAAGATCCTTCACATGCACAAGGCTGACATGGCAACACGATCAGTTCTTCATTATAATGCTAACTCATCACACAATGTCATCAGTTGAATCGCACAGGCTTGGAACACTTCAACCGGAAACCCTGAAGCTGAGACTACCAACCGGTAGTCATACCATATGAAAACTTGATACAAAATATTCCATATACCGGTTCCCATTCCATCATACTGGCTCACTTGGACAAATATACCACTTCACTTTTTCACATATACTAGTTCACAACATCATACCGGTTCTCTTACCAGTTGAGCTTACTTCAATATACTGGTTCACTCTTTAGCATATTGACATCAATGACAACACACAATGTCATCATGTCTTCATACTGGTTCACATATGCCAACAATTTCCCCCTTTGGCATTGATGGCAATATACAAAGATATCTCTCCACTTCACATCTTCTCCCCTAATTACTGCAGATATCTTCTCTGCTTCATACTTTATCTCCCCTTTTGGCATTGATAGAAATATACAAAGATATCTCTTTGCTTCACATCTTCTCCCCCAATTACTACAAATATCTTCTTTGCTTCATATCTTCTCCCCCTTTAACAACAATGCCAAAGTGGAGGCACAAGCTTCCCTGTTTCATTATGTTGCTCCCCTTGAGGAGTAGCATCCTTCAACACACCAATCCTGAAAATATTTGACAGTGCAATACCCAACTGATGTGGAGCACATACCTTTAGTTCACCTCTTGAAGGGGAAACACCCCTAATTCACCTCTTAAGTAGGTAAATGTAGCCTTCAAGAGAGGCTTGGTGAATATGGCTGCTAACTGCTCCTTACTGGAAACATGTTCCAGTACAACCTCTTTGTTCTGAACCTTTTCCCTCAAGAAATGATACTTAAGTTCAAAGTGCTTGGTTCTAGAATGTAAAACCAGATTCTTGGAGATGTTGATTGCACTTGTATTGTCACAAAATATACTTACCGGTTCAAATATAGGAACTTTGAATCCATTTAATACATGCTTCATCTAGATTGTCTGAGTGCAGTTCATGAAAGCTGCAACATACTCCGCTTCTTTTGTAGACTGAGAGATACAACTCTGCTTCTTACTCATCCATGAGACTAGTCTACCACCAAGAAAGAATGCACCACCGGTTGTTCTCTTTCGGTCATCCACATTACCAGCCCAATCAGCATTTGTGAACACTTTCAAGTTGAAATCATTAATGTATGGATACCACAATCCATAATGAATAGTTCCCTTCAGATATCTAAGAATCTGCTTGCCTGCAACCAAGTGGGATTCTCTTGGCCTTTTCTGGAACCTTGCAGTAATGCCCACTACATGTGCAATGTCCGGTTTGCTATGCATTACATAATGCAACTTACCAATCATTGATCGGTATTCCTTCTCATTAACCAGCACTGAGTCATCCTCTTTTGACAATTTACAACCAGTCACCATCGAAGTACCAACTGGTTTTCTATCTTCCATGCCAAAGGTCTTCAACACCTCTTTGACATACTTGGACTGAGTGATAAAGATTCCATCTTTCATTTGTTGAATCTATAGTCCAATGAAGAACTTAATCTCCCCTATGAGTGACATCTCAAATTCCTTCTTCATCTCATCTGCAAAATCATGACTCGTCTTTCATCTCCACCAAAGATTATGTCATCAACAAATACTTCACAGATCAGAATCTGATCTCCTTTTGATTTTAAGTAGATATTGCTATCTTCACTTGTTCTCTCAAATCCAAGCTTCACAAGATGGGAGTGCAAGCATTCATACCATGCTCTAGGTGCCTACTTTAGACCATACAAGGATTTATGTAGCCTACATACCATGTCACTGTCTTCAGATAGGGAAAACCCATCTGCTTTCTCTATATACACCTCATCTTCAAGTACTCCATTTAGGAATGCAGATTTTACATCCATTTGATATACTTTGAATCCTTTAAAAGTTGCATATGCAAGAAGCATACAAACTCCTTCTAATCTAGCCATAGGAGAAAAGGTTTCTGCATAGTCTTCTCCTTCTTCTTGGGCATATCCTTTACACACTAGTCTGGCTTTGTTTCTAATCACTATGCCATCCTCATTCAACTTATATCTGAAAACCCATTTAGTGCCAATGACATTTTTATGCTCTGATCTAGTTACCAAAGACCATGTACCATTCTTTTCTATCTAGTCAAGTTCCTCTTCCATTGCCTTGATCTAGTCTTCATCTTTATGTTCCTCTTTAAATGATTTAGGCTCAAATTTAGAGATCATACATTGGTTTTCTCTGACCTTTCTTCCTATAAGAATACCTACATCCTTATCTCCTATGATCTGTTTTGGATCATGATTCAGCTTTACATACCGAGGAATAATCTTGGCTGATTCCTCTTGCATTTCCTCTTCATTCTCATCTTCATCAGTATCAGCATTAGCATCTACCAGTGTAGGAACACTGTTACTCATACTTAGTTGATTAGCAACTGGTTCCCAGAAGGTTACTACCGGTTCATCTCCTACTTGTTCACTGCCAGTTTCCTTAGGCTTCTCAGAGGTTTCATCAATTCTAACATTGATTCTTTCAACAATTCTTTGAGTCCTATTATTGAAACATTTGAGAGCTTTACTCTTGGTGGAATATCCTAGGAATATTCCCTTGTTACATTTAGCTTCAAACTTGCTCTGATGTTCACTCCTCTTGATATAACATTTGCTACCAAAAACTCTAAAGTAGCTTACCACTAGTGTCTTACCGGTCCAATACCCATAAGGAGTTTTATGCTTACCTTTCTTGATGAGTACTCGGTTCATTGTGTTGACTGCAGTGCTCATCGCTTCTCTCCAAAAGGTGTGAGCAACCTTCCCTTGGATCAACATAGTTTTGGCAGCTTCAACCATAGTCCAATTGTTCGTCTCTACTAGGCCATTCTGTTGTGGAGCTCAGGGGGTAGACAGTTGCCTTTTGATGCCGTTCTCTTCACAGTACTTGTTGAACTCACCGAAAGTGAATTCCCCTCCTTGATCAGTTCTAAGGAACTTAATCCTTTTACCACTTTCCTTCTCCACTAATGCTTTGAAGGATTTGAACTTTCCAAATGCTTCAGACTTATCTTTCAAGAATGTGACCCACATCATTCTTGAGCAGTCATCAGTGAGAATCATGAAGTACCTATCTCCCTGCACACTCCTAGTTTTCATAGGACCACACAAATCAGTATGCACAAGATCAAGTAAATTGTCTGCAGTGAAAGATTTACCTTTGAAGGTTGAGGAAGACATTTTTCCTAGTTGACACTCTCTGCACAAAGGATTTTCTGGTTTGCTCAACACAAGAAATCCTCTAACTGCTCTGATCTTACTGGCCTTTACTATGTTATCAAAATTTACATGGCAAAGTCTCCTATGCCATATCTAGCTATCATCAAACTTAGCCATTAGACATATACTAATATTTGCATTTAGCTGAAATAGGTTACCTTTTGTCTGCATACCAATGGCCATCAGTTCACCGCTATTTCCTTTGATTTTGCACACTCCATTTTTGAATTCTAGAGTGAGTCCATTATCATTTAGTTAAGCAACACTCAAAAGGTTGTGTCTAAGACCTTCTACCCAATACACATTGTCAGCACTTCTTTTTCCATTTAGAGAGATAGACCCTCTGCCTTTTACCATACATGGTGCATCATTACCAAAACAAACCACACCACTAGCATACTCTTCTAGAGATAGAAACTTACTCTGGTCACGAGTCATATGGTGAGAACAACCACTATCAATAATCCAATTATTGGAATTATCAAAGCAGGAGACAAGAGCCTTCTTTCACTGCAACAAACATAATATCTTCACTTTCTTCCTCTTCTGAATCCTCATCAGTGACACCTTCATCAACTTCTACAAAACAGTTTCTCTGGTTTCCTCCTTTGAACTTCTTGAACTTTTCCGGTTTGTCCTTATTATCACCATTAGGACAATTTACAACAATGTGTCATATCTGGTTACAAGAAAAGTATTTCAAAGGGAGCTTACCTCTGTATTTACCAGTTCCCTTAGGAATTTTCTTGGTAAGAAGAGCTTCAAACTCCATTAGGATCTCCTCATCATCCATTTCTCTTCTTTGTCTTGGTTCATAACTGGTACTAGCTTCTTTTCCCTTTCTGGAAGGTGCAGCAGATGCTCTAAAAACTGATTCAGTCTTTTGAATATTGCCATCATAATTATTCACCTCATATGAGGTCAACTTAGCAATGATGGAGTCTAGGGATACCTTTGTCTTGTCTATTGATCTCAACTCCTGAATAGCAGCAACCCTTATTGCATAGACTGGTAATAAGGATCTCAAGACTTTACTTACAACAGTGGAGTCATCTACTTTGCCTCTTGCACTCTTGATGTCTCCAACAACAGTTTTGATTCTTATTCCATATTATTGAATGGTCTCACCTTCAACCATTTGCATGTCTTTAAACTTTCCCCAAAGGCTCTCTTCCTTAGCTTGTTTTACATGCTCATCACTGCCATAGATATTCTCCAGAGCATCCCATACTTCTTTGGGATTGTCTTTATCCTGAACATCAATAAACTCAATGTCAGATAGACTACTGATTAGGGCTTCCATGACTTGCATGTTCTCCTGAATCTCTCTTCTTTACTGGTAGGGGTAACATAAGCATTCTCAACATAACTCCAGTGTTGAGCACCCATGCCTCTGATGTGGATCTTCATTTTGTCCTTCCATATTTGAAAGTTATCTTTATTGAACTTTGGACCTTCCCTCTTCATAATTAGAAATAGGATATTTTCCCCAAGTGGAGGATGCTCTGATACCAATTGATGAATAATGATGAACAATTAGTACCAAACTGACACTAAGAGGGGGGGGTGAATCAGTACAAACAATAAAAAATTTCCTGAACTAGTTAGACTGCAAACACTACACTTGACTAGCAAACAGTAACACCAGTCTAAAACAGAGTACAACTAGTAAAGGAAAGAATGACTAAGACAAGCATAAACCGGTTAACACTTAGCTTTCCACACAACCTAGTACCATATTTCCATTTCACCCTTATGCATGAACAAGTAATATGATCAAAATATAATAATAGCTAGTTCAACATGCTTTACCACCAGACATAAAACACTAAACCATCACATGAAAAACATCACACATGACACACATATTTTTCACGTGGAAACCCAACTAGGAAAAACCACGGTGGGGATGAATACCCACAAGTTTTTCTTTGAACCCTTTTGAAGTTCACTCTATTAGGAGCCTAGTCTAGTTAAAGACTATTACAACAGGTTTTGTTAGGAATCGATCCTGCTAGGGATCACCCGATTAAGGGATGGATAAATACCCGGTTAAGGGTTAAACCCTATTAAAGGTTACCTTGTTAGACAATTTCAAGAACTCAATGACTTTGAGTCACCCTGTTAAAGGATTTACAGCAAGCTGGTTAAAGCTACCCTATTAAGGGATTTTCCAATTGTTGAGGTGGTTAGAGATCAACAGGTATTACAATGATCTGGTAACAATTCTCAATGCCAATGCACATCCACTTTAGTTCCTTTTCTCCTTCTGCACTCACACTCTGCAGGTATCACTTCTCTCCTTGGGTCTGTTAAGAATCACATATCTCTTTACTTGGATACACAGACACAAAATTTGCCAACAACCTCAAAAAGAAACACAACATCGATCTTATAGGAAACAGATAGGTTGGTAGGATAAACCATAAACCCTAAACATTTAGGTTAGGAAATTGAAATGGTTTAATCCTAACCGTTGAACACATTGCATTGAATACAATAGTCTTCAGAAGATCTCAAGACATTCTGCATCGTTCGACCTTCACCGCTTTCATGGCGGCTTATAACCCATCACGCATTCTCCACCATTTACAGAGACCTCGCACATTCTCGAGGTAGATAGGATCAATCTCCTTCATGCAAGATCCTTCATGCGCACAAGCCTAATGTGGCAGCATGATCAGTTCTTCATTATAATGCTAACTCATAACACAATGTCATCAGTTGAATCACACAGGATTGGAACACTTCAATTGGAAACCCTGAAGCTGAGACTACCAACCGGTAGTCATACCATATAAAACCTTGATACAAAAAATTCCATATACCGGTTCCCATTCCATCATACTAGTTCACTCTGAAAAACATACCGCTTCACTTTTTCACATATACCGGTTCACAACATCATGCCGGTTCTCTTGTCAGTTGCTTACTTCAATATACCGGTTCACTCTTCAACATATTGACATCAATGACAACATACAATGTCATCTTGTCTTCATATTGGATCACATATGCTATCATCATTAACATTGAATTCCAATTCTTCTAATATGCAATAAATCCATTCCATTATCATTTGAAAGGAAATGATATGAAATATGGTTTATGATCCATTCACGCTAACTAAAATCTTATGGTTCTTTATTTTGCTTGCACATAAACTTAATTACAAAGTTTGTGATGTTAATATAATTCAAAAATCACATACATAAAGCAAGGTCCACTCAAGTCACCGATGTGTTCAATTCATTTTACATATGGTGCTATGTGTATAGTTGGAACTCTATATTATTATATATAAGTATATATATATGTAGATATGTATGTGTTGGCTAACTATCATGTAGCATAAGATACACATATAGAATAAGATTTTCCATTCTATTTATACAATCATTTATGTATTATTTCTTTTATCATGTGAATCATTAAGGGTTAAAATGGATCATATTTACTTATTTGAGTGACTCAAATTTAAAATCTTGCTTCAAAAGAATGCCATAGTTCATAACAAAGATGCAACAAACCCTAACTACTAGGCTGACCATCTAGAGTTAACCATGATAGACACTGAGTTGATTAAAACACATCCTAAGTCTAAATCAACATTACAAGTGTAAAACTTATAGGCTTTGGGTTCTAGATACATTAGGTCCTTCATCTATTGTCTTTTGTTCCTAATTATACTTTCCTTGTGTCCACTAGGTCAAAACCATGAAGTTAGTCTAAAATCTTATCATAACTCCAACATATTCAAATATGATAAGAATAGTTCATATAAACATAATGATTTAAAATAAAATCATTTGCATGTGTACTATGAATCACTATTCAACAATATGCAGCAACATGTATCAATGCATTTAAAAACTATCAAAATATTAGGGCACAAGAGAGATGTAATAGGTTAGGGGTAAGGCACAACAATCCCAAGGTGGTTATGATGAGGGGAAGTTAGTAAAATGAAGCAGCACTCTAAAGCCCAATTACATGAAAAACATAATTTGATCAATGTTTGTAAAAGGATACCTAACAAGACCTTAAACCAAGACCCATCATTTTTTGGAATATGTGAACATATTTGAAAAGAGTTGGTGTAATTAATTTATGAAAAGATGTTAGAAAAAGTAAATTAATTATGCAGGTCCACTATCAGTAACTCACCCTTATCTTCAAGAGTCCCACATTGGTCCTACAAATTTTATCCCTATCTCGATTGTGCAACATAAATATCACTGCTAACACTGATTATCATTCATTACGTATCTTCTTATAAATTAATGAATTCAGCCACTATTTCAAAGAGTTCATAATTGAGTTTCTCCTCTGATCCACATTTCTTTACAATTTGTTTCAATATAAAAATCATTTTAGAAAAGCAACCACAAACTCACCAGATTCATTTAAACTTGTGGTGTTTTGGTTAATGCAACATGTTCTGTCTATTGGAATGACATAGTACAGATGACCAATGGAGAACCAAGGGCAATAAGAGTATAATGGTAGCAAATTATGTAGTTCTATATTAGTCAACGACACAAACTTTATGAAAAAATAATTCCAGTCGGCTCATTCTGACCTAGAAACCTTTGATGCCTATCAACTGAAATCAATGCCCTAGGTAGTAACAATTTTATTGATTAAATTTAGTTAGCATGACAGTTAACATCAAAATTAATTGTAAATGTAACCACAAAAGCAATTAAAGAGGCCAGTACCTCAGATGTGTTGCAAGAAATCAACTACAATGTTCTTACATGGAAAAATGATTGATTACTTATGTAAGTGATGGTCATATATATCGGTTTGCATGCATTTTACATGTGCATTGCAGGAGACAACATTTCTTTGAGTAATTTCGTCCATAAAACTTCATTAAAACATGTCCTTGAAACTTATCACAACATTCATATATTGATATATAATAATAATTTCATGAATCCCATGATTGATAGACATTCACGAAATGGATAGGTTGAAAAATCTTTTGGAGTTTGCAAAGAAAATCAAATAGTGGCTGTTAAGATATTTCAATAACTTCTGCCAGCATTCGTTACCCCTGTTAACCAAAGCTTAATTCTCATTAAAGCATAATGGTGTCAGATTTTTGTCATAAATTATACGTAGGAATTTGCAAGCATTCGTCACCCTTGGGATCATGCCTCTCTGCTCTTCTGCATACTCTACAACTGAACTCTTTCGACTTTCGCACACAACATAACACTTTCACTCACCATGAAATAATTTATTGTGATGTCAATATATAGACATTATGATTTCATGTTGGGCAAAACAAATCATAACACAATTTTCTAGGTGCAGTGTATGTGGACAAGTGACCATAACTCATCACAAAAATACTAGCAAGCAATCGGTGCTGGTAACTCATCACAAAATCAACAAATACCGGTTGCAGCAATTAATACCAGTTGGGGTTAAATATATGAACTGTTGTCCTTGAATCTCCTAATTATAATCTCCTCTTGAACTTCATCTTGATGCTGACTAATATGTATTCACTGGTTGCCTTCTGTGCATATACCGTTGACACAAATTACCGGTTAGAATTTGTTTTACAATGCTTGATGGACGTTGTACATGGAATGCACCCATGAGGACCCCTACCTATCCATCAAAAGGGAAAAAGAACAAGGCATTACAACCATCAAGCCTCTAAGATCAAAATTATATCACTATTGGAAATTATATCACATGCCTCACCAATTATCAAAAGTTGGGCATTCTCGCCTTTGGAGATACCGTATGATTTTTTCCATGTTTCATTTGAATTTTCTCCTTCACCCCTGATGATATTGTGTTTGAATTCCCTTCCTCATCCTCGAAGATGATGACCCCTAGTTTGACAGTTAGGGATGAAGACACAAATATCTATCGATGTAACACCAGAAAAGTCCATGTTTGAAATGCAAGTGGTTCGTTGCCTCATGTTTCACACAAGAAACATGACGTGTATCTCAGTGGAAAGAATACACGGTGTGTTTCTCACATGACTCACCAGTTATCGCAAGTTGGGCATACTGCTTGGATTTGAGTGAAACAAAATGCAAAAAATATCCCAAATGAAGTTTTGATTAAAATTATTTTCATTTCCAATTGGTATCAATTGATTAGGATAGAGACACCATGTTTATCTCCAAAGACATCATGTTTATCATCACCATAAAAACACCGTGTTTATCATCACCTTAAAGACATTGTGTTTATCTCCACAATAAAGAAAGTGTGTTTATTGTTACCTTAAATAAACTGTGTTTATCTCCACAGTAAAGATAGTGTGTTTATTGCCACAATAAAGACATTGTGTTTAGCTTCATAGCGAGGATACAATGTTTATCTCCACACTAAAAACACCATGTTTATCGTCACAATAGAGACACTGTATTTATCGACAAAGGAAGCAAAGGAGATAACATGATGTGTTTATCGTGACAGTGAGATCGACTTTCAAAATATAGTAAAATGGGACGTTTGGATAAGAGTGGAAAAGAATAATTGTTTTGGTGGTTTAATGAAATGAATAATAGGAGTTTAGCATCAAGTATGTTATTTAAGAAACATATTTTTGCATGTTGTTAGAGTGCTAAAATTTCTCTAGAATATTCTTCTACTATATTTATGAGGGTCATTTGTTGTTAGTTCAGTCCAGTGAAAAATAAACAAAATCTTCCCTAATACTTGATGGATCTAAGTGAAACGAAAACCCAAATGATGTTGAGATACATTGCTTTCATTTGCAATTGGTTTCAGGTCATTAAGTTACTGACATCGTGTTTATCACCACAGTAAAGATGACGTGTTTTACTTCAAAACAAAGACACTGTGTTTATCGGCAAATCAAGCAAATTGTTTATCACGACAATGGGCTTGACTTTTCCAATATAGAAAAAAGGGGACTTTTCGATAATAGTGGAAAATAATATCAGTTTCGGTGATTTCACAAAATCAACAAAAGGAGAATATCATCAAGGATAAATTCATCCGTCCATTAACACTTATAACATTAAGTTTAGATATAAACAAGCAAAGAACGAAAAACAACATTTAGGACACATGGATTTAAATTTAGATTTAAACAACCAAAGAACGAATAAGAATAGATGTTTAGTAAAATAGTAAACTTACAACTTACAAGTTTATGTATTTTTAAAAAGCATTTAGCAAAAAATGATTTTACTATTGATTTAATCTTGTTTCCATAAGCAACAATACTGAACAATGCCACATAATCGTTGACATCAATGAGATGAGTAGGTGGAAATTATGATGTATTGAAAATCTTCATTTGTATTCAAAGAGACATTAAAGAAGAAAGATAACAAAGCATATAATGGACATGCACAATTTGATCAGTATAAAAGTAATTTTTACACCTCCATCAACAAATGTATACATAATCAAACGAAAAAAATTGCATACAACTGAGTTACAACTGACATTATTCCCAAGATGGAAGTGCCATATCCTTAATTATTCTCAAGTTAGGCCAAATAAAGCATAACATTCCTCATAATGCAATGAGTTATACATGGACAAAAATTGCATGTTCATACATCATAATGCAAAGAACCAACTCTACAAGGAAGCAATAGACAACCTCAACTTATACTTTTAATATATGCCATCAACAAGCTTCTTATGTGTTACTATAGACTTCAAAACAAGAAATCCCCATGAAAACAATTGTATTGAACAACACTTGTGCATTTTTTTAATATTATTTTTTTTACAAAAGAGGCATTGAGCACCCTATAGGTACTGATGATATACACAAAGAATCAGAAATATCAGATGGATGTTTCATCTTTATAATCTAGTGCATCAAATATTTATCTCTGGTAATGTTGGGACGGATCCTATCTATGTTGTTCTTATTGCACCACACCCATGTGCAAATAATATGATAGCCTCTTGCATCTTGTGGTCATACTGAGAAAGAAAAAAATAACCCAACACGTACACCTCCTGCACCTCTCGCTCTTCTTCTCTCAATTTCCTTCAATGGAACACTCTACACTAGTCGACCAAATAACTAGTAGAGAACCCCAATAAAAAATAAAAAAACAAAGAGTCAATACTTCAAAAAACAAAGCTAATCTAATTCCATCAATGAAACATGTAGACTACATTGAATGTTCATCAAAAGTAACATGGGCCATTTTGGGAGGTGTTTCGTACTGACCCTGGTATAATGTTTACAACCCTTTTTTTTGTCAAAAGAGTTGGAACCAATAATATTCATCTAGGGTGCGAAACTAAGATTAGAGTAACTTTAATTTTTTCGGTCCCCACCTATATGGAATTCTACCTACTCATCGTGCACCTGAAATAATTGTATAAACAACATACGAATAATACACAATGTGTTTCTCATATATTCCATATGAAAAACACAATGTGCATCTCACACAATAATCCAAGAGTACAAGCTTATTCAACAATGCACAAAAATACTAATATTTGAATAATAAAATAAGAGTACACTAACAATTAAAAAGACAATATAGTGATATACAATAATATAGCAGCATAAATGCTTCAGAAATTAACCTAAGCCTGGGCTTCTGTCAGCCTTTTTTGGTCTATATTCTGCATTCTCTTGTTTGCTAGCGTTTTGTTCGCTAGTTGTCTTTCCTTTGATTATTGTCTTTTTGTTTAGTTGCACAATAATGTTTATCTTTTGATCTTCTGATTGTATTTGGTTATAGGGGCCCATCAAAACCTGTTTTCCCATAATCAAAAACAATATTTGAAATAAATGTTCACATTTATAACTAAAGTAATTAGACATACTAACTAAAGTAAGCAGATGGTGTCCATAAATGTCCAACCAACAATATGTGAAACAAATGTTGACATTTATAACCAAAGTAATCAAACATACTAACTTAAAAAAATTGTTCAACTAAAGTAAGTAGATGGTGTCTAGAATTATCAAATCAAGCATTGAGAGAGGGGTACATAATAAAACAATATATTCATCATCTCCTCTTCTTTCTAGTTTGTGCAACAGAGGAAATGCCTTCACAAAATCTAGTTCCTTTCCTAGAGTTACTGTGTATCTCAGGAGGCGTGATCCCAAGGGATCGAAGCCTCCCACTTGACCGCCTTCCATTGGTAGGCTACTTCACGGGCACTTTCTTTATCTTCACATAGTGGAGGTCATTGTCTTGTATGAACCGAAAAACAATATACATGAGTAGCTCCAATACAATAGGAAGATGCACAATAAATATGTTGTTGCAATGGATATGAAGGAAACTATGATACGTACCATAGGCTACGTTTCCAGCATGTTGGTGATTAGGGGGTGTTGATCCTGCAACAATTGATGGAGAAAAGAAATGAGAGGCACTGATACAATTGGTATACCTATATTTAAAAAATATATGTAAAATATCCCAAGAGATATCTTATAATAGAAGAGAATCATCTGTAACATAAATGTTCTTCTAAAATACTAAACACCAAGAATACAAAGCCATTAAAGTCCTGCATGCAAAAAGATATGAATCTAACTAGAAATAAGTGGCGATGGTTCTATTTTATTTAGAGTAATAAAATAATACCTCCACAAAAGATGAAAAATGGTATATTTCATGCATTCGCATGTCAAATTGTTTCAAAAATGGATTTTTGTTTAAAGAAATTTTTATGTCATTGTAAATGCCTCTCAGTATATCAAGAACTTGGACAAAAAGTATGTTGGTATAGTGCATATAAAGGAAAGAATGAGATGTACCACATGCTGCTCCACAGCTGATTCCATCATGTTGGTATTCACGAGGTGTTCATCTTGCATGAAACCATAGAGAAAATAGATGATTTGCACCATTACAATAACATCTTGCACAATAAATATGTTGGTACAGTGTGAGTGGATATAAAGGAAGTATGAGACATACCACAAGCAACTCCACGGGCAATTGCTTTGTGGTGGGGTTAGAAGGGGTTCATCCATCACATCGTCAATGGAGAGGTGTGCATCTTGCAACAAATCATAAATAGTACATATGAGTTGCGACATCATAATAGGAACTTGGCCAATGCATATGCCGGTAAAAGAGATGTGAAGGAAATTATAACACAAACCTCTTGAAAGGAACTTTGGCCATCATTGATTTGTGTTGAAGAGGTAGGTTGGGCCAAGTCTGAGATGTTCCATATCTCAAATGAATCCAATAAATTGATCAATAGTTCTGATAATGGATGCGGATAAGACATCTTGACATCTGCATCAAGCACCTCAACAACATAGAATTTCATAGTACTTGGTAGGAGTGAAATATTGTGGTCAATTGCACCAATTCCCATAGCCACTTTTCCTTTTCTAACCAGAACTCCATTTAATCGAAGCTCAACATGATCCCCGATAGAATAAGTGCCACCTTCATCATGTTACTTATTCTCATCTAGAGCACAATGATTAGACACACTATGCACTACTTCAAAGGTACTCTGTTACAAAGTTAGGAATGTTGTTAGTAATGGTGCATAAGCTAATATTGGGGATATTGTGATTGAAGAACATCAGGATTTTGTTTTTGAGATTGATTACATAAAATAATGGTTCTACACGTAGAAAAGGGAATTGAAGAGGTTGTCCTTTTGTATACAAGGCTCAAACCAATTAATCATCCATGGAAAAAATACAAATCCATAATCATCAAAGACAATAATAGAAAGTCGGGTAAAGATAGAAGCCAGTAGTGCATATGTAAAAAAATTGCCCATACAAATATAAAACCTAAGCCATAGAGCAAGTTGGCCAAAGACATAGGATGGTGATTACATAATTTTTTTCCCATACATACAGAAAGCTAAATGCACACATGAATTTCAAATGACACCTAAACATTCGAGCTATAGTTGACTCATAATTAACAAAATTACTTAAGAGTTGAGAATGTGGGCTTTCAAAGGTGACATGGACATTGGTTATGAAGTAATTTGTTCCACCAAAACACACTAACAATAATAACAACTAAAAAGATCCATCATACAATATGAATATTGAAAAATGAAAAGAAAGATATACCTTGTACTTTTTCTTCTTCCTTTTGTTTGCCTTATGTTGCTTTTCACCTTCCACTTGAACAACACCATCCTCATGCGAGGAAGGTACTTCAGTTTTAGCCTGTCAAATGGGAGCATCAATGTAAGCTATCAATTGATTATGCACACAAGATATGCATGTAATCCAATAATATACTTTCTCCTTTTTCTTTTTCCTTTCTTCCACTCTATGCTGCTTAAAACCTCCTGACTAATCAACACCATCGTCATGCAATAAATGTAATGCTTTAGATGAAGCTCCTCACATGGGATCATGAATGTAAGAAATCAACTAATTAGACACACAAGATATCTAGATGCAACCAAAGAATATACCTTTCCCTTTTTATTGTACCTTTCTTCCACCTTGTGCTTCTTATCACCTCCTGACTGATCAATGACATCCTCATGTGAGAAATGTACTTCTTCAAATGAAGCCTGCCACATGGGAGCATGAATGTAAGATGTCAACTAATTAGGCACACAAGAGATGGATGTAATGCAAGAATATACCTTCTCCTTTTTATTCTTCCTTTCTTTCTCCTTGTTCTTCTTATGACCTCTCGATTCAACATCCCCATCCCCATGCAAGCAAGGTGTTTCATATGTAGCCTGTCAATAGGGAGCATCAATATTGGCTATCAATTGATTACACACACTAGATATGGATGTAATGCAAGAATATACGTTCTCCTTTTTCTTCTTCCTTTCTTCCTCCTTGTGTTGCTTATGACCTCCCAATTGAACAGTGCCATCTTCATGTGAGCCAGGCACCTTAGATGCATCCTGCCAAACAAGAGCATGAATGTAAGCTATCAATTGATTACGCACAAAATATATGGATGTAATGCAACAATATACCTTCTCCTTTTTATTCTTCCTCTTTTCCTCATGTTTCTTGTCACCTTTTGAATGAACAATGCCATGCTCATGCAAGAAATATACTGCTTTAGATGAAGCCTGACAAAAGGGAGCATGAATGTAAGCTACCATTGATTACTCATGCTAGATATGAATGATATGGAAAAATATACCTTCAGTTTTTTCCTTCCTTTTTCCATCCTTATCCAAATTTTCACCTCCCAATTGAAGATCACCATGCTTGTGCGAACCAGGAAGTGTTTCACAAGCAACCTATCAAAATACAAGCATAAATGTAAGATATCAATTGATTAGCCATACGAGATATGAATGTAATTAAAAAAATTACCTTCTCTTTTTTCTTCTTCCTACCCTTCTCACTATGCTGCTCATCACCACTCAATACAATGGTACCATGCTCGTGCAAACTAAAGACTACTTCAGAATAGACCTATATGAATACAAGAATTGGAAGTTAGTTGTTAAATTTATATAGATGTTAGCTATCCATGTTATATAATTAAATAAATTTACCTTCACTCTTTTCTTCTCCATTTGCTCCAAAATGGACTCCACATAACACAATCACCACACATGCTCATCATGCGGTTTCTAGTATCACAACCACCTTCCCCTCCAGATTTGCCAGGGTCATGCTAAAGTAGAGTACATAGTCATTTAGTAATATGTATTAGAATTAAATTAATAAATATAACCAAAAAAAAAAAAAAAAAAAAGGAAAAAAACAACAACAAAAACAATAACAAAAGTAGACAATGGTGTGTTTGCATGTAACCAAAGGTTTCAATTTTTTTCAAATGGAACAACTTCAATATCTTTTATCTTCTCACCTCTTGATTTTATTTAGAGTTGTACTCGTACATGGTTTCTCTTATTTATTTCCTTCCTGCCTTTGATAGGTCCTCATATTCAGTTACACCATGGGCAAAGAAAACCCTCTCAACTACATGTCGTCATTGTTATTTTACCTGTAGTCTCATCTGGTATTCAACATTGGCCACCCTCCTTTCAACATATAGATTAAGTTTCTCAAGTGGATGAGACTTAAAATGTTTTGAAGTCATAGAACATCTACGCTTACGTGGCTGAATTAAATCAAGATTGTGCTTGAACATTCTATGCATGTTATAAGCTTAGAGATCCCAAAATCTCACCCTTCCAACCTCACCGCATCTACCATATAGACAAAAATACAAAATCTTGGTTCCAAAGCATCTAGTTCTATATTTCATTGACCCCTGTCCCACATTTATAGTTTCAAAAGTCACATTTCATGAACACATAAAATATCACATTCCATAGGACATTAATCACATGGAAGTCAATGCAGAACATTGATTACAATACAACCAATACTTGTCCTTCTCGGCAATCCTCTTCTATTTTATCACCATTATCATATGGATCCTTAGAAGATACATCTTCATCTTCAATAGAAGCCTCACTAAGCTTGTATTGGCTAGCAGAAGATGACAATTCTTCTTCCTTTGAGACCCATCGTATGAATGACAACTTCTCCCATACCATAGAAGCTGGCGTCGAAAAAAATGAGACATGTGAATGTTAATGTAAACTAAATAACATGAAACAACATACATAAACATAACATAAAGTTAAAATATATTCTACCTCTCAATTCCACAAACTGCTCAAACAATAAATAAAAGGCACTACCCAATTAATAGGAAAGTGTTTTGTAATCGAACCAGCAACCAGAGGAAAAAAAAAACTATTGGTGATAGATTAAATTTGAAATTAAACACACATGCCACAACAAACATTTATTTTCATTTATATTTAGAAATGTTGAACACAAGTTTATGGCACAAAAGACATGCCCAAGTGGAAAGATAATTGACTTATTCAACTATACTAAGGCAGTTTAATTTCAAACTCAACCTATGACTAACAGAAGTAGTATATATCAACCAACATTATCTGTCCATTTTTTATTCTACTGAAACTATGGAGGAGAGGATGTTCACTAATAGTTAGACCCCCAAAAATAACCCCAACACTTTTAAAAATGAACCATTTAAAACAAATCAGAAGCCACCCCTTTCGCAGCCAAAAATTCCAAAAAAAAAATCTCTACATAAAATAGTACGCCTTCTCAAACTTGCATAGCATCAAACCCACTATGATTTTATCAAAATTAGATCGTGAGACTTTGCATTTGTCACATGCTACTTTCATAAAAGTTTCATAAAATCTACTATTGAAAATGAACCAAAAATGCTTCTTTTCACAGGCCCTAAATATAAAAAATTCCATCTGCAACAAAAATTGGAAAATAAATGATATGGGTTTTCTTACTCGATGTTTTTTAACTGTCAAATTATTTACTATAAATCCTCCAATCTAAGCTCCATCTTTCACGCAGTCACAAAACCCCTTGTTTTGTTGCTCCTACAATTTACAACATGCAAACAAATAACCATGCATCGTATACGAAATATTATGTTTTATGCATAGTTGTTGCCAATGAATGAAGCTTCCCGCCATCCATGCCTATTATAGAAGTTGGCCACGATGCT
Organism: Cryptomeria japonica; assembly: GCF_030272615.1. NCBI lineage: Eukaryota > Viridiplantae > Streptophyta > Pinopsida > Cupressales > Cupressaceae > Cryptomeria > Cryptomeria japonica. The sequence goes on along the minus strand of NC_081411.1, from coordinate 671,166,405 downwards.
TTGCCAAGAATTTTCCCACGTGCATATGCATATATATACATATATAAATACACATATATGCATATATACAAACACATATGCATACTTATATACATATATATGTACATATATGCCCAATAGTGCTATTTTCTATAGAGAATATTTGGAATCTATGAATGAGGTAAAGAAAAGACATGAACAAAAGGGAAAGGACAAATATAGAGTGCCACATATATACATACACATATATGTCTAATAGTACTATTTTGTGTACACAATATCCCCAACTATTCGGATTCACACAAAAACATTCTATTTTTTTTTGTACATACACCCTATTTTTTACACACTATTTTCTATACACAATAGCCCCCACTATTTGGGATTCACACAACTCCATTGTATGCAATTCCATGCCTCTTCTCCCTAGGCCTATCATGACACATCATGTAATCTCCCACATGCCATGGCCATGCTATTTTATGTCGAGAATATCAGTATGGACATTAGCATGGGTTGTTCTTCCCATAAAATGGCATGACCATGGCATGTGGGAGATTAATTTCATGCCATTTTATGTGAATAATAGCAGTATGGGCATGGGCATACATATATTGAGTTTTATTGGGCCCCGCATGGAGCATCCGAGTTTCTAGCATAGAGGAGAAAAGTACTAGAGGACCTTTCAATATAACATTTTTCGACAGCCAAAAAGGAATGATGTGATGCACTGTGTGATGGAAACTAATCTCCCACATGTCATGGCCATGCCATTTTATATGGACAATATCCCATGCCATACAAAATAGTGTGTACACAAAATTTTGAATTTTTTGTGTGAATCCAAAATAGTAGGGGCTATCAAAAGGTCCTGCAATACTTTTTCTCCTACATGCTAGAAACTCAAACTATTCTTTCATGTGGTCACCTCCTTGAACTTCGAACGCACAAAACCCTCTACATTTTTTGTTGAAATTAGATATGCATACATTGTTTCACCCAAAAATGCCATTTTGGAGGTTGAAAATGTAAAAATATTCCACAAATAACTAAAATTGCAACATAAAAAAGATGGGTTCCTTACTCACTAGCTTTTGTGTGTAAAATTATTCTCTAACCATCACCGAATCTAACATCCGTCTTTTGTGCAGATACAAAAACCCTCAATTTCCCAATCCTATTTCTTGTAGCATGATAAAAATAAACCCTTCTCTTTTGTGTGATGATCAAACCTAGTGATTTTCTCCCTAAAACTTGCATCATCGAAAAACAAACCATACATTGTAAATAAAACACTATGTTTTGCACAGAGTTGTCTGCCAAAAGAGAAGCTTTGCACCATCCATCCATGTTATGGTAGCCAGGCTGGACATTTTGCCAAGAAAATTCTAACGCATAGTGCCTCACATCCTTCCTTTCTGACCATCGAAAAAGGATAACATCGAAAGTTCCTCTCATACTTTTTCTCGTCCATGCTAGAAACTAGAACACTCCACATGAGGCCCAATACAATTCCACGTATATATACTCATGCCCATACTCCACATACGGTGTGCTATTTTCTGTGGAGAATAGCCACTTCCATACACAATATTTTGTGTAATCAATTTTACAGTGGAGTGATTTTTTGGTAGATTGAGTGTGATTGTTTTGAATGCATTTTGATAATGATAGTAAAATTGATCTAGAATTGCATAAAATGCAGTCGTGTAAATCCCAAATAGTGGGAGCTATTGTGTACACAAAATAGTGTGTATAAAATAGTGTTTACACAAAATATTGTGTATAAAATGGAAGCAGCTATTCTCCACATAAAATAGCACACTGTACATGGAGTATGGGCCCACTATTTGGGATTCACACAACTCCATTGTATGCAATTCCAAATTAATTTTACTCTCATTGTCAAAATGCATCCAAAACAATCACAATCAAGCTACCAAACAATCACTCTAGGGTAAAGTTTTCAATTTTTTCTAAATGTCAACGGCATAATACCTACCAAACATTGAGATTCAAAACACAACCACTTACTATTCTTACATGACCAGCTAATGATAAGGAATATGGGAATGTTGCCATAGATTGAAAATTAAAAATAATGAATTTAGAGGACCGTTGTCCAAAAATAAAGCCAGTGTCAATGGTCTTAATGGGAAATTCAATTCCAATTTGATAATGAGAACAAATTTTAGTTTTTCAAATGGGTTGCAAATAACCTACTTTTCTACCATAAATGCAAATAGATTTGCCCAGTGAGATAATCCACTTTGTGAAATGAAAGTAGACACATCGCCTACTCCAAATGGTCATAATATCAAAGTAGCAAAATCTCATAGTTGTAGCCTCTAGAATTCGTTGGGGATTTCGATGCAAATGAGTGTCAGTTTGGAGAAAAATAGAGAGGGTTTGGAGTGGTTGCAATAGTAAAAAATGTAATAGGGGTGTTCCATTTTGACAAAAAAAACACTAAATTTGGAGCTCTCCTTCGTTGAAGCACAAAAGAAGCATTTTTTCAACCCAGTGCATGAGATAAACATTCAATTTAGTAACCTCCTGAAGTACCATTGCAAATAACCTACTTTTCTGCCATGGGAGCAAATAGATCAGCCCATTGAGATAATCCACTTTGTGAAATGGAGGTGGAGACATCTCCTACTTAAAATAGTGATAATATTATATTAGTGCAATCGAATAATAGTGGCATGTAGAATACACTATGGATTTCAACATTGGCTGGTATCATTTAGGAAAAAAAAAAAAGGGTTTGGAGAAGTCGTAACAACAAAATAAGAAATAGGTGAAATCATTCGCACCATTTTCAAAAAATCACTTGAAATTAAATGGTGAAATTGTTCTTAAAACAAAAACAAAACAAAAAACCATTAGGGAGGTAACATCTTTCGGCTTATAGTAGCATGCTAAGGGAAATGGAGGGAATAGTGGAGGGAACAGCATTTGCAGGGGGAAATTTGAATTTGAGAAATGGAGGAAACAACAATGCTGGGTCCTCTAGGTCTGAATCCACTGCAGCTCGAGGACATACAGCTGATCATGAGGATGGAAGACAGGATGGGGACCCACGAACATGGGACCCTCCTCCCGATCCTGAAAATTTAAAAAACATGCAAGATTCTTGCCCCGAGGCAATGCAGGTTGATTTAGGTACTACCAAGGAGGGGTGAATACCTAAACCATGGAATAGTCTCTTCACTAGACATGTCTCTGGTAAACCGACTGGTAAATCCTCTCTCCCCTTTGTGAAGGATATATCAGACAATAGAATAGGTAAACTTGTGATTGAGGTTCCTGATTTGGTTATTGATCATAGCATTTCTTAAATGACTCTCTCTTTGGTGGGAAAATTTGTTAGACCCTGACCTAATATTGAGGATGTTAGATCTTTTGTTAAAAGAAAATGGAGAATGAAAGGACAGGTTGAAGTTTTTGCCCTGCCAAGGGGTTTTTTGTGTTTTCTTTTTCATGCAAGGAAGATTTGGAAGCAGTTCTAAGCGGAGGCCCCTGGATGTTTGGTAAATCATCTCTTTCTTTAAGAAAATGGACCTCTAACATGGAACTAAATGATTCCTTTTTTGAATCTGCCCTATGTGGGTTATACTGCTTGGACTACCGTTGGAATACTGGGTGGAGGATGTTTTCTCAAGAATTGCTAACTCCTTTGGGGAGCTTATTGCGATAGACCCAATGACTGCATCTCGCAAGAGACTTGTGTATGCACGCATCTGCATCAACATTTCACAGAATATGGATCTCCCAAGTACCATTGATATAATTTCCAAACTTGGGTTATGGGAACAAACCATTGAATTTGAATCTCTCCCTTTTGTGTGCTTTTCTTGCAAAAAAGCAGGTCACTAGGCTAAGGCTTGTCCCAGCAACCCTAAAAGACCTATGATTAAAGACAAAAATATTAATAAACCGGTATGGAAAGAAAAAAATAACAACAAAGTCTACAATAAGGCAGAAGAAAAAAGTGGAAATCTGATTACAGAAAATCAGGAAAATGAATCCAGTGACTTAACTAAAGACCCTACTTTGAAGGGGAACAAGAAGAATGAAACTAAGGAGTTTGAGATCAAAATAGGTAATACCTTTGAAGCCCTTTAGTTGCAAGAAAAGGAGGATGAAATCAGTACAGAGACCCTTGAGGATGGTGAGATTGAGGATATCACTGACTCGCATCATGAGGAACGATATGAACCCATGTTAGAGAAAGAAGAACCTTGTTTAGGGAAAGAGCTTCAGGAACAGGAAATAAAAATGAGAAGGAGAAACAAGTTTGGATCACCACAAGCAAACTTAAATGCCTTATTCCAGAACATAGAAGTAAATATGACCACTTCACCTCGGAAAAGAGAAAAGCTTTGTAGTAACATACAAGATGAATCCAGGGCAAATGATGAATCTAGGGCAGAACAACAAGAAGAAAACCTAATAGAAAATGAAAAGAAAATTAAGACCAAGAAGATAGGAGGTCCTAATGGAGTAAAAACCAGAACCAGATCTAAGGCAGATTTTGGGGCATCAAGATCCCCACCAGGATGCAAAACCATGAAATGGCATAGGGACCAGGAGAGTAAACAAAGCATAGCTGATGGAAGGCAGAGAACTATCAAGGAGTCCTGCCCCTAGGTCTCAAAATGAAGGTAATATCATGGAACATTAGAGGCCTATATGGTCTCAATAAATAGGATATATTAAGGAATCTTATTCAAGATCAAAATCTGGATATTATCCTGATTCAGGAAACTAAAATGAGCAAAGAAAAAGTGGAGAAAATTAAGGGTTTTAAAAATGGGGGAGTCTATGGTAGTAGCTCAAATGATGCCTCTGGAGGAGTTGCTATATTCTGGAATAAAAGCACAACTTCTGGAGATATGATTGAAGAGGATGGCAATATTCTATCCTTAAAAGCTAGAAATATTTTTGATGAGAAGGAATTTGTTATAACTAAAATCTATGCCCCTAATTCCAAACATGCTAGAAGTAAATTTTGGGAAAAAGTTTAGTAAAAAGGGAAAAATTTCTCTATGAACAGTTGGATTGTAATGGGAGATTTCACTACTCCTTTGCAAGATAGAGAAAAATTTGGAGGTAGTCAAGCTCAACCTGAAAGCAAATCCGACCTGATGGACTTTATCAATGACAATGCTCTCATTGATCTAGATCTCAGTGGAGCCTCCTACACTTGGTCAAACCAAAGAGATGGGGAAGATCTTATCCAGGTAAGACTTGATAGAGCTCTTCTCTCTAATGATTGGATTCTTTCTCATAGTTCTTCCCTCTCTGTCATTGATAGAATTGGATTAGATCATTACCCCATTTCCTTTGTTGCTGAGAACTCTAAGCAAAATCAAAGATTCCCCTTTGGCTTCGAAAAGATGTGGATATCCCACCCCAATCTTGAAAATTCCATTGCTGAATGGTGGAATCTTGATATTAATGGAATAGCCATGTATAAAGTTGCCAAAAAACTTAAACATGTCAAAACCAACATTAAGACTTGGAACAAAAAGGTCTTTGGTGATATTTTTGATTCAAAGAAAAAGTTAAAGGAGGAACTGAACCAGATTCAAATCTCCATCCAGAAAGAGGGCTACACAAAGTATTCCAAAGCCATGGAAGATAAGGTCTTTGACAACATTCATACCATAATTTCAAGGGAAGAAATATATTGGAGACGGAGATCTAGGGCTATATGGCTGAAGGCAGGGGACAGAAACACTAAGTTTTTCCACATGACTTCCCTAAAACATAAGGCAACTAATAGAATCACCAAGTTAACTGTTGAGAACAACACTCTAACAAATAAGGATGAAATCAGGGATGAAGTCGTTAGATTCTTCAAGCAGCTTTTGTCTAGTAATGAGGATCTTGATCAGACCCATCAACTCAATCTAGTCAACAATATTCCTAATATTATAAACCCCTTTCAGAATAAGACCCTTGCTGCCATTCTGTCTACTGAAGAAATCAAACAAGCTATCTTCTCCTTTCAAGGGGATAAAGTTTTAGGCCTTGATGGTGTTGTTCTCTAAATCTGATTCCCTTCAATGTCCTTAAAGTATTATGATTCAAACTGGGTGCAGAAGAGACATCAAAGATAAGGAAATCTCAAAGACAATGTATGACAAGGTTTGATTAAACCTTATACACTTCAGGCTTCCTTGGAGCCCAGGCGGGTATACCTTTGTGAAGTAACTTCACCATTTTAACAATAAATCCACAGCAAACCAGTCCAGAAAACCAGTGAATTTATTCACCTTCAAATTAACTGAAAACAAAGAATGAAACGATACTTAACTTCAACATATTTGATCAACAAAGCATGCAATAAACAGCTTCGATTAATACCAGTGCTTTATCCAAGGTTACAGAGTCACCTAAACTCAAATAAAACTCCTGAAAAAAAATATCTTTATGCTTCCCATCAGCTTGGTTTCCACTAATCCTTGCATATGCCTAACACTTACAAGAATTCAATCACTTCAAACTAAAATATGGTCCTCAAAATTCAAAGTTCCTCCCAAAGAATTTACTGGTAAGAGTGATCCTGCACATTTAATTTCCCTCCTAAAGAGAAAAGCTAAAAAACACCCATACTGAGATTGCCTTGCAATTTCAATCAAACAGAAAAAATCCTGGATTGTTCAGAATGAAAATAGTAAATAAATTTGTGGACAAACTTGAAGACAACATAGAGTTTGACTCAAAACTGACGGCCTGTATATTGATATTCATTTGAAGAGATTTTACAAAAATTCTAATTCTCCATTAAACTTTGGAAAAGCTCAGATAATATTTCTGCAGAGTTTTCTTACAAAATTTTGTGACCCCTTTCCCTCTAGTCCTGATATCCATTTATAACAACATGGATGCACAAAGCTTCGGACTTCTCGAGGAGGGTTTGTTACAAGTATTTCCAAAATTGATGTGGTTACAATTTTTATGCAAAGCAGTTATGCGCTCTTTTCAGCCTCTGTAGAATGTTCAACAGGTTGTTCGGTTGCAACCTCTTCTGGCTTTTCAGAGGCGCTCTCAAACTGCTCCAGATCATGGGTGGAATACTTAACTCCCCACTCATTATATGTCTCCTCTGTCGGCCATGAAAAACTAATCACATCATTTTTAACTTTATTCAACCTTTTCCAAGAATTTCTCAGTTTGTTGACTTCTGAGTTAAGAAAACTATAATGTGATTTAATTATTTCTATTTCCTGTATGGTTATAACAAAGAAAGAGGTATCATCAAGATCAATGATTCCCTTGACCCTTGCTGACAACTTGGCTTTTATCTCATTGAGCCATATTTGCTTATCTTTCAGCTGATCCAGATTGGCAAAAATTCTTGGGAGCAACTCAAAAACCTGATCAGTGTATTCCTTCTTACATAGATTGACCTTCCTATCCACATTGTCTACATCTGCAGCCAATTGCATTAAAACTTTAGCAACATCAGATGTAGATTTTATAATGGGATTGGCCCTTGCTTCATCACAAGAAACACACATGAACTCTAAATCTTGCTCCCTAGGCCTCCATCTGTCAAAAATGGGTGTCAAAATGGCCTTATCTCTCCTTAATTCATTCCATATCTCTATGGCATTTCCCACACTATTGTAAAGCAGTGAGGCATTTATAGTGTCTGCAAAACTAGAGATTGTGGCTTTTATTTTCTCCTCATACTTCCCCGCATAAAAGGCCTGAGCTTGCTTTAGGTTCTCCAATTCTTGGGGAGTTATCTCAATCATTTGGGAGCTGAAAGGCGTAGGAGATGGTGGGATCTCAATAATGGGGCTAGTCGGTGGAGGTCTTGCAGGAGAAGAGGCAATCATCAATGTTGAAGACTCACCTTGTTGGTGTTGTCCCATCAGCTGGCTCTGCAATTTGGCAATGATGCTATCTTTGCCTCTTATTTCCTCCTTGGCACTGTCATAGGCCTTGAAAACTGTTTCCAATTTAATCTGGAGGGCCTCCTTTTCTTTGGCTTCCTTTTCAGCCACTGCAACACTGAATTTGGCAGTCTCTAACACAGTGCTAGCAGCCTCTACTACCCCTGTACTCTCTGCTCTTTCAACCATCAATCCACCAAGGTGACTTGTCCCTGAGGTGTCTTTACCTTTCTTGTCCTCATTTCTTTTGAGGGACCACATGACTAGTGCAGCATTGTCCTTACTGAATGTAACCCCTTCCATGGGTTTAGTCTCTTTTCTTACTGCATCTAGCACTAGAGCATCAGCAATATTCCATTCTGGTAAAATGAGCACTCCAGCTTGTGCTACTAGATTCCTTCCCTATTCAGGAGTGATGGTTTTGAATTCTTCCATCATCTCCTATTTTATTTCTTCCTCCACTGAGCCTAGATCTTGGTTGGGCTACTCTGCCTTTCTTGTTTCACATCTAGCATTATATTTATCTATATGCTGCTTCCAGACAAATTGTATGAATGCTTCAGATGTGACAAAGTTATCATCAGCTAAAAAGGCACTACTGGCCTTCTTTATCTCAGGATCCCACTCCTGGCCTTTAAGTTCAGTTGAGGTGATGTCCATTTGTGCTTCAATGGGCTCTTCTAGCATCCCTTCTTCCACTTCATCATAAGTGTATGCAATTTCCCCCAAACTGCCCAACTGCGAGAGGTATTCAGTTGCTGCTTGTTCATCTCCTATGTGGATAGGGGATTGGGATGGGGAATATAAGGGTGTATCTGATTGCACTTCCTTCCCCACCCTTTGCTTCTTTGGGTTGTCTTGGATGTCAATGACATCTTGTACCTTCCTTTTTCCTTTGGATGAAGAAGGATCCCCTATTGTAGGCACTAGCACACTGTAACCTGATTTCTTATGCAGGGTGTAGTCACCAGGAAGGATTTCTTTAGTGGAAGCTGACTTGCCTAAAATCATTCTTGCCTTTTCAGGGTTACTCTTAATTACAGCTTCCCTCTTCTCCTTCAATGTTTACATTACATCTTCAAAGCAAACAATCAAAAATTTTATTTTTTCTTCCAATGGGAAGAAGCTAGACAATGGGTCATAGCTAGCATCAAATTGATGCACAAAATCCAGGGCTTTCTTGTAAGCCACCCATTTTTCTTTCCTGAACTCCTGCTCATCTAAATCAAATTCATTCCTGATGAGGTCTTCAGGAAAGTGGAATTGATGAGGCCTACCTCTGCATGCTACCTTCTTCCTGAATACACCATTGTAGAAGTCCTCTGGATCAGCACATCTGGACACTGCAGTGGATAAATGGTAAGGTTTGAGGAAATCCTCAAAACAATTCCAGCCTCCCTTTGTAATTACAAATTGGTGGGCTATTGTAGCTGCAAGGAAAATAGTTCCTTTACCTCTGCCTATTAGCTCTACCTCTTGTAGGCCACCAATTTGTCTAAGGATTTCAGCTATTCCCACTTTGAGAGGGACCTGGTAGGGTAACAAAAATGGGGTGCCTCTGAAACCAAAAACTCTGAAAACTGTGGAGACTGGATATAAGTACATATCACCCCAGTTATGAACTATCTTGATGTTCTCTATGAATTCTTTTGGCCTTAGGAATTCCAGAAGAACCTTGGGGACTCTTGGGTTGTCAGAGCAAAGGAGAGTCCTTATTTTGGATGCAAAATATTTATCGAACTTTAGGAAACTAGCATCCTCTCTGTCCCATGACAACACAGTGCTCCATAGTTGTACTGGCATCTTCTCTCCTTCCTTCTCTTTTACCAGGTCCATTCCACTGGTGAAATAATCACCACCTTTGAAGAGAAAAAGGTGCATCAAGAGTGAGTACCATCCGAATGGCCTATCCACCTTCCCATTTCTTATTCCTATTAACCCTCCATGGATAGCATCGGCAATATAAGAAGCATAATCAAATGTGATAGCAAGAGAAGGATTCAAAATTTGAACAATCAGTAGCAAGTAATGGTTTGACATATTTGACTCAGCATCCTCTCCTAGAACTTGGCAAAGTGTCCAATACATTCCTTTAGCCCTTAAGGTAAACATACTCAATGAAAAGGGCTCTTGTGTGTTGGGCCCTACAACTGCTAACCCTCCTATTTTTAGGAAAAGTTCTTTAAGAGGCCCATTCCTAAGATGACTCCTCTGTGCACTGTACACTTGGGCTAACTGTGTGAAATTTATGGGTTCCAGGAAGTTTGTGAACTCATTGAGCCCAAACGCTATTCTTAATTCCTTTGCATTGATTTCCACAAGGGTTTTCCCATTAACATCCCGGATGCGTCTTGTGACTGAATCATAGTTCAATGCCATTTGGGTTAACAAGTCTGTATCCATGAACACCCTTGGGACTACCAATTTCTCGACATCTAGTTCCCAAATGCTATTTTGAGGAGCAGGAGAATTCCTCATTCCAAATCTGACTCTAAACAACCCCAACCCGGACAGTCCAACCTGTGGGTCTCTCAACCAATTACCTTTATCATATAATCCTTCTCCTATCTTCAGACGAGGAGCCCTGGGCACTAACTCTTTGGCCTTCGATGCCTGGTTAGTTGACAATGTCAACTGTTCTAAAAAGTCATCACATACACTTCTTTCTAAATAATCAACCTTGCCAGAAAATTCCCTTTTAGGAGCCATTTGGAAGATGCAAGAAAATGAATACACTCTTAAACAATCCTGCAATACGAGAATGATTTTATCTAAAAGCCACACAAAAATTTCTTCAAAACATGAGAGAACCTAATGCTTGCTTGAAGGAAATTGCTCTGCAACTGAACCGCTTGCTCTGTTTTCGGAAAAGGATAACTCTACGTCTGCTCTTCTGCAAAAATCTTTTAAAAGATATCCTTACTTGGTCGTTAGGAAATCAAATGCTTGTACTCTGGGCCTTAACTATAACATTGATTCCACATGCTTCAGCCGTCCCTTCAAAATCAAATTCATACGAGAATTCATATTTTAGCTCCAACGGGTCGCAGCCTTCCTGCAAGTGTCTCACTGTTAATTTCATTTTTGACGGCTTTGTCTTTAGTCTGGGTCCCGTTTTCTATTGGCTACATAATACCACGCGGCATCCAACCATTGGCTTAGAAAATCCCTTCGCATTCTGTTTTGATACTGGCCGAATGTCTCCCTTTATACTATGGCGGGCCCATATTTTTCCCTTTTGGCCATGTCATCATCATGACACGTGGACAGCTGACACTCATCCTTGCTATTTTGCGGCCTTAAATGGTGAGCACTTTACCCTTGTAAAATAGCGCCAACCGTCAAATCATCTCTGCAGTCAATCGGTATTTAACCCTTCGAAAAGGTTCTCAAAAATGGTGGGCCCACCGACACGTCACGGACATATGGCACCTTGTCACTTTCGGAGCTGACTTGTCAATTTCTCATTTGTCAAGCAGGAACCATAGGGCCCCACAGTTTCCTTTTAGACCGCGTGTCATCAAGACACGTGGACGGTCCTTGTTCATTTTCGCTATTTCGCGGCCTTAAGAAGTGAGCATCTTACCCTTGCGAAATAGCGCAGGCCGTTAGATCATATTTCAAGTTGATCAGCATTTAAACCCTTTTAAAGGCTTTCAGAAGAGGTGGGCCCACGGACACGTAATGGACACCTGGCGCCTTATCACTTTTGGATCCGACTTGTCATTCTACCATTTGCTGGAAGGAGCCATAGGGTCTCAATAAATTGTTAAGAGATGTACCGACCAGGTCATCCCTGGGGCCCACCTCGAACCTTTAATCCTAAACCGCTGACTGTAGTGACTTGTGCCACATGCTACCTTTTAATACGCCAGAAGAAAACCACGGGGGCCCCACTTTCTTCGACAGCTACATCCTTTACTTCCTCCGTCATGACACATGGACAGCTGACATTCATTCTCGCTATTTCGCGGCCTTAAAGGGTTAGTATTTTACCCTCGCGAAATAGCACGGGCCGTTAGATCATATTTCAAGTTGATCGGCGTTTACTGGGCCCGACACTTTAGAATGAAATAATACAAGGCGAAAATTTTTCAAATAATCAACGTAACTGCCTAGGAAAATAACAAGGGGGGACACTTCATACGACCCCACGACCCATGACCTAAGTGAAATAAAGTAACAGCAAAATAGAAACCAGAGGGTTTAACACAAAAAGATAAGGTTTAAAACTTAAAAAACCCTTAAACCCTCTATGTTTAGAACAAAGCTGAAGCACTTGGGATTACACCCTATTTGAAAATTTTCAAGGTACCATAGCCAATTATGGGGAAAGAAGAACCCAATTTTAAAATAGTGATAACAGCGGCTCTGACTGTGGATGGTTGATTGCGAGATCAACACAAGAAAACTCAGAAACTCTGGAGAAACAGACCAAAACACAGACCAAAACCAGGAAAGCAGGAAAGAAAACAAAATATTTACAAACAAAGGACCTACCGTGCATGGACATTAAGAGAAATAATGCTTCAGGAATTGTCCATGCACTGGAAATTACTGCATTTCATCACTCATATTCTTCAAAAAATATGAATCCTTACCATTCAGGTCACAAACCACAAAAGGGCCAATCCATAATGATTCAAATTTTTTATGTTTTCCTTTATCCTGCCCTTTTGCATTCCACTGAAGAACCATGTCATCAATTTGAAACTTCCTTAGTGATGTCCTTTTATCAAAAAGATATTTTGACTGTAACTAGAGCTTATGATTTTTCTTATGGGCAGAAGTTCTAAGCTCCTCCACTTCTACAATTTGGATCATTCTATTCTCCATTGGTTCAGATATTTCCATGTTCTCTTCCTGCAAAAACTTATACACTGGAAGAAGGTTATTTACCGGTAATCTGGCTTGGGTACCATAAACCAACTCAAAAGGTGACATTCCGATGGATTTTTTAACTGTTATTCTATCTGCCCACAGAGCTAACTTCAACTTTTGATCCCAAGACCTCTTGTTTTCTTCTAAAATTTTCTTAATGATATTTAACAAGCTTTTGTTGTTGGATTCTGCTTGTCCGTTCCCCTGAGGGTGATAAGGTGATGAGTATGACATGAGTATACCATGACTATTGCAAAAACCTACAAATTCTTCTGATCTAAAACACATAGCATTATCCATTACCAATTTTGCAGGTGTTCCAAATCTAGTCACAATATTATCCATCAGGAAATCAATGAAAATTTTATTAGTAGCTCTTCTTGTGGGAATAGCTTCTATCCATTTGGTAAAATAATCAGTGGCCACTATAATCCATCCATGACCTCTTCCTGACTTCTCAACAATTTCTCCAATAAAATCAATGCCCCATTGGACAAAAGGAGCTTCTACAGAGACTGGATTTAGAGGTAAGGCTCCTTCATACTTGAGCTTAGAAGAAAATCTTTGACATGGATCACATCTTTTAACATATGCATGGGTATCTTTAAATAAGGTAGGCCAATAATACCCAGCCCATATTATCTTACCAGCAGTAGTCTTAGTAGAATAGTGACCTCCACATACTCCATCATGCATTTCAATCAACACCTGTTTAGCTTGGAAATCATCCAAACACATTAGCAATTCTCCATCTCTTTTTCTCCAGAAAAGATCACCCTGGATGAGCACATACTTTTGAGACTTGAGCCTTAAATTTCTCTTCTGGTTGTGTGTCATTTCTTCTGGCAATATGTTACCTTTCAATACTTGGATTATCTCTGTGTACCATGGTTGTCTCTCAATACTAGTAACCAAAGTATCTTTAACCTCAACATTGTGTACCTCTACATTCATGAGATTTGACTCAGTCATGAGCTTAGCCAAACCTAACCCTCTCACCAATTTAGTGATCTTTATTTCCAAATTGAACTCTTGAATTCTATTGATCCATCTACATCTCTTCCCAGTAACCTCAGACTGAGACAAAATATCTTTAACTGCAGCATGTGGAACATAGGCAGTGACATTTGCATTCACTAGATATGGCCTAAAAGCTTTAACAGCTTTAACCAAGGCATAAGCTTGTTTCTCCATGGTTTCATATTTTAATTCTGCCGCTTGCAAAGATTTACTATAGAAAGCTATGGGATGTTCATATCCTTCATTGTCCTTTTGTAGTAATACTGCAGCCACCGTGTGATATGAGGAAAAAGAAAACAGAGAAAAAGGCTTACCATAATCTGGGGATTTTAACACTGGTGCTTCCTGGATTGCCTTCTTAATCTCGTTAAAAGCTTTTGAAGCTTCTTGATCCTAATGAAACTTTGCGTCCTTCTTGAGCAACTTGACAATAGGCTTCACTATCTCAGCAAAGTCTGCAATGAACCTCCTGACAAAATTCACTTTGCCTAAAAAAGACTAGATTCCTTTCACATTTCTAGGTTCAGACACTCTGTTGATTGCTTCAATTCTTTCAGGGTCTATTCTTATCCCTTCCTTAGAAACTATGTGGCCCAATAACATTCCTTCGGTGACCCCAAAATGACATTTCTTGGGATTCAATGATACACCAAATTCCAAAGCTTTATCAAACACCTTCTCTAGATGCCCACAATGATCATCAACTTTCTTTGAGAAACAAGTTAAATCATCTTGGTAAACCACTATAATGATATTTATGAATTCCTTAAAAGCCACATCCATAGCTCTCTGAAATGTAGCTCCTGCATTTTTTAATCCAAATGGCATTCTCACATATACATAGGTTCCCCATGGAGTAGTGAAAGTTGTTTTAAACTGTTCAGACTCCTTTACCAACACTTGATTATATCCTGAGAAACCATCCATCGTGGATAAAAGATCACATCCTGTCACTCTTTGTAGCATTGCTTCCATATTTGGGGATGAATAATTATCTTTTAAAGAAGCAACATTAAGATTCTTAAAATCAACACACAATCTGATGTCTCCGTTCTTCTTTCTTACTGGGACCAGATTAGAGACCCATGAAGAATGTCTTATTGGTTTGATAATCCCCCCTTCTCTCAATTTAGTCAACTCTTGTTGCATTTTTGTTTATAACAAGGGGTTAATAGGTCTCTGTTTCTGTCTAAAGGGCTTAGCATCTGGAAGTAAGGGAACTTCATGCTGAAAAAGATCTTGTCTATACGCCTTTAGGTCTTCATAAGACCAAGCAAAAACATGCTTATACCTTTTCAGTAAATTGATAAGGTTAGTCTTAATATGAGGGGGTAGCTTCTTTCCAATATATACCAACTTGGGGGATGATTTTGTCCCCAGGTTGACCTCCTCCAACTCTTCTAACTTGGTGGTAGATTGCTGGTGTAAATGACTGTCATTATAACTAAACATACTTTCTAACTCCACCAACCCTTTAGGTATCTCGTTAGTTTCCAACTGGACAATATCATTTCCAAACACTGTCTCTCTGTCATCCACCACTTCCACCAATGCATTGCAATCAATTTTTTGTCCATCATAATCATCAACACATTGGATGAACCTAAGAATATCTTCATCATCAGCAAAAACTTGCCAATTATATACATTATGAAGGATAGCGGGCCTAGCTTTTATTTCCACAGTGGAAATACCAATTAGTGTTGCATCATCATTTTTTAAAGCAACATTAGCTAGGAAGTATGCCATAATATTTTTTGTTCGCTCTATCCAGTTGATAGAAAAGGCATCAAAATATTCAATAACATCCCAAACAGCATGCTTATATTGCTTCAATTTATCATTCTTGGATGCATATTTAGATCTTACCTGAGAGATAACCAGCTCTGAATCGCCCATCACTTTCAATAGTCAGATTCCATGCCTTTTTGCAACCTCAAGTCCTAATAACAGGGCTTCATACTCTGCAGTATTATTTGTGCACTGGAATGCCAATAAAAATGAATATTTAAAAGTTATACCTGATGGGGATACAAAAAGAACCCCTGCTCCAGACCCTTCTTTGGAGCAAGCTTAATCAAAATACATCTGCCACAACCCATACTGTTGTGCTTGTAGCTCGACTACAATTGGGTCAGTGTTCTTCAATTGAGGTGATACTGGCTGAATTCTGAAGTTATCTAAATCCACATCAATCATACAATTAAGCATACTAGGGTCCACATTTTCAATTACCTTAGGAGCTCATGGCTCCCTGTATAGTTTGACCTAATTGCCACCAATAGGAATAGTAGCATAAGACAAGTCTAGTTGAACATTTCCCCCCACAGCTGCTACCCACTGCCTAGAAAGTAACATGCCATAGTGGGGTTTAGTATCAGTGACAATAACATCCATTTTATAAGTAGCTTCAGGAAAGGCAGCTATTTTTACTTCTACATCCTTCACTGTACCTATCACAGGCACTTCTCTATTATCCATGGCATAACATTTCCCATACACAGTGGTTACTGACAATCCTAATTCTTTCATAACACCATAGGGCATTACATTAGCAGCTGCTCCTGAATCTATCATGCAGTTTTTAATTAACCGGTTATTGACTAGCAGAGTAACATAGAAGGGATCCACCTGAGAAGGCTCCTGAGTGATAGTGGTTCCAACATATACCTCTGGGGTTTGGAACTCTTGACCCTTTCCAAATCTATCTGAACCAGCGGGTAATACTGAGTCACCATCAAATATACCAGAAAATAGAGAGAAAGTTGCATCCTTGTGTTCTTTAATCTTTAGCAATTCTATTAATGGGACAGTGACTTTCATTTGAGTTAAAGCTTGGGCCATATCAAAAGTAGAATTATTACATTTTTCAGTATTAACCTTAACCTTTTCTGGTTTGAGTTGACGGCCTTTTTCACTATTTCTACCTTTTGTACATCACCAGCATTTTTGGCATCTATGCTTTTAGATAAATCTTTAACTTGTTCCTCTTTTTCTTGACTAGCTTTAAGAATAGCAGTAGCACTGCTTGATACCCCTTTCTTTGTGACTTCTTTTACAAACATAGAACCTGGTTCACCTTGATCAGTGTCTCTCTTGGTGCTTTTCAAATTGTAGTTATATTTTGCTTTGGCGATTGCAGCCTTAGTGAGATTTTTAACTTCTTCTTCACTAGGCCTCCTAAGATAAACTTCTTCATCTTCAATTGTTACCACATTCAATGTAGGATGCCAACCTAAGGCTAACTGTCCTTGCACTAACCTTTCATTATCTAGCACATCACTGTATTCACTTTGCACAGATTCCTCATCACTTTCTATGATAGCTTCAAACATATTAATGTCAGGCTCTGCTTCTGGTCTCATGGATTCTTCCAGAGCTTGAGCCACTGCACACTGATGGGGAGAATGTGGTCCATCACAACCAATACACCAAGGAGTATTTTCTATATTATTGACAGTTTTTCCTTTTAAAGGATCTGGGGTATCTTGACTTTGAGCGATTTTAGGCTTCTCAACTTGGGGTTTACCATCCTTCCAATTTGTATTGTATGGCATATCATGTAATCTAGGAGGTCTATCTTGCCAGTTATAGTGGGGCTTATCATTTTTGTTGACCTTAGCAGTCAAATCTTTCATAGCAGTAACTAGTTTTTCTATTTTATCCTCCTCTTTAGCAACTTTGTTAGGTTGTTGTTTGGTTTCATGCCATAATCTTCCATCTGTCCTTCTTCCTAATTTTCCAGATGCCTTTCTATTACTTTCTACATTTATGGCAATTCTAAAAGCATCCCTCAGGTTATGATGATTCTTATCTCTCAAGATATAAGCCATCTTGGAATCAAATGCATTATAATATGTATTAAGGCACATATTGTCATCTAGCCTCATTACCTGATACAATCTATGCATAGCTTTTTGGAACCTAGCATTGAAATCAGTGACTATTTCATTTTCAGATTTTCTAATGTTATTGAACTCATTCAGCATGAAACTCACATTAGTCTTATCACCGTACTATTCTTGAAAGCAATTTTTGAACTCTTCCCATGAACCTATACTAGCTATTGGAAGACCTCTGTACCAATCTCTTACATCATCAATTAAGGATTGAACAAACAGTTTCATAATAACATCTTCATCTGCTATCTCATAATCATTTATCAGATCCCCAAAAGATTTCAGATGTTCCTCAGCACTGATTGCATTATTCCCAACAAACTTATGGAGTTTATCTCTTAGCTCAGTGGGAACATGATTTGGATACCCTGGGATCCCATCAAAAAACAATTGGCTATATTGTTCTAGATTAATTGGCCTTCTTTGAAAAGGGGAAACAGTATTATTATTTCCCATGATCATTTTAGCTTTTGGGATTGGGGATTGAGATGTTTGGGTGTACTGTTTATTTGAGGGTATCTGGCTTGCTGAGGCAATGTTAGTATGTAATGCAGGTTGAGTATTGACCTGAGGAAAAGAGATGTGTTGGGGATTATGCTTGCTCAGATCTTTCGATGGGAATGTAATAGGGGGAGCTTTCAAGTAGTTAATCTTTCTTTTAACTTCCTGATTTGCTGCTTCTAATTCAGCCTTTTCCAATTCCATTTGGAGGTCTTCCTTTTCCTTTCTCATCCTTTCCATCTCTCTCTCATGTGCTAGGATCCTATGAGAAATCTCTTCTGCAGTTTTAGACTCTACTTCGTCATCTACCCATATCTGTTTCCCTTTGTCTAAACTGACTTTTGGAAGTTGGGAGTCATTAGATACTTCCTTAGTTGGCTGGGCTACTGACTTAGGAGCTGGTCTAATCTTAGGGATTAGGATCTCCCTAATCACTGGGCCTTCCTCATCACCTTTTTCCTTTTCCTTAGCAAGCACTTCAAGATCAGCTATCTGTCTAAGAAGCCTATCTCTCTCCATTATTTTGGCTTTAACCTCTTTTTCCTTATTTGCCTCCTTTTGGGCTCTCAGGGATATTAAATGATGAACTTTTTTGTTTAACTCTTCAATCTCTTGAGACATTTTATCCTCATCAGGATAATTTTCTTTAGAGTCCGATACATTAATTTGATCTATGTCAATCAGACTAATGTTCCCATCTATTGTCCTAGAAACAGAGTGCCTAATTGCATTTGAACTGGTTCTATCTTTTGCAGAAACACTCACATGAGATAGGTCTCCACTTAAAATAGGTACATCATCAATATTTCCAAACAATCCTGAATGGAAACCTAAAATATCATGCTCTGAGTCTCTAGAAGATGAATTTGACTTTGCATAGATAGGTCGATCAAGCATCTTACCAGTATTGTTGCTTTTCTGCACCCAAATAGCATTTGATGGCTCATGCATCATAGATCTCTTCTAGCCTCTTCGTGACTGTTCTGGCAGACCTTGCAAGGTTTCATGAGGATGTTTCTTCATGAATGATTTTGTGTTCTTATTCCCTTGCATCTTGCTTGTCTTTCTTTTAGAAAGTTTATATCTCACAAGGACTGGTCCGAAAGTAACAGAGTCGCCACCCAAAAAACTATGGGAAAGATAAAAACAAGCAGTCTTACCCACAAACACAACAATACTCTCCACAAGTCTCAGCGCAGATCAGTATCTATATTTTTGTTATAACTCTCCCCAGCAGAGTTGCCACTTTTGTTGTTCTCTAAATCTGATTCCCTTCAATGTCCTTAAAGTATTATGATTCAAACTGGGTGCAGAAGAGACATCAAAGATAAGGAAATCTCAGAGACAACGTATGACAAGGTTTGATTAAACCTTCTACACTTCAGGCTTCCTTGGAGCCCAGGCGGGTATACCTTTGTGAAGTAACTTCACCATTTTAACAATAAATCCACAGCAAACCAGTCCAGAAAACCAGTGAATTTATTCACCTTGAAATTAACTGAAAACAAAGAATGAAACGATACTTAACTTCAGCATATTTGATCAACAAAGCATGCAATAAACAGCTTCGATTAATACCAGTGCTTTATCCAAGGTTACAAAGTCACCTAAACTCAAATAAAACTCCTGAAAAAAAATATCTTTATGCTTCCCATCAGCTTGGTTTCCACTAATCCTTGCATATGCCTAACACTTACAAGAATTCAATCACTTCAAACTAAACTATGGTCCTCAAAATTCAAAGTTCCTCCCAAAGAATTTACTGGTAAGAGTGATCCTGCACATTTAATTTCCCTCCTAAAGAGAAAAGCTAAAAAACACCCATACTGAGATTGCCTTGCAATTTCAATCAAACAGAAAAAATCCTGGATTGTTAAGAATGAAAATAGTAAATAAACTTGTGGACAAACTTGAAGACAACATAGAGTTTTACTCAAAACTGACGGTCTGTATATTGATATTCATTTGAAGAGATTTTACAAAAATTCTAATTCTCCATTAAACTTTGGAAAAGCTTAGATAATATTTCTGCAGAGTTTTCTTACAAAATTTTGTGATCTCTTTCCCTCTAGTCCTGATATCCATTTATAACAACATGGATGCACAAAGCTTCGAACTTCTCGAAGAGGGTTTGTTACAAGTATTTCCAAAATTGATGTGGTTACAATTTTTACACAAAGCAGTTATGCGCTCTTTTCAGCCTCTGCAGTCTGTTCAACAGGTTGTTCAGTTGCAACCTCTTCTGATTTTTCAGGGTCGCTCTCCAACTACTCCAGATCATGGGTGGAATACTTAACTCCCCACTCATTATATGTCTCCTCTGTCGGCCATGAAAAACTAATCACATCATTTTTAACTTTAGTCAACCTTTTCCAAGAATTTCTCAGTTTGTTGACTTCTGAGTTAAGAAAACTATAATGTGATTTAATTATTTCTATTTCCTGTATGGTTATAACAAAGAACGAGGTATCATCAAGATCAATGATTCCCTTGACCCTTGCTGACAACTTGGCTTTTATCTCATTGAGCCATATTTCCTTATCCTTCAGCTGATCCGAATTGGTAAAAATTTCTGGGAGCAACTCAAAAACCTGATCAGTGTATTCCTTCTTACATAGATTGACCTTCCTATCCACATTGTCTTCATCTGCAGCCAATTGCATTAAAACTTTAGCAACATCAGATGTAGATTTTATAATGGGATTGGTCCTTGCTTCATCACAGGAAACACACATGAACTCTAAATCTTGCTCCCTAGGCCTCCATCTCTCAAAAATGGGTGTCAAAATGGCCTTATCTCTCCTTAATTCATTCCATATCTCTATGACCTTTCCCACACTATTGTAAAGCAGTGAGGCATTTATAGTGTCTGCAAAACTGGAGATTGTGGCTTTTATTTTCTCCTCATACTTCCCCGCATAAAAGGCCTGAGCTTGCTTTAGGTTCTCCAATTCTTGGGGAGTTATCTCAATCATTTGGGAGCTGGAAGGTGCAAGAGATGGTGGGAGCTCAATAATGGGTCTAGTAGGTGGAGGTCTTGCAGGAGAAGAGGCAATCATCAATGTTGAAGACTCACCTTGTTGGTGTTGTCCCATCAGCTGGCTCTGCAATTTGGCAATGATGCTATCTTTGCCTCTTATCTCCTCCTTGGCACTGTCATAGGCCTTCAAAACTGTTTCCAATTTAATTTGGAGGGCCTCCATTTCTTTGGCTTCCTTTTCAGCCACTGCAACACTGAATTTGGCAGTCTCTAACACAGTGCTAGCAGCCTCTACTACACCTGTACTCTCTACTCTTTTAACCATTAATCCACCAAGGTGACTTGTCCCTGAGGTGTCTTTACCTTTCTTGTCCTCATTTCTTTTGAGGGACCACATGACTAGTGCAGCATTGTCCTTACTGAATGTAACCCCTTCCATGGGTTTAGTCTCTTTTCTTACTACATCTAGCACCAGAGCATCAACAATATTCCATTCTGGTAAAATGAGCACTCCAGCTTGTGCTACTAGATTCCTTCCCTGTTCAGGAGTGATGGTTTTGAATTCTTCCATCATCTCTTGTTTTATTTCTTCCTCCACTGAGGCTGGATCTTGGTTGGGTTGCTCTGCCTTTCTTGTTTCACATCTAGCATTATATTTATCTATATGCTGCTTCCAGACAAATTGTATGAATGCTTCATATGTGACAAAGTTATCATCAGCTAAAAAGGCACTACTGGCCTTCTTTATCTCAGGATCCCACTCCTAGCCTTTAAGTTCAGTTGAGGTGATGTCCATTTGTGCTTCAGTGGGCTCTTCTCACATCCCTTCTTCCACTTCATCATAAGTGTATGCAATTTCCCCCAAACTATCCAATTGCGAGAGGTATTCAGTTGCTGCTTGTTCATCTCCTATGTGGATAGGGGATTGGGATGGGGAATATAAGGGTGTATCTGATTGCACTTCCTTCCCCACCCTTTGCTTCTTTGGGTTGTCCTGGATGTCAATGACATATTGTACCTTCCTTTTTCCTTTGGATGAAGAAGGCTCCCCTATTGTAGGCACCAGCACACTGTAACTTGATTTCTTATGCAGGGTGTAGTCACCAGGAGGGATTGCTTTAGTGGAGGCTAACTTGCCTAAAATCATTCTTGCCTTTTCAGGGTTACTCTTAATTACAGCTTCCCTCTTCTCCTTCAATGTTTGCATTACATCTTCAAAGCAAACAATCAAAAATTTTATTTTTTCTTCCAATGGGAAGAAGCTAGACAATGGGTCATAGCTAGCATCAAATTGATGCACAAAATCTAGGGCTTTCTTGTAAGCCACCCATTTTTCTTTCCTCAACTCCTTCTCATCTAAATCAAATTCATTCCTGATGAGGTCTTCAGGAAAGTGGAATTGATGAGGCCTACCTCTGCATGCTACCTTCTTCCTGAACACACCATTGTAGAAGTCCTCTGGATCAACACATCTGGACACTGTAGTGGATAAATGGTAAGGTTTGAGGAAATCCTCAAAATAATTCCAGCCTCCCTTTGTAATTACAAATTGGTGGGCTATTGTAGCTGCAGGGAAAATAGTCCCTTTACCTCTGCCTGTTAGCTCTGCCTCTTGTAGGCCACCAATTTGTCTAAGGATTTCAGCTATTCTTACTTTGAGAGGGACCTGGTAGGGTAACAAAAATGGGGTGCTTCTGAAACCAAAAACTCTGAAAACTGTGGACACTGGATATAAGTACATATCACCCCAATTATGAACTATCTTGATGTTCTCTGTGAATTCTTTTGGCCTTAGGAATTCTAGAAGAACCTTGGGGACTCTTGGGTTGTCAGAGCAAAGGAGAGTCCTTATTTTGGATGCAAAATATTTATCGAACTTTAGGAAACTAGCATCCTCTCTGTCCCATGACAACACAGTGCTCCATAGTTGTACTGGCATCTTCTCTCCTTCCTTCTCTTTTACCAGGTCCATTCCACTGGCGAAATAATCACCACCTTTGAAGAGAAAAAGGTGCATCAAGAGTGAGTACCATCCGAATGGCCTATCCACCTTCCCATTTCTTATTCCTATTAACCCTCCATGGATAGCATCGGCAATATAAGAAGCATAATCAAATGTGATAGCAAGAGAACGATTCAAAATTTGAACAATCATTAACAAGTAATGGTTTGGCATATTTGACTCAGCATCCTCTCCTAGAACTTGGCAAAGTGCCCAATACATTCCTTTAGCCCTTAAGGTAAACATACTCAATGAAAAGGGCTCTTGTGTGTTGGGCCCTACAACTACTAACCCTCCTATTTTTAGGAAAAGTTCTTTAAGAGGCCCATTCCTAAGATGACTCCTCTGTGCACTGTACACTTGGGCTAACTGTGTGAAATTTATGGGTTCCAGGAAGTTTGTGAACTCATTGAGCCCAAACGCTGTTCTTAATTCCTCTGCATTGATTTCCACAAGGGTTTTCCCATTAACATCCTGGATGCATCTTGTGATTGAATCATAGTTCAATTCCATTTGGGTTAACAAGTCTGTATCCATGAACACCCTTCGGACTACCAATTTCCTGACATCTAGTTCCCAAATGCTATTTTGAGGAGCAGGAGAATTCCTCATTCCAAATCTAACTCTAAACAGCCCCAACCCGGACAGTCCAACCTGTGGGTCTCTCAACCAATTACCTTTGTCGTATAATCCTTCTCCTATCTTCAGACGGGGAGCCCTGGGCACTAACTCTTTGGCCTTCGATGCCTAGTTAGTTGATAATGTCAACTATTCTAAAAAGTCATCACATACACTTCTTTCTAAATAATCAACCTTGCCAGAAAATTCCCTTTTAGGAGCCATTTGGAAGATGCAAGAAAATGAATACACTCTTAAACAATCCTGCAATACGAGAATGATTTTATCTAAAAGCCACACAAAAATTGCTTCAAAACATGAGAGAACCTGATGCTTGCTTGAAAGAAATTGCTCTGCAACTGAACCGCTTGCTCTGTTTTCAGAAAAGGATAACTCTACGTTTGCTCTTCTGCAAAAATCTTTTAAAAGATATCCTTACTTGGTCATTAGGAAATCAAATGCTTGTACTCTAGGCCTTAACTATAGCATTGATTCTGCATGCTTCGGTCGTCCCTTCAAAATCGAATTCATACGAGAATTCATATTTTAGCTCCAACGGGTCGCAGCCTTCCTGCAAGTGTCTCACTGTTAATTTCATTTTTGACGGCTTTGTCTTTAGTCTGGGTCCCGTTTTCTATTGGCTACATAATACCACGTGGCATCCGACCATTGGCTTAGAAAATCCCTTCGCATTCTGTTATGATACTGGCCGAATGTCTCCCTTTATACTGTGGCGGGCCCCCATATTTTTCCCTTTTGGCCATGTCATCATCATGACAAGTGGACGGCTAACACTCATCCTCGCTATTTCGTAGCCTTAAAGGGTGAGCACTTTACCGTTGCGAAATAGCACCGACCGTCAGATCATCTCTGTAGTCGATCGGTATTTAACCCTCCGAAAAGGTTCTCAAAAATGGTGGGCCCACGGACACGTCACGGACATATGGCACCTTGTCACTTTCGGAGCTAACTTGTCAATTTCTCATTTGTCATGCAGGAACCATAGGGCCCCACAGTTTCCTTTTAGACCACGTGTCATCAAGACACGTGGATGATCCTTGTTCATTTTCGCTATTTCGCGGCCTTAAGAAGTGAGCATCTTACCCTTGCGAAATAGCATGGGCCGTTAGATCATATTTCAAGTTGATCAGCATTTAAACCCTTTTAAAGGCTTTCAGAAGAGGTGGGCCCATGGACACGTAATGGACACCTGGCGCCTTGTCACTTTCGGATCTGACTTGTCATTCTGCCATTTGCTGGAAGGAGCCACGGGGTCTCAATAAATTGTTAAGAGCTGTACCAACCAGATCATCCCTGGGGCCCACTTCGAACCTTTAATCCTAACCCGCTGACTGTAGTGACTCGTGCCACATGCTACCTTTTAATACGCCAGAAGAAAACCACGGGGGCCCCACTTTCTTTGACAGCTACATCCTTTACTTCCTCCGTCATGACACATGGATGGCTGACATTCATTCTCGCTATTTCGTAGCCTTAAAGGGTGAGCATTTTACCCTCGCGAAATAGCGTGGGCCATTAGATCATATTTCAAGTTGATCGGCGTTTACTGGGCCCGACACTTTAGAATGAAATAATACAAGGTGAAAAATTTTCAAATAATCAACGTAACCGCCTAAGTAAATAATAAGGGGGGACACTTCGTACGACCCCACGACCCATGACCTAAGTGAAATAAAGTAACGACAAAATAGAAACCAGAGGGTTTAACACAAAAAGGTAAGGTCTAAAACTTAAAAAACCCTTAAACCCTCTAGGTTTAGAACAAAGCTAAAGCACTTGGGATTACACCCTATTCGAAAATTTTCAAGGTACCACAGCCAATTATGGGGAAAGAAGAACCCAATTTTAAAATAGTGATAACAGATGGATTCCCTATGTTTTTCTTTCAAGAATTTTGGAATATTGTGGGGAAGGATATGGTTAATGCGGTAAAAGAATTTTTTGGGTCCAGAAGAAACCTTAAGGAGTTGAACTCCACTTTTATTGCCTTAATCCCAAAGTTGTTGGGGCAGATTCTATGAAAAAATTATGCATATTAGTCTAAGCAACACTTTCTATAAAATAATATCCAAAGTGATGACGACTAGAATGTTGGCGATGCTTCCCTTCATCATATTTAAAGAGCAAAAAGGATTTGTTCTTGGTAGACAGATTCTTGATTCAATCATTCTTATTCATGAGAACATACACTCTCTTAGCACTGCAAAGAAAGAAGGTTTCTTGATAAAGTTGGATTTGGCAAAGGCTTATGATAGAGTTGAATGGGATGTTCTATTTAAAATCATGGGGGCTTTTGGTTTTGATGGTAAGGTTATCAAAATAATCAGAGAACTAATCACTACTCCTATGTTCTCTATTTTGGTTAATGTATCTCCTACAATTTTTTTTAAAAAATCTAGAGGGCTAAGACAAGGAGACCCCATATCACCTATCCTTTTTACCATTCTCGTTGAAAGTATGAGTAGAATGATTCATAAATTGAAACAAAGCAAAATTATCAAAGGTCTTCAACCTTCTTCTACCAATGTGTTTTGCACTCATCAACAGTTTGTTGATGATACTATCATCATGGGATATTCTTCAGTCAAGGAGGCTGAAGCCTTCAAAACTGCTCTCAACTCCTATGCTTTGGCAACTGGTCAACTAGTTAACTGGGACAAATCCGCTATGTACTTTCTCAATACTCCAGTCATAAGACAACAGAGAATAGCCAATATAATTGGTTGTAAAGTTGACTTGCTGCCTTCTACCTACCTAGGTCTTCCTTTAGGGATGGCTCCCCCAAATACTTTCTGGAATATGATCATTGATAAAATTAATAAGAGACTTGCAGGATGGAAAGGTTCAATGTTATCTCAAGCTAGGAAAATGTAGCTCCTCCAAGCAACTCTTCAAAATCTCCCTGTTTATGCCCTCAGTCTGTTTGGTATTTCGGCTAAAATTGCTGAAACTATGGAAAGAATTTAGAAGAGATTATTATGGTCAGGAGTTGAAGAAAAGAAGAGAATACCTTTGATTGCTTGGGACAAGGTGTGTAGACCAAAGAATGAAGGAGGGTTGGGGATTAAAAATTATTAAAACTTTTAATAAAGCTCTTCTTGCCAAATAATTATGGAGAGCTTTTGACATCAAGAAAGACTGGAGCCAAATTTGGTTTGATAAATACATTAAGAATTAGACTATCCAAGGGATCCTCAATGATGAAGATATCCCGACTGGATCTTTCATTTGGAATAGTGTAACCAAAGCCATAAAAGTTGCAAAAGCTGGAGCTGGATGGGTCCTTGGAAAAGGTGACAGAATAAGGTTTTGGGAAGACCCCTGGATGAAGAATGAAGCCCTATTTGATCAAAATAACAATCAAGTCATTGAAGAATGTAAAAAGAGGTTTGGGCTGATGGTTTGTGACTATTGGAAGGAGAATAAATGGGCCAATCTTGAGGACATACATCCTGGTCTTTCCTCTGTTAGGAAAGAGTTGTTGTCCTTTTCCCCTAACAACAACTATGATGATGTTTTCCTTTGGAAAAGTGACCCTAAAGGTGAATTCACAGTTTCTTCTACTTATAAAATCACTTTTTCTGAAACCCGTAATCCCTTTTGGAATAAAGTTTGGAACAACATCTTGATCCCTAAAGTCAACATGTTCTTTTGGCTTGCTTCCCATAATACTATCCTTACTATTGATAATTTAATTTGAAGGGGCTTCAATTTCCCTAATAGATGTGAGCTCTGTCAGAAGGAGGAGGAATCAGTTGATCACATATTTTTTCATTGCTCCTTCATTTGGGAAATCTGGTGTAAAATATGGGAAAAATGGAAAATTAATTGGGTCATGAACAAAAGCATTAAGGATATAATATGGCAATGGAATTATCCTACCAAATGCTAAATTATTAAAAACTTGTGGTCCTTGACCCTCCCCATGATATGCTGGGGCATATGGAAAGAAAGGAATAACAGGATATTTAGGGAAGAAAAGTGTAATACTCAGGTTGTCTTTGAAAAAATATGCAGGGCTATAAAGGAGAACATCAACATCCCTCACAAGAATAATCAACAATGGGCTATTATAAATTTGAATGATATGGAAAAAGGCATTATTACTGAATGGAACCTGATTGATAAGGTCTACAGAGTGGATAACAAGAAGAAGAGAGAAAACATTGTTTGGAGGTTCCCTGATTATGACTGGATAAAGGTTAATTTTGATGGGGCTCCCAAAGGGAACCCTAGAAAGGCTGGTGGAGGTGGAGTTATCAGAAATGCTCAAGGAAGGTGTATTGCTACTTTTTCTTCCCCTTTTGGAATCCAAAACAACCATGTGGCTAAAGCTATGGTCGTGCTTAAGAGCCTCCAGTTAGCCCAGGAATTCAAATTTAAAAAAATCTGGCTTGAAGGGGATTCCTTAAATATTATACAAGCCCTCAAAGGGATTAGTTCAGTCTCCTGGAATATTGCTAATATCATTAAAAATGCTAAGACTATCCTTAATAACTATGTTAGCATTATTTTAACCCATACTTTTAGAGAGGGTAACAAGGTAGCGGATATCCTTTCTAATGAAGGGGTTAATTTGGAAAAGGGGGTCAAATATATAGGGGAAGATCACATTAAGTGGGAGATTAAGGAACAATTATATTTTGATCACCTTAATGGAGCAAGCAAATATTATGATTGAATTATGGGGAACAAGTACCAATGACAGAGTTTAAAGGCGAATGAACTACTAGTCGATGAGTGCTTCTAGGCATCATAACCAAGAACACATGTGTGCGAGAGGTAATTGTAATAATAGCCAAGTTCGTATGAACATGAAAGGCAATTTCAAAATTGTGAAAGTATCTTTTCAAGGAGAAACCAAAAACATAGAGTTTTACTTGCAGGCTGAGAGTTGTAACAGAGGTGATTGTGACCTGGAAAGTAGAATGGGAGGCAGCCTTAACAGGAATGAACCGTCTAGTTGTGAGCACTGGAAGAGCGAAAGGAAGGTGTGGAGAAGGCTCCACTGACACAGGTTCACGGATTACATGGAGAAGCTCCATGGTAGTAGAAGCTCTATTTCTCAAGGGTTCGCAAAAAGCTGGAGCAATAACAGGGCTACCCTCTTTGGGGAAATCTGGCACATTGATGAAAGCCTAATCTCGGAGGTGACGGGGCTCAAGATGGAGGGGACCAAATTCTATAGGGATAGAAAGTATGCCGCTGAGGCCTTCAAAAACTTCCCTAAGATGGAGGATGAGAAGAGCAACCTGGAGAAGAAGGATAATATATCTTACTTCACCCCCCAATAGGTAAAACATTTTTGGCAAAAAATTCTTAGGGCATTAATGGAATATTTAACTGTGGATGGTAGGTTTACGAAAATTTACAATTATCACTTTGCCATCCTAAACCACTTCCACCATGGGGTGAAAATTTCTTTGCCCTTCTATCTTGCTTCTTCTCTTAACGAGAGCTTGGCCGACCACATTAAAAAACCTAGCTCCTACCCTCTTGTGCACCAGGGTCTCATTCTGCTGATTTATGAATATATGAAGAATAAGACTAGGGTAACAAAGGATGACCCTTTAATTCTCAATACTCAGACTTCTAAGAAAAGCATAGGCTCTGGTTCGACTGAGGAGACAAAAACCCCTACCCATAAAAAAAGGAAGATTATTGTGCAGGAAGAAATGAATGTGCTTTGTGAGGAAGAAGAAGGAAAAAATAATGAAGAAATTTCTAAAAAGGAGATCAATAAGGAGGAAGAGTATGGGGAAGGAGAGGAAGGGGGCAATTCTGAGAATTGTCAACATAATATTGAAGGCTTGAAAATTGAGAAAGAGGCTCTGAAGCCTAAGGAAGGTGAAAACCCTAATGCAGAAGAGACAAAACAAAGCAAGGATTTTGCGGAAACCATTCTGGATACTGCCCGCAATTGCACCCTTGAATTCTTCAATTTTCAAAAGTGGGTGGTGGAAAACATTACCAACATGCAAGGTAAACAGAGGGAGTTGGAAGTTAAGATCAACATGTCTGATTTTGGGAAGCAGCACGAGGAGATGGAGAATAGTGAAGCGAAGGAAGAAATGGAAATGGAAGACTAGCAAGAGAAAGACTTGATTAAAGGCGACTTGAAACACCTAGAGGATGTCATCAAAATTCTGAAGGAACAGGTGGAGGAGGATAAGGACAATGTCAATGCCCGGATGGCTAGAAACGAGAAAGCCCTGAAAAGCCTTATGGATCATAGCCTCCAGGTTCTAAAAGTCTCCTCCTAGAACATGAACGCACTGGTGAATCACCTGGAAAAGAAAAACCAGGAGAAGAACCTGGTGGTTATTGAAGATGCTCCTACCTCCAGCCTAAGCCACCAGATCTCTAGACGCAGAACCAGGTAGACTACGACGGAAAAGGAAATGAAGATGAAAGATAGCTAGATTGCTTAGGAAAACACTGATTTGAGGGAAGCGGCAAAAGCTATGATGCTTTTGGTATAGGATGCAGAAGAAACCATGAAGAATTTCTAAATTTTGTCTTTTGCTAGGCTTGGGGCCAAATTCTTGTTGGCCTTTTGCTATCCTTTCCTTTGTTGCTGATTTTTTTGCTGGTGTTTTGCTACTGTTGTATTTTGTTGCTATATTGAATATGTTTATTATGTATCTGGGTTTTGGGTCCCTTAAAACCTGTTTTTAATTAATCAAAAACAAAAAACCATTAGGAAAGAAGTTGCAGAGACATAGCAATTACTAGAGTTGGGTATGATTTAGAAACTTTACACAAAAATATGGATTGCCAACGATCATTGGTTGAAGATGAGCAAGATATGGTTGTTGACAAACAAAATCAATAAAACTTACCAATAGATACACAGTTAATGAAATACATTTCATCATTAGAGAAATTTAAAATACTTCTAAGATTGATGTGGCAACCAAGTATATTAAAAAATGACACCTATTTCACCTCTAATAGTAGACTTTAGAAAAGTTTTATGAAAGCGGCATATGTTAAGAAAAAAGTATGCATATCTAATTTTGAGCAAAAATGTAGAGGGTTTTGTGCATTGGAAGTTGGAGGACATGGAAAAGAAGGGGTTTTTTCTAACTGCATGCAAGAGGAACATTGGATTGCAAGGTAGATAGAGAAGGTTTCTTCTGGTAAAGAGAGTGAGCAAAAAACCCTAACATATTTATTTTCCAGCTTTAGTTACAGATGCAAATTTTTAAGATACTTCTAAGATTGATGTGGCAACCAGGTGTATTTAAAAACAATGCCTATTTCACATTGTTCAAATCTTTAGTGTTATATACAATGTTGTTCTATCGAGAGAAACAGTTAAAAGCCACTATTTTTTTCACATGATTAGACCACATGTGTACAAAAAACTTGTGATTCATACCAAGCCAGTCTGAATATGTACAAGACTGTCATGTGTTTCTCAACACATCAGATACTACACTATTCAAACATTCTATTTTTTTGTAACATTCCCAATTATGTGTGGAAAATCGTAGTTTTATTTATTGTTTTTTAAACTTACATTGTATCATTGCATGATTTTTAACATTCCCAATCCCAACATGTCATCAAAAAATCTCTATACACAAAACAAACATACAAATTAGACAAAATTTGAAATTTCCAATTTTTTTACAGTCTTCTCCAAAAGCTCTAGTCTGTTCCCCAAATTTATTATGATCACTACAAACAATTTGAAATATTACAGAAACCCTCATGTTTTTTAACAACCCACACCAAATAATGCACTCTAAAAAAACCTTTAATGTACATTATCATACCTAGTCCCGACAAGTAGTCCAAATCCATGCAAAAAGACATACAGAATCAACAAACCCTATTCCAATGGAAAATTTATTACAGTCGCTATAAACAATTTGAAACATTAGAAAAACCATCATGAAAATTATTACAATCCCTACAAACAATTCAAAACATTACAAAAAATCTCATGATTTTTAACAACCCGCCCTGAGTACTGCACTCAAAAAACAAAATTGTGATCTTTAGCATTCCCAGCCTCGACGGGTTGTCCAAATCCACGCAAAATAGACACAAAAAATGAGAAAACCCTAGTCCGCTTCCCAAATTTATTATGGACACTAGGGTTTTCAAAAATTGAACATTTCTCTTCCACAGTCCCTACCAGCATGACAAAACAGCAACAGTATTGGAAAATATACATACCTCTTATATCTCAAACTTGTTTCAAATCCTCAATGAGTATGCCTCAAAAACTGTGTCGCCACCTTTGCTTCCCTACACTGCGAACAACACAAAACAATGGAAAGCTTACATAAAGCTAGCCAAGCCAATGAATTTATGAAAAATAAAATGATTAATTAAATGATTATTTTGCACACTTATTTTTTTGCAGACTTTGCAAAAGATTATGAAATTTTCCTAAAGACTAGAAAAATTCAAAAGGAATCTCTAACTTCTTGGAGATAAATTTTTCATCTCTAACTTTGTAAAGACTCTCTAGCCACCAACAAATTCAAGCTAAAATCTTCATTCCACAAGTAATCCCTAACAAACTAGAATACATGCAAACCAACTCTTTTGGTTGTGGCTTTTCGTTACCCCATTCGCAGATTCCAATTGTTTTTTTGCTATTTCCAAAAGAAATTCAAAATTGTTTTACGTCATCATCTGATGACCCTACTGGAAACTCGCATATCGACGGTCGCCACAATGTTCATTGTTTCCTAGCTGTTGCCACCCCGTGCCTCTTCTCTGTTGGCCCACCATGTAACATTATTTAATCTCCCACATATCATGACCATGTCATTTTATGTGGACAATAGCCCATGCAAAGGCATATCCTTAATTTGAAATGGACAAGATAAATTTGCAAATCAATGGTTGAAAATCAATAAAAACGGATGCAAGATAATCCAAAAGATCTCTGCCATCCATTTATTTGAGTGTACCTTGTTGGAGTCAATTTATTTGAGTGTACCTTGTTGGAGTCAATTTATTTGAGTGTACCTTGTTGGAGTCAGAATTGACCGTGTACATAGATCATTTCCATTTACGTGTGAATGTTGTTACATAGATGTGTGTCGACCAAATTTTCACGATCGAAGAAAATACCCATTAAAATTTCCACCACAAAAGCACAACAACATGTGCACGAATACCCGTGAATACTTGTTAATCAAACATATGTCAGAACACCACCAGTATCCTATTAATATCCATGGACATCTATACATAATTAGACCAGAACATCCAATTAATATATATGGATATTAGTTATCTATGGATATCCAATTAATATCTGTGGATCTCTGTTATCCGTGGATATCTTTAGATTTGACAGTCACATGCAGATGCCCTACACTTAAATTACTCACACTTTTTTGTTCAGTAAAGGAGCATGTGGATTTATTCACGAGGTCTTCGAATTATCTTTGTTGATTTTGTATATGCGATTAAATCTAGTTTCTATAACTCTGGATTTAAATCAATTTTTTTGTTTCTTTTGAACTCCACTTACACTTATTTAAGGAGTGTTTTTTTTATGGTTTTCAATGTAAATCTTGAGTTTTGTTAATTATGTTTCTTTCTAAATTTACGGTGAAAGCAATTGGCCCCGACTTTTTCTTTGAGTTTTCATGCTTTTTTAATTTGAATATTCACTACTTTTAGTTTAGTTATGCCTTTTTTATCTTTATTATGAAATTAATTATATTAAATAAATATAAGCTTTTTATTTTTGTAATATTATAAAAAGTATATTATGTCAAATTTGTGTGAAAAATATATGTTATTTATATATTTTTACTTTTTTAAAAAGTGTTTACATGTATGAGATTTAATAATATTTTAACATAGAGAATTTTGCTCTTTTAAAAATAGTTGTTGAAAAATAAAAAATAAAAAAGTACGAAATTTTAAATTTGAAGATAAAGTTTTTAATTTATTTTCTAATTTTTTTTTTCATATTATAAGATTTTATCTCTAAACAACATAAAGACATATTAAAATTTAGATTAATTTTAAATAGTGTATTTAATATTCATTTGTACAATTAGAATCATAATTAATTAAAAATTTATAATAAGTTAAATAAAATAAATTAGAATTATTTAGTGACCATCTTAAAAAATCAGTCTACTTTGAATGGCTCCAACTTGCAAAAACCAGCAGCAAACAATTTTAAGGCTTTCAATATGGTTCAATCACGCAATCCTACTAAGGCTGGGAAGTGACATACTACCAATAGATTTGCAGTCCTAGGTCATCGTCCTCCCTCAGCCTTCGAGGAAAACACTTTGAAACAAATCAATAATCTTTCTACGGTAAATTCCCATGGGAGGGAATGACGACCTAAGGACTCGCACCCTGATCTCAGACTGGATGGCCAAAATAATCATGGATGGAAGGAGGTTAGAGGCAAGGGATCCTAAAGGACAATGCTTTCTCAATCCAGGGTGGAGCAACTGGGAAAAATTAGAAGTTTCATAAGGAAAAGCCTTGGTGATAAAGTGTGGATTGCTCCCATAGCCTCCAAAATGCTTGGATTTGCATTACGAGCCAATTTGATTCCCCTAGGTGAAAAGCATCGCCCTGAGCTCACCTCAAACCTTCCACTCACTTATGCCCAATCCAAGAATGTAACACACTCAAGATTTGGTCCTAAGTATGACATTTTTCATAATTCAGTGCCCCACTAGCACCAAGCTAATCTTATCTCGGGAAATGATATTGCTAAATCCCCTAAGATATCAAGGATTTATAAGCCCTGACATAATATTGACCATCGAGGGAGCCATTGGTTCAATAGGGAAATTGGTCCTAATGCACATGTTTGGAAGAATAACATTAATAGAGTAAACCCTAGGATGATATACAATGCAAGTCCCAATCTAGAAGTAAGAGAAGATAAATTTGCCAAGAGATTAAGGGATCACTACAGAAAATTCAGTCTTTTTTCCAAATGGAGTTGGAATAGGAAACCTATTGGGAAAATTGCTAGCTGGTGGGAGGCTGAATATGTAGGCTAGGTAAGTATTACTACCCTGTCCAATGACTTTGTTTACATTGATTTCAAATAGGTAGCTCTAAATCATAAATTATTATCTAGGGATCATCTGCTTTATCATAGCTATAACTTCATTTTTATTGACTACCATCCAAATTTCAAACCTATCTTAGATAAAACTAATAAGATACCAAAATGGATTATACTAAGAAACCTTCCTGTTGAACTTTTGCATTCACTAGTTCTTTTCAAGATGGGAGATAAATTAGGATGTTTTATAGGCATGGAAGAGACATGGTCCTGCTCTATTGATCTCAAAATGTTAGCAAACTTAGATTTTAATTTATCTCGGCTGAGAAATATAGATTTTATCACATCTAATGTTAAATACTGCATCAACCCGGAATTCTATATATGGATCGATTTATGATAAAATTTTCTATAGGTCGAAGGATCCCCCTATCAATAAGAATCCACCCTATGTTTTACCCACTGGGTTCATAGATACCGTCATATATTTTAATAATGAAAAGGAAGTTTTATTGTTAGGGTCAACCCTTCTAAATAGGAAGGTTCTATCAATCAACCTAGTTGTCCAACTAAGGTAGAAGAAGGGGAAATTATGGAGAATAAGATGCTTGGAAAACCATCTGAATCTTCGATTCCTAAGCAGGGAAATGAGACAGTGATGGTCTTGCAAAATGGAGTATCAACTAAAGATAATATAGAAATTCCTCATGCTCCCAAGAAAAATGTCACTTTGGACACCCCCAATTTTACTCAATCGGTAGGCATATCTCCTCTCCTGATAAATGGACTTGACAAGGATATATTACGAAACCCTCTCTAGGATGTCTATCTAGATAAAAATGTACCCACCTCTACTCATGTAGTTCAGAAGAACGAAATGGCTCATGGGGATGATCTTTGCAAATATTATACTATAAATGGATCTAATATGCGGGTTAAGAGAGAGTTAAAGGGAGAGGAGATACCAGAAGAGATGATTAAGGGGTTTGTCCCCCTGGTTGTATAGGAGGAAGATAGGAAGGGCAATGGAGAATCTCTGGAGGATAAGGTAGGTCATTTGAAAGAAGAACCTTCACTGTTACAAGGGAGAAGGGTTGGGGTGTCTGTATCTATGGAGGGTGAGGATAATGAGAACAAGACTAATGGTTCAATCAACCAAGTTTGCAATAATATCACTAGTGATCTGTTGGATAGGTTTATAGAGGAAATGTTGGCAATTGGCACTCATTTGATTCATATGTTGTCATTGATGGCAACAAGATTCCATTGAAGTCATATATCGACATTAGGAGGCATTCACTGATCGACATCGACATTGGGTATCCAAGGTTACAACTGACACTAGCGCCGACATCTATCACTTCAGGGAAGCCGACATTAAGGAAGTTTTATTTGTAAAATCATTTTGTAATTATCATACAAGGACGACATTGTATATCTTTTCTATTGTAAGCCAACATAAGGCATATTGTTTGTAAAGGGTATATAGGTCAGTTTGTTAGGTCATTATGAGGTGATGGAATAAGATTATGGATTATGTTAGAGTATGTAGATGGAACAGGAGAATATAGAACTGTGTAATGCGAAGGATGTATGTAAATCATTTGTATGCAAATGTTATATCATGCAATAATCTGTAGATGTTTTGAAAGGCATTCTTGGAGGAAAGGAGATACAGGTAGAAGTGTTCAAGTTTTATGAACTAGTATAGAGCAGAGCTATAACCAGAACTCTTTTAGGCATTGCAGATGCATTTTGTCAGTTCATTTTTGCTGTTTTACTTCAGCAGAAGCTTGTAGTCAATGAGACTCTTTAGTGATGAGCAGTATGCTCTAGGTAGTGTGCCTTCCTGCATGTGCAAGCCCCCTCTCTATGTAATATATTTCATATGGCCAATGAAGTGATATTGTGGGTCACAAATCGCACTGTGGCTTTTCCTCTTTGATGTTTTCCATTTATAAATTTTGTGTGTTATGGTATTCATTCATGTGGGTGGTTTATTTGCTTCAAATTATATGTTTATTCATTTACCGGTTTATATGTGTATGTTATAAAAACATAAAATCTTATCTTACCGGTAGAATACTGAGTCACCCCCTCCTCTCAGTGTTCTTGGATCCCAACAATTGGTATCAGAGCTTCTTGCCTTGAAAGAAGTTTAACAGCTTGAGGAAGATCCTAAAATTGGAATCATTAAACATGGCTATAGAAAAGAAACTTGAGATGGATCTTGAGGATTATGATGCTAAAAGTATGAAGAACTTAAAATTGCAAGATGAATTGAATTTTGCAAATGAATTCATTCTTGTCCTGCAAGAAAGGTTATCATCAGCTCAAGCTAGGAGGAAACAACTTTTGCAAAAATAGGATGATGAAAATACACTCAAGGAACATTGTAAGAAACTAAGTCAAGCAAACATGCTCATGCAAAATGAAATGCAAGACCTGACTATGAGGATGTCAAAAGATATTGAGGATAGATAGAAAAAGGAAGAAAATATTGCTATTTCTCTGAAGAACAAATCTGAAGAATTTGACAGATTGGCTCATGAGAATGATATGTTGAAAACTAGTTTGGTGCAATCTGAGAATAATGAACAAGAACTTGAAAGACAAGTAGTAACTTAGAGAGATGATCTGACTACTACAAGTGAGTATAAAGAAAAGTTTAGGACCAATGATGCACAATTGGATGACTTACTGAAAAGACAAAGGCAAAGTGATGATTCTAGAGGACTTGGATTTGTACAAGGTGAAAGCTCTGGTACTACAAATAAAGATCAAACAACCGATATGCAGAACTCATCAGAACAGAGGAAATCGGTAAAGAAATCTAATGCTTATAAATTCAATGGTATATTCTTTGTTGGTAATAAATTGGGGCATATGGCTAAGCAATGTAGAAATAGAGAAAATCAAAACTATAATTTTGTTCCCAATCAATTCACAAATTGCAAGAAATATGGTCATAAATCAGAAGTTTGTTGAATGAATGTTAAATGTCATGCATGTGGAAAGTTTGGAAATTTGGCTAATCATTGTAGGTCAAGGAATGATACCAGATATGTCAAAGAAATTCAAAAGAACAATGTTACATGTTATGCATACAACAAAATAGGTCATATTGCTAAGTACTACAGAAGCAAGACTAAACCGGTTAGCAATGATAAAGCAAATGAGAAAGGAAAGCAAAAGGTAGATGAAATACAACAAGATCACACCAAGAGATGGGTTAGAAAATCTGAAGAACCAAGTGGAGATGCAACTACACCAGTAACTCCACCGATAGAACAGAGCATTCCTCCACCGATAGAAAATTCAACTGGTAACTTAGGCATAAGCCTTAGAGGTTGGCAAATTCATTGCAAATATTGCATATTCCCCAGAGGAGATCAAAAGAGATTTGGAAGAGATTTGGAGAGTTGTGTCAATCATTGATGAAGGTTTACCCAGCATAAGACTGTGAAATAGGCATCTGGTAGGGTACATCGCGAAGCATTTATGACAATAAAGGATTAGGGTATACTCGCTGATAAAAAGGGAAATTGGATTCATTTTCACTCACCCAGCATTCAAGCAATTGAGAGTGAAGAAAAGGCAAATCTTGGGTGATTGAGAGTGAGCAAAGGCATTCTAAAAGGATATTGAGCAATTATCTGAGAAGCAATCAAATCTTCCAACCGATGATCATTTTCAGGTATTTCTTCAAAATGGCATCCAAATCATCTGCTCCTACTTTCATTACAAATATCACCATTGTTGAAGTCAAGGATAGATTGAGACCCATTTTCAAGGAAGTTCCCCTAATAGCCAAGAAGTAAGACTCTGTGGGAGCATTCTCTAAGGTTCCTCAAAGGCGCGATGTATGTAGAAGTTGTAAGGGCATATATTCACTACACCTTGGAGGATATAGGCATAGAGGAGATCAAAGGCATGTATCAATCTATGATACTGGGTAGCTCCAGAACAATCAATCTAGAATACAAGGTCATCAAGGATATAGGGTTAACCGGTATCCTATACATACCAGAATTGAAGGATGAGG
Organism: Cryptomeria japonica; assembly: GCF_030272615.1. Classification (NCBI taxonomy): domain Eukaryota; kingdom Viridiplantae; phylum Streptophyta; class Pinopsida; order Cupressales; family Cupressaceae; genus Cryptomeria; species Cryptomeria japonica. The sequence continues at coordinate 671,127,523 of NC_081411.1, read as the reverse complement.
TGATCAGATATGTTCTAAGCAAGGTTCACAATGAATTCATCTAGCTGGATCGGCCCTACATGATCACAAAGGAAGCTATTCAAGAAGTCACTGACTTACCTAAAGTCAGACAAGAACCTGGTAAGAATATCTCCAATACTGAGGTTGAGAAGCTCACCAGTGCAACCCATGACGGAAGCTCAATGAGGATTAACACCATCAAGGACACAGATGTGAAGTTTGCAAGCATGATAATAGGATACAAGGTAACTCAATCTAGTCGATTGAACTCTGTTGCTAGTTCTTGCATCCATGTTGCACACCAGATGCTGAGGAATGATGGAAAATATGACTTGTGTGAATGGCTGAGAAGTGAACTTATGGTAAATCTTTGAAAAATTAAGGGTGTTAGGAAAGGAACTTTTAGATTTGGGAATCTCATTGTTTGTTTAAATGAGCTACCCGATCTAGGGAAGAAGCGTTGGGTTCATGACATACCGGTAGGTATGCAAATCAAGGAAGCAATCACCGGTCTTGGTACTGGTAGGGATGAAAATCTTTGGGGCTACTTCAAAAATTTTCAAGAAAATATGAGATAGAGGGAGAGGATATCAAAGCACATTGTGGAGAAGTACTCCACTGATAATTTTTTTATGGTTAAAATTGATGAAACTTTTGGTATTTTGGTATGGTTTTGTCATTGATGTCAACACCTACTAAAACACTAGCACTCTGGAGATCCAGCAGCATTCACCGGCAGACAAGTAACTATTGTACAGTTACTGGTATATGGTTAATCGGTACGATATAATGATCATTGACACTTGGAATGATATGGAAGACACCTGGTAATGTTGAAGACATCATGTGGACACTTTGTTTTGAAGAATTATTCACTGGTATAATCACATTTGCATATTTACTTTTACCGGCAAATAGGTCCAAGGTTACCTAGGGTTACACCGGCAGGTTTATCTTTTCCAAATCAGCATGGCACGCTATGAAGATGATTTATTATTGTTGTAAATGCATTAAGCCAACATTTTTAATCGGTTATTGCATCGGATATTATATTGATTGTAAAATTTTCTTATTGAAATATTTTGTAGAGCTGACCTACTAAAATTGGTCTTAGGTTATGGTATAAATGTAAGATCTTATTTGTAAGATCGAATGTGGAATGCGAAAATAATTGTGTGAAGGTATATGCAAGATTAAGAAGAGCTATACACAAAGACATCATTTGAAGGTGAAGCTAGGTTTTTGTGAAAGCATATCAGCATTACACCGGTACTGAATCCAACATATGAAGATGCTATTTTGTGCAGTACATTCTTATTGGATTTAACCATCCAACTGTAGTCAGTGTGACTCCCATTTCGTGATTGAGCAGTGAGCTCTAGGCTGTTGGCCTTTCTACATCTACAGACCCCATTTATGTACACTTACTATCTGTAGTAGTATCATCTGATTGTGGGTAAGGTTTCCCACCATGGTTTTTGCCCTTACAGGGTTTCCACGTACAAATATTGGTGTTATGTGTTGTGGATGACTTTGTATTTATGTTTCATACATTAATCTTTACCGGTATAGCAATTTATTGTTAACACTGTCTAGCGGCATACTTAACTAGTTTACCAGTATTAAGCATTAAGTTGGTTAAGTAGTTTTTGGTTTAATTTATAAGACAATTGATTCACCCCCCGCTCTCAGTTGTCTCCGGGACCTAACAATTGGTATCAGAGCTTAGTCCTCTTTTTGCAGAAGTTTAACAATTGAGGAGATCCAATGTCTACTAATTATTTTAGAAAGGACAATCCTAAACTTGATGGAACTAGCTATGGGATATGGAAGATCAAGATGGAGACACATCTGAATTGCATTGGTAAAGACATCGAGGAAGTTACAAAGAATTGTTATACTGCTACTGTAGTTGGTCAAACTGCTCCAACTACCTTAGCTAAAGATGAGGAGAATGATTGCAAAGCAAGAGAAGCAATTTTGAGCGCATTATCAGATCAACAAATCATGGGATGATCAGATAGGTCTACTGCTAAAGCTATTTGGGATCATTTGGAAACACTAAATGAAGGAGATTCCACAGTCAAGATTGCAAAACTTGAAAGCTTCCGGGTCAGGTATGAACATCTGAAAAATGGAAGAAGATGAAAGGATTTCTGCCTTTATGGAAAGAGTAAATGAAATTGTTTTGGGTATTAAATGTTGTGGAGGAACCTTGAGTGAGGATGAAATTTTTTTGGGTATTAAATGTTGTGGACGAACCTTGAGTGAGGATGAATTGTCTCAAAAATCTTAAGAGGATTTCCATCGGCATATAAAATAAAGGTTACTGCTATAAATGAGTTGAGAACAATGCCCAATACATCAGTAACTAGGGATACATTGATTGGAAAACTTTCAGCTTTTGAAATTGAGGAATTTGGCCTTGTTGCTACTATAAAGACAGATTTGGCCTTCAAAGCATCAACATCATCTACTCCATTATTTGACAAATCAGATTGGAAAGCCTTTTATGCAAGAGAACTTGAAGAAACTAGGAAGGAGAATGAAGAGCTTGAAGAGCTTGAAGCACTATTTGCAAGGAAAATGCCAAAAGGTCTAGTTGGAAGTAAGTATGAAGGTAAAGCACCCTTTAAATGTTATAACTGGAATAAGATTGGTCATATGGCTTCAAGATGCCCTGATAGACATGCTAGACTAAGAGAAGAAGCTAGAAGAACATACAAGCGTAATCCTGAATATCAGAGATCTAGCTTTAAGAAGAACAAAGACAAATCATGTTACATTGCTAATGAAGGTGTGACTGATGATTCTGATGAGGATCCAGTAGACAATGGATGGGTTTTTGTTGCTATAACAGAAGATCAACCGACACCTACTGCTCAACTGGTAGAACAAGCCCTAGAAGCTAAAGTTGAAGTAAAGGATGAATGGATCATTGACTCAAGATGCTTGCATCATATGATAGGAGACAAAGGTAAATTCTTGAACTTTCAAGAATACAATGGAGGTTTAGTAAGTTTTGGAGATGACAAAGCTTGTTCAATAAAAGGTAAGGGTACAATATCTCTTGATGGTAAGCATAACACTGACAATGTTTACTATGTTGAAGGATTAAAGCATAATCTTTTAAGTGTTGGTCAATTGGTTGAGAAAGGATTTCAATTACAATTTAAGAATGGAAAATACAAAATCATGAATAGAACTGGGTTGGAAATTGCAACTGGTAATCAGACTAGAGGTAATATCTTTCATTTGAATAATAGTGAAAAGGCATGCTTGATTGCACACATAGATGAAAGTTGGTTATGCCATAAGAGACTTTGTCATGTAAACTTTGATTGCATTGTGAAGATCAGTACTTCTAAGGTAGTTAGAGATCTACCTAAAATTGTGAAACCTTAGAATACAATTTGTAAGGAATGTCAATTTGGAAAACAAGTTAGAACTAGTTTCAAAAGTATTCCAGAAAATCCCAATAATGCTCTTGATTTGATTCACACTGATTTATGTGGTCCAACTAGAACTAAAAGCTTACAAGGTGATAGATATTTCATGCTAATTATTGATGATTATTCTAGAATGTGTTGGGTTACCTTTCTTAGAGAGAAATTAGAAGCACTTGGGAAGTTCAAACTATTCAAAGCAATGGTTCAAAATGAAACTAGCAAGAAAATCAAATGTTTAAGATTAGATCAAGGAGGAGAATTCACATCTAAGGACTTTAATACATTCTATGAATTGAATGGGATCAGAAGACAGTTATTAGCACCTCAGACACCACAACAGAATGGAGTTGTTGAAAGGAAAAATAGAACTATTTTGGATGCAGCAAGAAGCATGTTATCTGAAGCAAATTTACCACATGTATACCGGAGAGAAGCAGTAAGTACAACGGTCTATACATTCAACAAAATTCACATCAAAGGTGAAACCTATAAGACCCCTCATGAACTATGGTTTGGTAATACTCCTACTCATAAGTATTTTAGAATTTTTGGAAGTAAATGTTATATTAGAAGAGATGAGTATATTGGCAAATTTGATCCTAGAAGTGATGAAGGAATATTTCTTGGTTATTCATCTAAGAGCAAGGCATATAGATGTTTTAACAAGAGATTATAGAAAATTGTTGAGAGTACAAATGTAAAGATTGATGAACAATTCAGAGGAACTTCAAGGTATATAGACTCTGAACCGGCAACAGAAATTATGACAAATGAACTTACACTAAATCCACTGGTACAGAGTGAAGATCCAGTTACCCTGGTACCATAAGAGGATTCCACAGTAATTGAAGAACAACAACAAACTAAGACACCCCGGTATGTAAGATTGAATCATTCTGAAGATCAAATAATTGGAAATAAATTTAAAGGAGTTATGACAAGAGGAAGACTGGCAAATGAAGAGGTATGTCTTATTTTTCAAATTGAACCATCATCTGTTAATGAGGCATGTGAAGATAAATTTTGGATTAAAGCTATGGAAGAAGAACTAGGACAAATTGAGAAAAACAATACTTGGACATTAGTTCCCCGGCCTAAACATAAAAATATAATTGGAACTAAATGGGTATTTAGAAACAAAGTTAATGAAGATGGTAAGGTTGTCAGAAATAAAAGCAAGACTAGTGTGTAAGGGATATTCTCAGAAAGAAGGAGTTGATTACAATGAAACCTTTGCACCGGTAGCTAGAATTGAGGCAGTCAGATTATTCTTGGCTTTTGCATCTCACAAAAACTACAAAGTTTATCAAATGGATATTAAATGTGCATTCTTGAATGGAGATCTTGAAGAGGAAGTCTATATTGAACAACCTAATGGATTTTATTTGATAGATGACAATGATATGGTTTGCAGGTTAAGAAAAGCTCTGTATCGATTAAAACAAGCCCCAAGAGCCTGGTATGCAAGGCTGGATAAGTATCTATTAAAGTTTGGTTTTACTAAAGGAAATGTAGACATCAATTTATATTACAAAATAACTAATGATGACATCTTGATTATAGAAGTATTCGTTGATGATATAGTCTTTGGAGGAGAAGATGGATTATGTAAGGAATTTTCTTTTAAAATGCAGCAAGAATTTGAAATGTCTATGATTGGTGAAATAAAATTCTTTTTAGGATTGCAGATTTCACAGACTGATAAAGGTATATTTTTGAGTCAATCCAAGTACTTGAAGGAGTTACTAAAGAAATTTTGAATGGAGAACTCTAAACCAGTAACCACACCTATGACTACAAATGACAAATTATCTCTAAGGGATGAATCTACACCTGTTAATCCAACTAGATACAAATCTATGATAGGAGGTTTACTATATTTGACACAAACCAGACCTGATATTATGAATGCAATATTTATTGTTTCAAGATTTCAAAGTAATCCTAAGGAAAATCATGAATCAGTAGTAAAAAGGATTTTTCGGTACTTACAAGGCACTACAAATCTTGGATTATGGTATCCTAGAGATGAAAATTTTGATCTATGTGCATACACAGATGCAAATTGGGCAGGAGATGTGGATGATAGAAAAAACACCACCGGCGGAGCATTCTTTCTTGGAAAGAGATTAGTTTCTTGGTTGAGTAAAAAATAGAGTTGTACATCTTTATCAACAACAGAATCAGAATATGTTGCAGCAGCAACTAACTGTACATAGGTACTATGGCTTAAACAAATGTTGAAAGACATAAAGGTAAAATGCAAGGAACCTATAACTATATATTGTGATAACACTGCAGTAATTGATATATCTAAGAATCCGGTAATACATTCTAAAACAAAACATGTTTCTATCAAACTGAATTTTCTAAGAGAAAAAGTTGAAGAAAAAGAGATAAAACTGGTTTATGTGAATACTAAAGAACAACTTGCTAATATTTTCACAAAACCTTTACCTAAGGAGACTTTTGAATATCTTAGAGATCAGCTTGGAGTCATACCACCACCGATAGAAACTTAGACAGTTGATGATTGTCATCAACTAGCAGAATAAACAAAGATATATTTTTCTAGCTTTGATGAGGAAGCTACTTCTCAAGGGGAGTAGTTGGTATTGATTGGTATTTTGTATATGAACTTGGTCTTATTATAACTTTGGCATTTAATGTCAAAGGGGGAGAGATATATGAAAAAACACATTATCAATTGGGGAGAGATATCCAAAAAAAATAAATTATTATTAGTATAGATTAACATAAATAAACTCATGCTACTCTAAGGGGTAGAGATTGTTACCTAGAGGAGATTGTTGGTTTTATACTTGACATTTCTATTTTGGCACTTTGATGGTTTTAACATCTTGTGTTGCCATCAATGCCAAAGGGGGAGATTGTTGGTATTCTGGTATGGTTTTGTCATTGATGTCAACACCTACTAAAACACGCACAGTTACTGGTATATGGTTCACTAGTAGGATATAATTATCACCGACACTTGGAATGATATGGAAGACACCTGGTAATGTCGAAGACATCGTGTCGAGACTTTGTTTTGAAGAATTATTCACTAGTATAATCACATTTGCATATTTACTTTTACCGACAAATAGGTCCAGGGTTACCTAGGGTTACACCAGTAGGTTTATCTTTTCCAGATCAGCATGGCACGCTATGAAGATGATTTATTATTGTTGTAAGTGCATTAAGACAACATGTTTAATCGATTATTGCATCGGATATTATATTGATTGTAAAATGTTCTTATTGAAATATCTTGTAGAGCCGACCTACTAAAATTGGTCTTAGGTTATGGTATAAATGTAAGATCTTATTTGTAAGATCGAATGTGGAATGCGAAAAAGAATTGTGTGAAGGTATATGCAAGATTAAGCAGAGCTATACATGAAGACATCATTTGAAGATGAAGCTAGGTTTTTGTGAAAGCATATCAGCATTACACCAGTACTGAATACAACATATGAAGATGCTATTTTGTGCAGCACATTCTTATTGGATTTAACCATCCAACTGTAGTCAGTGTGACTCCCATTTTGTGATTGAGCAGTGAGCTCTAGGCTATTGGCATTTCTACATGTGCAGACCCCATTTATGTACACTTACTATCTGCAGTAGTATCATCTGATTGTGGGTAAGGTTTCCCACCATGGTTTTTCCCCTTACAGGGTTTCCACGTACAAATATTGGTGTTATGTGTTGTGGATGACTTTGTATTTATGTTTCATGCATTAATCTTTACCGATATAGCAATTTACTGTTAACACTGTCTACTGACATACTTAATTGGTTTACCAATATTAAGCATTAAGTTGGTTAAGTGGTTTTTGGTTTAATTTATAGGACAACTGATTCACCCCCCCCTCTCAATTGTCTCCGGGACCTAACAAAAACTCTCATGGAGGGAGTGGAACCAAGGACCATATGGGTTACTGATCTTGGATATGAAGTGGATGACAACATTTTAGAACTTTATGCAAAGATACTACTAGAAGCTCCATTGGATGATAAGACAAAACATTTTGGCACTGCGGAAGAAAAGGCACTTGAAGTCAAATCTAGCTTCAATAAGAAAAGAAGAGAGAAGAAAATGGATAAGAAATCTGCATTTGTACATAATGTAATTCATAGGATAGGTACTGAAATGGGTTTTGGATCCAAACCAATAGGAGAATCGATAGTAGAACCAACAGTGGCTAGTGCTCCAGAGGTGTAGAGGCCTGAAACTTTCATTTCTACTATCACTTCTGATTATGATCCAGAGGACAATGAACCTCTAGCATTCAGAAGGGTACAAAGAAAGAAAGTTGACTAACCACCGATAGAGGAGAAGAAGGTGGAACCAACGAGGAAGCTTGTAAGAAAGGAAACAAAACCTACTCCACCCCCACCTTCAGCAAGGAAGCCTATTCAAAAGAGAAAACTAGTTACGTCCACTCCGGCAACCGCCAGCAAGAAGAAGAATAGTGATGATGCTATTGAATTTGGTAAGGCTACATTGACCTGTTCTGAATTGATTGATGAAATAACCAAGGATGGCATTTTGAATAATGTATCCATTTACTATGAAAATTTAGAGGATAATGAGAAGAATAAAATTGAAGAGGCAATTTTGTTACACAGAAATATATACAAGAAAGCCTTAGTAGAAATTTTGAAGGAAATTCCTCTATCACTGTATAATAAGTTAGATGCTAGAAGACTTGATGCAGTCAAGAGAGATAGAGAAATTAAAGAGGTAGAACTTTTGGATTCTATGGTTCAATAAGTAATGAGGAAATGAAGAGGTGTATAGATGTTGCTAACGGGACAGTTTTTAGTAGCAAACCCCGACAAATAAGCCTAATGATGGGTAGGGTTGATGAGGTTATAAATGAGACCAGAGATGGTTGGTCCAAATTCTTCCAAAAGAATCTAGACTTTTTTACCTTCCATGAAGAATTTGGTAAGGTAGCACCACTCCAGATAAATCAAAAGGGAAAGGAATTTTGGGAAGTTCTAAACCAATTTTGGATATACCAGCAGTAAATAAGGGTGAACAGACACCACCGACAGTTAAGGAGAGTGTACAATGTATACTGGTAGAGACAATTTTTGAGTAAGGCAATGTACAGGGTACTAAAAATATTATGGACAATACTCCACCAATAGTTATTGATACTGCACCAAGTGGCGAAGCCACCAGTGCAAAAGAGGTTAAGGTAAAGGAGACTATATCGATAGTTGATGTTGATTGCCCGACAAAGATTTTGGCAATTGACACTTCTCAAGTTGAGAAGAAATCAATAACTGAGATGAGTCCCACTATATTAATGATGGTAGCTACTCAAAAGGTATTAAAGGAGGGATCTGCAGATAAAGAAATAATAGAATAGTCAATTATAGTTTTGCACAAACTAATTCCCTATTGTATAATTGAGAATGAAGCAAGCCCTTTCGGCAAGCTTATGACACTAACTGAGCATATATCTAATCACTTTTAGTCATTGCCGCCTTTGACTAAATTATTGAAACAGTGAAGAAGAAAACTGAAGGAAAACTGATTCTTATTGAAAATTATTTGAAATAGTGTACTAATATCTACAGGGTCTTTTGTAATATTGAAATTCTCATAGCTAATGTAGATAGTAGATTAAAGGAGTTACATGATAAGGTGGCTAACATTGTAAATTCTTTTGATGGATTGACCTCACTAGCAACATCTGTTGATGGTCAAATTTTGTCTTTGGAGAATCAAATTTTTTCTTTTGAAAAGGAGAGAGAAAATATCATTCGGAGAGAAAGGAGTCTCAGAGGATTGGTGAGTCCAAGATTGGATTCACTCGGTGTACATAAGAGAGAATGTATGGATATGATTGCAAGGCTCACATGGGCAGAACTCTTAGAGAAGGAAACACTTGCACACTTACTGAGTGGACTGGTATCCATATTTAAAACCTTCAAAACTGGATGGGATACATACTTATAGGTGCTAGACAAGGCTTACCCAAAAATTTTGAAATTAGTCAAGCTCCGGTAGAGTAATTTGAATTTATTCATTCTTTTATTCTAAACCAAATTCTTTCAATTCTTTCACTGGTCTTTGGCATTAATACCAAAGGGGGAGTGTATATATGTGAAAATATCAGAAAAATATCAGACAGAAAATATGGGAAGGCTATTAGAAAGAGTATATTGCTTAGGGTGAGCATGTGTCATATTTCAATTGGATCGGTAGGGAATCCATTTTTCACATGAGTGTTGCCATCAATGCCAAAGGGGGAGATTGTTGGCAATTGACACTCATTGGATTTATATGTTGTCATTGATGGCAACAAGATTCTATTGAAGTCATATACCGACATTAGGAGGCATTCACCGATAGACACTGGCATTGGGTATCCAGGGTTACAACCGACACCAACACTAACATCCAACACTTCAGGAAAGCCAACATCAAGGAGGTTTTATTTGTAAAATCATTTTGTAATTATTCTATAAGGCCGACATTGTATATCTTTTGTATTATAAGCCGACATAAGGCATATTGTTTGTAAAGGGTATATAGGTCAGTTTGTTAGGTCATTATGAGATGACAGAATAAGATTATGGATTATGGCTGAGTATGTGGATGGAATAGGAGAATATAGAACTATGTAATGCGAAGGATATGTATGTGAATGTTATATCATGCAATGAATCATAGATGTTTTGAAAGGCATTCTTGGAGGAGGGGAGATACCAATAGAAGTGTTCATGGTTTATGAACCGGTACAGAGCAGGGCTATAATTGGAATTCCTTTTTGTATTGTAGATGCATTTTGTGAGTTCACTTTTATTGTTTTACTTCATAACAAGCTTGTAGATTGTGAGACTCTTTAGTGATGAGCAATGTGCCTTCCTACATGTGCAGGCCCCCTCTCTATGTAATATCTTTCATATGGCCAATGAATTGATATTGTGGGTCACAAATCCCACCGTGGTTTTTCCTCTTTGTGGTTTTCACGTATAAATTCTCTGTGTTATGGTTTTCATTCACGTCGATGGTTTATTTGCTTAAAGTTATATTTTTATTCATTTACCGGTTTATATGTGTATGTTATAAAAGCATAAAATCTTACCTTACCAACAAAACAATGATTCACCCCCCCCCCCTCTTAGTGTTCTTGGATCTAGACAGGAAATTGTTGATGAGGATGAACTAGCCTTGAAGAAGAAAGTACTAATAGAAAATCTCATGGATCTGGGGAATGAGGAATATGAGAAAATGGAAGAAGCTTGGATGACGAAAGAGATAACCAGGAAAGAGAATGATGGTGTGGTAGAAGTCCTTCGAACTGTCCAAAATGAATGTGGATTGGTGACCCCAGATTGTGCCAAGCAAAATAAGAAGAGAGGTAGAAAATCTATACTAGAGCTGAGAAATATGGATGAGCCAATAGAAGACCAAATCAAATTAACCTCTATGTTTGATGTAGGGAAGGGGAAGTTCCTTACCATGGAGCCATGAAACAACTTACATGGAATGTTAGGGGAATGAATACCCCTAACAAACAGTGGATCATAAGACATTGCATCACAATAACTAATTCAGGGATAATAATAATACAGGAAACTAAACTAAACACATAAAAAATTGAGTTCTTTAGAAAAAAATAGGTATTAAGGAAATGATTTTATTCCTAACAAATGGTGCCTTAGGTGGTCTGGTATTAATTTGGGGTCCAAGATTGGTTTCCTTTGAAACAAAGAGGTGTCAAGACAACTAGATAAGTGGGATTAAAAAAAACCAGCCATTCCTTCTAATAAATGTATATGGTCCAAGACAAAATAGTGACAAAAGAAAGACATGGGATGAAATAGAACAATACCTGTAGGCAATTCCCATCCAGATCTTCTTCATTTTCCTTTTTGTTTTTTCTTTTTGTTTGCAGTTTCAATATTTCTTTCTATGTGTCTCGGATTCGGCTCACCAGATCCTATGGAGTTGGATTTTACTTGAAGACCTAATCATCTTCCTTATTTCCAAACCTTGGAGCATTTCGATCATTTTCGGACAAGTTATCGCTAACAGTTTCCTTGATAGTTTTGACAGTTCCTTGTTACCAATTGCTTGGACCTATTTGCATTGGTGATCTGCCATATCCCTTCCATAACTTTTGGATGCCTGAGCATTGATTCCAATGATCCTTTTCATTTGCCCAACCTTTTCCCATGATTTTCACTTCATCCTTTGGATTTTCCAAAGGAATCTCTTAGCAGAGGCCGACCTTGTTGGTTTTGCACGTTAGGTCTTGTTCTTCGGGTTTTGATCCCTTTTGGGCCAACATCCCCTTGGATCGTATAAATCATTGTAATTGAGAATTATAATGTCATCAATAAGTAAGACTAAATATAGAAGATAGATCTTGAGATTTGAGATCCCGGTTATGACTTGCTTTGTACTTTGAGCATCTTGTAGCAGGTTTGTGATCCGGTTTTCTATATCCTAGTAGTTACTAGTTGGTTGTAATCATTTTTTATGCAATAAGATAATCTATCTTACATTGCCTCCATCATAACTTTGTGTTTCCATTGTGTTTACTCTTGCTAACCCATCAGTATTGATCTTTCTGAGGTCCCTCCTAACTGGTGACTACTTCAAGTGGTATCAAAGAAAGCTTTCATTCCAGAGATTGCATTGTCCTAAGGATTTTGTTGTAGGTTGGTGGACTATGGATCTAACCTATAGCTACAAAGGACTCGCATAAAGATGGCGCGAAGAGGAACTAGGAATGGTGGAGCACATGGGAATACAAACCCTACTGTGATGGAAATGTTGCAAGGTATAGCAGCCTGGTTGGAAGCCACGGAGATAGCTCAAAGAAGAGGCCGACATATTGAAGATATAAGTGAAGATGAAGGAGAAGAAGCCCTGAGAGAACAAGTAAACCCACCGATAATTGATCTGGATGAGGAATGGTTTTTGAGGGTTTTGATTAGGGCGAATACTAAACCTCATTTTACCTCACCAAAATATAATGGAATGTTGGACTTGGATGAATTGATGGATTGGATCTTGGAGATGGAGAAATATTTTGATTTTGAAAATACTGCAGAAGAAAGGAAGGTGAAATATGTCTATAACAAGTTGAAAGGTCATGCATCTCTTTGGTAGGAGTATTTGCAAGTTGATAGACACATAAGAGGTAAAGAGAAGATTAAGACATGGGATTAGATGGTTGCAAAGCTGTAATCAACATTTATGCCAGTTGATTATCAAGTAAATCTTCTATGGAAGTTGCAGAATTTTAGATAGAAGGAATCTAGTGTGAAGGAATACACTGAATAATTTTACAAGTTGAGTATCAGATCCAGACATGTTGATGATAAAGTTGAACAAGTTGCAATATATTTGAATGGATTGTGGGTGTCTATACAAGATGAAATTAGTTTGATCAAATAACAGAGTATTGAAGAGGCTTACCCATATGTCCCAAAGGCTGAAAGAATTCTAAATAAAAGACATGAGTAGAGGCAAAGAGGGAGAGGTGGAAGGTTTACCGAAGGAACATTTCAAGGAGGAAGAGGATATACTGGAGGTAGAGGAACCTATACAGATCAGGACAAGGACAAGGAAATGAACAAATAAGGTAATTCATATCAGAAAGATGATATAAATTTCTACTAGAGAAGAGAACCAGATGGCTACCAGAATGAGAATTTAGGAAGGAAATACAAGAGAACATTTAGAGGAACTTGTTTTTAAGTGTGGAGGAGAAGGACATTGTTATTTCAAGTGTAAGAAGACAAAGAATACCAGAAGAGCAATAGTAGTGGAAGAAACTCCCAACCGATCAGATAATAAACTGGGAGGTGGAGAACTACTGAAGATGAGGAGAGCTTTGTGCCATACCAAGATAGATGAAGAACCCTTGTAGAGGAAGAATTTGTTCAAAACCAGATGTAAGGTTTCTAGTAAGTGCTGTAAAGTTGTTATTGATAGTGGTAGCTTGGATAATCTTGTTTCAGAAGAGATGGTGAATACCTTGAATTTGGAAAGATTGAAACATGTTAAGCCTTATAAGATAGAGTGAATTTAGGATGAACATAAGTTATTAGTAAGTGTGCAATGTTTGGTGAAATTGAAAATTGGGAATTATCATGATGAAGTCTTGTGTGATATTATGCCTATGGATATTTGTCATCTTTTGTTGGGTAGACCTTGGCAATTTGATAGATAGACAATACATGATGGGAGAAAGAATACATACACCATTATGGCCAATGGGATGAAGCAAACATTGTTGACCTTGGAGGAACCTTTGAAGAGTGAAATCTTTATGAATGCTAGAATCTGTTTGGTGAATGGAAGGAAATTCTTGGATGGATTGGGACATGAGAATGCATGTTTTGCCTTATTACCACAGAAGACTAAGAATCCAGAGTTTGAAGAGGAACAACCAGAAGAGATAAAATATTTGTTGATAGACTATGAAGACATCATTTCAGATAATGTGCCTGATGGATAGCCACCTGTGAGAAGTATCACTCATTGCATGGACCTGATTCATGGAGCTAGTTTGCCTAACAAAGTTGCACATCGGATGACACCGACAAAGAATGAAGAACTAAATAGACAAGTGCAGGAGTTGTTGAAGAATGGTTTTATCAGAGAAAATCTTAGCCCTTGTGCAGTACCAACATTATCAGCACCTTAGAAGAATGAAGAATGGAGGATGTGTACCGATTCTAGAGCAATAAATAAGATCACAGTGAAATACCAATTTCCTTTGCCTAGGATGGATGGTATAATAGACTATTTGAGTGGAGCCAAATAATTTACAAAGATAGACTAGAAGAGTGGATATCATCAGATCGGGATCAAAGAAGAACTGCATGAATGGTTGGTGATGTCTTTTGAGTTAACTAATGCACCAAGTACTTTCATGAGGCTGATGATTGAGGTATTGAAGACATTGTTTTTTATTAAGGGAAAATAGGTTTTAAGGGGACTAGAAACCCCATACAGTAGGTTTTGAAGCGACCTGAAACCCAAAAGATTTTACTAGGATCTTGAACCCAACAAAGCAGGTTGCTTGATGGAATTAATGAAGAAAACCACAGCCAAAGACCAGCACAGCTGACCCATCAACGTTAAACTAATGCAAAACAATGCTGCTAAAAAGAGTAGACATAGAAAACCAGCAGGCCTACCAGATCTAGGAAAGAAAGGATCAATGCCAAGAACCAACACAAGGGTTTAACAGGGGGACCCTTAACCTGAAAATACAACCATAGGTGGACCCAAACACCCATAACCTCCACCATAAACTCCAAATTACAATAATTGACCATATAAAACCATTCTGAACACAAACGGTTTTGAGAGGCTCCACTAACCTTGATTCTGGGTTTTGAACTGGTACCCAAGACTATCAGAGGGTTTTCCCAGGATCCCTTAACCTTCAACAAAGAAAACAAGTAGCCAAAAAAACCAGCCCTTAACCAAAAACAAAGACAACCATAGGCCAGGCTAGCCCCTTGAAAATTGCCAGCATCTAGCCTGTCTAAGAGAAAAACATGACTCCCATAGCCCGACAAAGGGTTTTTCAAGGATCCCAAAACCTAAAAATAGAGGGCCAAACAAAAAGACAACAATAAAGAGCTAGGCCTTGAAACATGTTGGGAAACTGGGAAAAGAGAAACCTAGACCTTCTAGTAGAGACAACCATGAGAGAAAAAATAGACAAGATACATCTGCACCTTGAACAACAAAAGCAATCAGATATCCTCTTCCAACCATCTCCCCACCTCAATAGGAAAGATGTCCACCTCAATAGAATAAGAAAGAAGGCGCAAAGACAACCTAAAGTCTACAACTGCCAGCAGAAACCAAACCAAACCCATCCACTAAATATCCACCTCCATAGGATACAGGGTCACCTCAGATAGACAAGGATAGGAAAGGTTCAAAAGCCCATAAATCCCTCTCATCATGTACCACCGAAGACTCCCCCTAACCACAAGAAGAGGGAGACCTAGCAAAGAAAAAGCCCCTAGAAGCCAGAGGAAAAGAATAGAGAGAGGAGACACCACAAGCCCAAAAAGGAAACGAGCAACAGAAGCTCTTCCGCGCACAACCTCCCTACTGCACCACAAAAGTGCACAAAGTCCACCACCGAACATCTCCACGAGCATCTCCAAAACCTAGCCAGAGGCAAACCACCCATTAGCCCAACTGGAACAAAGGAGGACTCTCACACCCACCTGGGACAAAACCCAAAATCCCCAAAGACTGAGAGCCATGACCCTGAAACCAGAGAGCAGTGAGAACACCTGCAGGGCTTAGAGAAGGGCCTCCAACCTGATTGCACACCCCATCGCTCTTCCCAACCAACCCATGACCCAGCATCGACCAAGCAACACGAAAGCCAGCCACAGGGGACATGACCATCACACACAGACCAAGGGAGGGAAGTCCAGAGACACCCCAAGCACCACAGATACAAGAAAGGGTAGAAAGACACCAGGTCTATCTACACCCACAAACTGAGTACTTTGCCACAACAACCACCAAAACACCATCAAAAGCATTGGGCAGAGAATACCTAACATTCAAACTAGCGGCATGACCAAACAATGGGTGGTCAAGGGCATCACCATCATTCTCGTCATCCACCTCTCTCTCATCGCATTCTTCCGAAGAAACCCTACCTCGTCCTCTGCTTCTCTCCAGAAGAAACCAGAAGATATTGTTGGGTAAGTTTGTTATTGTGTATTTGGATGACATTCTGATATTTATTAAGACAAAAGAGGAGCATTTGTTGTATTTGAGACAAGTTTTGCAGAGGTTGAGAGAAGAAAAGTTGTTGATAAATCTTAAGAAGTGTATTTTCATGAAGGATGAGTTAGTCTATTTAGGATTTTTGATATCTAAAAATGGTTTGAAGATGGACCCTGAGAAAGTAAAAGCTATTATTGAGTTGCCTACATCAAAAAGCATTGGAGAGGTAAGGACATTTCATGGATTGGCTAGTTTCTATTGAAAGTTCATCAGAAATTTCAGTTCAATTTGTAACCCTATGACTGAAACAATGAGAGGGGATAAGAAGGAATTCAAGTGCACCACCAGAGAAAACAAAAGTTTTAAGTTGTTGAAGCAAAGAGCGATGGAGGAGCCTGTGTTGGCTTTACCATATTTCAATAAAGTATTTCAAGTGGATTGTGATGCAAGTAGAACATCAATAGGAGCAATCTTGAGTCGGGAAGGGAGAACAAAATCTTATTTTAGCGAGAAATTGAATGATGCCTAGAGGAGATATTCAGTATATGATCAAGATTTTTATGACATAGTTCGAGCCTTGAAGAAGTGGAGACATTACTTGTTGCCTAAGGAGTTTGTGTTGTATACAGATCATCAAGCTTTGCAGTATTTGAACAATCAAAAGAAGTTGAATTAGAGACATATGACATGGGTAAATTTTTTGCAAAGTTACACCTTTGTGTTTAAGCGTAGAAGTGGGAAATCTAATAAAGTTGTTGATGCATTGAGTAGGAGAAGGAATTTGCTAATAGAGATGAAAGTGACAATATTAGGATTTGAGGAATTGAAGACTTTGTATAATGATGACTTGAATTTTGCAAAACCTTGGAAAGCATGTAGAGAACTAGTTATATGGTAGATAGAAACAAGTGGTTGGATTACTTCATTTAGGATGGGATGTTATTTAGAGGAGTTTAGTTGTGCATACCTAAGAGTTCTACAAGGGACAATCTGATAAACAAGAAACATAGTGGAGGATAAGTCGGACACTTTGGTATTGACAAAATAGTAGCATTAGCGAGTGAGAATTACTTTTGGCCCCAAATTCATAAGGATGTTAGGAAATATGTGCAAAGTTGTAGAGTTTGACAAGTTGCAAAAGGTAGTTAGAATGTGGGACTGTATAAAGCTTTGATAGAACCAGTAAGACCTTGGGAGGATATAAGCATGGACTTCATACTCGGATTTCCTAAAACATTGAGAGGGAATGATTCTATATTTGTGGTTGTAGATAGATTCTCAAAGATGGCTCATTTCATACCTTGTAAGAAGACATCAGATGCTATTATTATCAATGGCTTAAGAAAGGGTTTTCTTCCTAATTGGAAGCTAAATGTGATCTTACCAAGAGCTCAAATCCTTCTAAAGGCTTTCAAGAAAGCCACCTTTAATCACATTTATAGAGAAGGAAACTCTAGGGCAGATGAACTAGCCAATGCAGGGGTTGATGGGTGATTTCTAAGGTAGGATAGGTCCCTTCTAATAGTCCTCAGAGCTTGTTTTTAAGATTAGATATCCTGGATTAGCTGCTCTTTGTTAGTTAGGATCTTAGTACCTCTCTATGGTTCTTTCTGCAACCAATGCTGCCCCCTTTAGGATGAAGGTTGGCAAGTAGGAAATGTTGTCCTGTGAGGAAATCACTAAGTACTGGCCGAGTTAATTTTTGTTGGCAAGTCAGGTTTGATGGTGAGGGCTAAGCTTAATATTGTAGAGAATAAATTCTCTCTATTAGATGACCGTCCCAAATCCAACTCTGAGATCATTTCTATGTTCATAGTCTCAATTCTCCATATAGACAGGGATATGTCGGACATAAGAGATCTATGTAGGGTCATCTTCATAATTTTCTGTTAATTGAATTAGTCGTTGTCTGAGATTAATACTCATGCATTCATTTGTTTATATATATATATATATACATATATATATATATATATACATATATATATATATATACATATATATATATATATATATATATATATGTATATATATATATATATATGTATATATATATATATATATGTATATATATATATATATATATATGTATATGTATATATATATATATGTATATGTATATGTATATGTATATGTATATGTATATATATATATATATACATACATATACATATACATATACATATACATATACATATACATATATATATACATATACATATACATATATATATATATATGCATGTATATATATATATGTATGTATATATATATATATATGTATGTATATATATATATATATATATACATGTGTATATATATATATATATTTATAAATATATATAAACTCAGATCTTCAGATATTCAACTGTTATTATATATATATATATATGTATGTATATATATCCATACATTTCCCATATATATATATACATATATACATATACATATACATACCTTCATATGTATATATACATACCTATATATATGTATATATATACATATATATAGGTATCTATATATACATATGTATATATGTATATGTATATGTATATGTATATGTATATGTATATGTATATGTATATGTATATGTATATACATATATATATATATATATATATAAATATATATATATATATATATAAATATATATATATATATATATAAACAATTATGTACATATATTTATCTAAACAAAGCCTTAAGGCTAGCCTTGGAAACCTCTACCCACAAAATGAATTGATAATAATTACTTCAAAGGACGGAAGGATAATAATGAATGAACACTTCAAATGACTTTGGCATAGGTATAATTATGAAGGAGCCACCTCATGAGAAATCATGTGAATTGATGGCTCGCTACGATTAGTACTTAGACTTTTTCTCTATATACATTGGAATGTATGATTTAGCTTTCCAAGGTAGGCTTTAGATTTTGTGCTGTGAACTCTAGCAATGGACTCAAACATCAAACTGGTATCTACTAGCAATAACAGGCTCATGGCATTCTATGGTGAAATTAAGGCAGAGAGATGGTATAGGGTCCTCACGGATGTTGATGACTTAACTCTCAAGGAAATTCAAGTAATCATGGAGGTAGAGCACTTCAGTCGATAATTTTGCTACAGGGTAAATTGTGACATCCCTGCGGGATTCTTGGCCATCTCGTTGCAAGCAGGCACTCGTAAAAGTGAGGTAATTCTCCTTGGATTAATGCTTTTTAAGGAGGAATTTTTAGGTCTCTTTGAGATTTCTATTGGTAGCATAGATGAAAGGCTTTTTATCCCCTTTCCAAAGTATTGTGGCAATAAGGAGGATTATATCACCAGGAGGCTAGTTTTAATGGTGAGGGACGAAGCCAAGTTCAATGAACGAATACCCACCATTCGTAGAAATATGGATTTTTTGCTAAAATGGCTTCACTTTAAGGATGCCCCTTACCCTAATTGGTGGATTGACTATCTTAAGGAAGAAGGGTATGAAACCCCTGCCTCCACATATGATATCCCTTTGGATAAAATTCAAGTGCTTCCACTGGTGATTATAAAAGCCACGTTGGTGAAAGGCATGAACAAAACTGATATGGGAGCCTCTTGTAGCCATGTAGAACTGAGTCGAACCAGGAAGAAGAGCCCTCATTCAGTTGTGAAGGACATTGTGGACCTGTCAGACATGGAAGAAGATTAGCTGAGGATCTCTAATAGGGATATGCTAGTTTATTTTCTATATTTTAATAGGAAGGGGTTGGATACTATAAGATTGTCGTCTGAGGAACTTAATCTCTTTTTGTAGTAATAGAGTCTTTTAGTATGCTTTAAATAGACCCTTCTATAATATGGGGCTGAACTATTTATACTCTTAAGACTATTAGGGATATATATTATACTCTGATATATAAATACATGGCTATTACTAACTTGAATGTATCTGTAAGACTTGTTTTTAGCTATCTTCTGGTGCTCTTGCATGATTTTTAAGTGAATAAAAAGGAGGATTAAATTCCTTCTCAGTTAGGCTGAATTAACATGCAATAGATTAAGTTACGTAGTAGTATATCTTGTTTTAGCTTAGGTGATGGTAAGAATGGAATGATTCACTGGATAGGACATCATTGTTTTGCCTCTCTCTATCTATCTATCTATCTATCTATATATTCAGTCTATTTTAAATTTAATAATTTAGATAAAATCATACACTTAAAAGGAACTAATTCCTAAACAACGGAAGGGCTCGAAACTGTGTGAGTTTTTTGTTTCTCTGCTTAACTAAGATGTTTGGTCGGGTCAAAGGTGGACCTTTTGTGTTACTCTTTACTTTGACTGAAGCTTTGTAGATTGGGTTTCTTATGTTAGATTCAAAGATAAAATAGCCTGGCAATTGTCTTTTATTCTGATACGAATTTGTCATGTTTTTGAATTGCTCTGTCCTTCTAGATCCTGGCAGCCTTACATTTATATAGGAAATTAGTTGTGAAGGAGGATAGGGATGTTTTTTTTCTGTTAAGATATTTATATACATCAGATTTAATATAATGATCTATAAAATCAATGTAAAGGCTCGATGGCATACAAGCTCAGATGGAAATGACAGTATAATCATGATGACTTTAGCATTTAAGTTTTGTTTCGTATATGAATATTTATGTACTTTGAAATATCTAGTTAATTCAGCTGCCCTTCGGGTTATTGTATCCTTGGTAATCTCTTACATTGATACTAAAACAAACAGTAGCATATGTGGTCCCAAAATAAGAGATGTATCAGGGTACAATACCCTTTATGGGAGCACAATTTCAACAACTAAGAATAGAAGGTTGAATTTAATTGTTGACAATTTATTGATAAGAAAGGCTTTATAGTGCTACTAACAATGGTCTTGGTTGTAAGGTGTGTTAAGGTGCTCTATTTTGTATAATTAAGGAACACAGTTGCTTGTAAATGAGCTAGTAGGAGCAACATGGCTCATGTGCAGGCTTAATATCGGTCTCTATGATTCATACAACATGGTATACCCTAGCAAGGAAATCTAAAGAGGAAAGATTTGATATTCAACATATAGGGTGTATAAAGGCTGATCTTAAGAAATTTATATTATATCCCAGAAATGCATGTAACCAGGAATGTACGTTTCTTGGAGAATAAACATCAGTTAGGTAAACTATCAATTTGACTTTTTTGATCCATTAAAGGATCTCGGCTAGACTGAAGGTTTTCTTCCCTCCATTCTTTCTTATCGGTGCCCACACAAAATGGAGGTGTAATATTCATTTTTATAATAAAATTTTGGCTTTGGCCTTTTATTGATAAAAAAAAAAAGTTATTTTATTTTATTTTTGAATTATTTTATTTACATGATATCTATCAATATAAATTTTGTGTTTCTTATGTTGAAAATATTATATTTATTATGAAATATGAATATTTTAACATGTAAATAGATGTAAAATATAAGATAAAAGAAAATAGTTTTTGTTAGCACACTCATACCATTTTACTCCACACATGACTATCATTATACAATTCCTATTCACATTAATTATATACAAAGTGTATTTAATATAATTTATTTTCATAATCTTTAATCACCATTCATTCAATACTTCAAATTAATATTTAGGATTAAGTGGGAAAAGTGAAATCTTTAGTTGAAAATATGAATAATATGAATTTAAATAGTGTATATAAACTAAAACAATAGCTACTTAGGATATATGATCTAAAAGGGAGAAATATTTTCATAATAAATATTTTCTAAGAAGGTGTATAAAGTAAAACTATAGGACATCACATAAATACAAGTTGCTAATAATCTAACTTGTTTTTGAGGACTCCTGAATGCTTGAAGGGTTTGAATTTCTTCTTGTCTTAATGTATTTTTATTTAATTTATTTAGAATCAATATATTAAAGTGATTTTTATGTTTTTATTCAATTTTGATATAGATAACATGTTTTCTTGTGCGTTGTTCTAACCTATGTATATGTATTCTAAAAATTCATGTTGCAACTAAAGTTATGTAGTTATTTTGGATGACATCATTCAAAGCGAATGTTATATGTCTAACTAGATGTTAGTTCACCACCATATATTTCTAGAAGCGAGATTCACTTGCCAATTTCTAGGTTATTTATTATCTTGGTGTTGTATTATGTGATCAATTTCCTTCTTCTATTCTTACACCTTTTGTGATTTTTAATTTTTTCTTGTTTTCCATAATCCAACAAAAGAAATGTATATTTGAACATCTATGCATTCTAAATTATTATTTAGATGCCTCTTAAAGGGGACTAATGCCCCAACTTGGTGATATATTTTAACTTTTGATAAATCAATAGATTTCATCCATTGTGCAAGTTTTTCATATGTTATGCACTAGATGTCATTCTCGATGAACTGAAGTTATTAACTATAATATGTGCGATTATAACATCTATCTTGATCTTTCCCAATCACGTAATTAGTATATTTTGATAAAAAAAATGTTAAAAAACCTGTTTTAAATCTCAATACATTTAGAGGGTTTGATTGTTGTATTCTCAAGAAAATTCCAACTAACAAAGAGTTGATCAAGTTAAGGAAAGAAAGAATGTAATACCTAATGAGATTAATCTTGAGCAATTATAGTAAATGTGCAATTGGTAGTTTTGAATCCATAAAAATTCAGAAATAAAATAAGGTAAATCATCTTTGATGATCATAATTTTTTGGGTGTAATAGTTCAAAATTGCTTCCTTGAACTTATAAACACTTTACTAAACACGCCTAAATTAGCAAGTATTCAACCAATCTTAAATGAAAGATAAAAAGGGTAAATTAAAGACCCCAACTAATATCGATTTCATCTTCGAAGCTTACAAGGAAAAAAAATAATGATAGTGAAGTCCAAACATGGTTTATTTCAAAGATACAAACCTAATCATTTAGACCCCAAAGATCACTATATTAAAAGGGCACCCTAAAATAGAGGTAAATACATAAGATATACAAATTTATCAAAGAAATAAAGATAACTATTCTTGTTACATGATCAAACAAGATAATAAAATTTTGTAATAGATGAAAATGTAACAAAGAGGTTTCACTAAAAAATTCATGTCTAGTATCTCGTATGGGGTCCTAAGGGCATTGTGTTTTTTTAATGTTTTAGTGCTATTTTTGGATGTTGCCTGTATTACTCTTGAAGGTGATCTCACATTCCTACTTTTTTTTTCGATAGTATACTTTTATTTTAAAATTAATAGAAATGCCTATTTATAGGAAGAAAATAAAATCTCAACATCAAATTTACATTATTTTACATATTTATTTCATTTTAAACTTTAGTCAAGTCAATTATACCGTTCCCACCAAGAAGTCGATTGAAGTTTGATTGTTGTCCAAATGTTGATAGACAGATGATAAGAACTGAGTGAAGCAGAAAATTGTCAGTCCTGTACTGAGTGAAGCAAAAAAGTGTCAAACTAGCGTGCAGAGGAATGTGGAAATTGAGAAATGGAATTGAATTCTTTTTCCATTCCCAAAATGACTTTATGTAATTTAAAGCTATGTGTTCCAACACGCAAATTTACTTTGTTGAAGTTCAAAAATTGAAATAATAGATTGACCAGTGACTTTTATTATGGAATTGATTGATGAGTCGATGTTTATCACAGAGAGAAAATTTTACATGTCCTTCCAATCGACGTAGTTGATTATAAGTGAGTGAAGCACAAGTAGTCAAACTTGTCATGCCGAGAATGGTAGAAATTTAGAACTGGGAATATTTGTCCCCTCACATCTCTGAATTCTTTGATGGACATCTAATTTATATTTATGGAGAAGAAAACAAATATATCTTTGATGGACATCTAATGTATATCTTTTTTATGCTAGTTGATTAAGTTTTTATGTAGTACCCCTACCCTAATCAGATTCTAGTTTCGGTTTCACCTTGGTTAGTTTATCATGTTATAATGTTATAGTAAGATGTTTTGATTATTGTACATACCAGTTAATGTGGTTTTCATATCAATTTGCATGTAAGCTTATTAGTTCTCTTGATTCATGTTATTAACCTTGGGCTAACACTTTTATTAAATATATATATCTATGCATGTGTGATTCATGGTTGCAGGAGATTGCAGGTACAGTACCGCATGGATGCAAGGTTCGTCTCCACCTGGATTCACAGGTTTGAGTGTTCCTCATTGTTGGTGTAAATAAATATTCATTTTGGATATTATTACACTTACTTAAGTTAACTTAGGATAATGCATCTCTTCGTAGTTTGGATTTGAGACACTTAGGGAAGTGTGCACATAGGGATAGAGCTTGTTGGAGAAATTCCACCTTTTGTGGTCTTATTTTGCTATTACACTCCACATTCGGTGGGTCATCCACCTGTTGTGGAATATTATATTATTTCTCCTACCTACCCTTAGTATTTCTTACCTACCCTTGTTTCTCATTGAGCCACATGTCAAATTTGTGTGCTCATACATCCATATGGCCTTGCCTATATAAGTAGGCCTCTATTCATTGTATTGGTTAATCCAGTTGATCATTTTGCATATTGATGAGAATAGAGTTTGTTCTTGTCATTCTATTGTCTCTTTTATGCTTTTCATTGTGCCCTTGATCTTGGCAAAATCCTACATGGTATCAAAGCTATTGGGGCTTCATTGATCAGTTTTTGGAGACATCGTGGAAGGCTTCTATTTTCGGATTTGAGGATCTTCATTTTATGGGGGCATCATACAACAATTTGGACATCACCGTTGAATCCGGGAGGCCGTTTCCATAAATTTTGACTATAAAGTCGACCTATTTTGGTGAGAATTTTTTTTTTCCCATTTTGGCTATTATCGTACAGATTTCGAAATTTTTTTAAAAAAACAAAAAAAATTTCAAAAATTTTGAAAAAAATTGAAAAATCAAAAAAAAAAATCAAAAAAAACTTTTAAAAAAAAAAAAGGGAAAATTTTTTTTGGTAGTCCACAGACCGCCCCCCCCCCCCCCCCCCCGGCTGTACGTGTGTTGCAGGGTTCACAGTGTACCTGCTGTCGCAAGTGTACCCGTCGTCGCCCATGCAGGTCCACCAGCCGAGACCCACTGCTAAGACCCACCAGCTCCATCGCCACCGACGCCCACTGGTTCCCACCGGTACCCTCAGCCACCATCGCCGGTCCTCGGCTCCCGGCCCGCCGGGATCTCCCATCTCCGGCAGCACCTCCTTCACCGGCGACTGCCTAAACCAGGTGGCAACCACGCCCGCTACGTGGTAGGCGGCCACTAGCCCAAAGGAAAACAGTCATCTGCACAGCCACATCAGATCCGTACAGTCTGTACTGTACAGTCACTGCACCATGCAGCCCGTCCATATAGTGCCACGACATCATCTGTACTGCATAGTCAGCAGTCTGTACAGTACGGACGCCCAGTAAGCAGGGAGGTGAAGTTTTTGTGATGGTCATACAGCCGTCAAATTTAACATAGTGACTAGCTGACGTCAATGCCACATCAGCACTTTTTTGAAAATTTTTAACCCCTCTCCATTGGGCTTTTCAGTTTTGCAGTCCAAATTTGAAAGGCCATATCTTGCTCATTTTTGCTCCTTTTTGGGTACCATTTTTTTTGAAATGGGCTAGAATTTTGTGATCTTCATAGTGGTGTGGTTATTTTCTGATTTTGATGCATAGGTTTTTTAGAATTTTTAGATTCTCTCAGTTGTACCTGTCCAATCCTCAATTCTGCAACTTCAAAGGCTTCGTTTGAGCTCATACGACCTCCTTTTTAGGTGCCATTTTTTTTGAAAGTGCTTATTTTTTCATCCACTTTGAGAATCTATGATCAGATTTTAGATATTTTGAGTGGAAATTGTACTTTCAGATATTGGTCTTATTTGGCCTATTAGGTACTTGTAAATTGCTTGGTTCTTAGTTAGATCTCTTGCATTATTAGTTTGAGTCTCTTTTGGCCTTATTGAGGTAGTTATAAAATTGTAAGAAGAATTCTACTTTGCCATTTTTTGCAAGTGGCCCATTGTATACGCACTACTTATAAAGTGTCAAATCATCACATTTGGGGGGGTTCTTTGATTGAGTAAATTTGAGGGGGTGTCTTGTGTGATTGTGCCTCTCTTTGTGCTCTTTCCATTCTTGTTGCAATGAGTCCTAACAAATTTCCACCTTTAACTCCACATAATTATGCATCATGGAAAATTAAAGTATGGAGTAAATTAATGGAAAAGGGTCTCACACACTACATAGATGGAACAATAACAGCACCACCTGATCCTAAGGTTGATCTAAATGCTCAATTAGAATGGCTCAAAAAGAATTGCATGGCTCTTGGAACCTTATGCAAGTATGTATCAGATGACCTCATTTTTCACATTGAGAAGTGTAAAACAATTAAAGAGGCTTGGGATATGTTTCAAAAATTGTATGGACAAGTTGATGAAATTAGAGGATATCAAATTGACAATGAGCTCACCAACTTAGATCCCAAGAGTTTTGATACAATCCAAGATTATGTCACCAAAGCAAATGAGCTAAGAGCAAAGCTAAAGGATTGTGGAATTGACAAAAAGGATGCTCAATTGATATTCAGCTTGTTGGATAAGCTTGCACCAGAATACGCAGCATTTGTGTCTAGCTTCCAAACTCATCGTTTGGCAGTGAGGAGTTCTTATGTTATGCCTTCATTTGATGCTTTCATAGAAATGTTGATATTGGAACAAACTAAGTTGTTGAACATGGGGTTTCTCAAGTCTTCAAAGTCCAAGGCTTTGGTAGCAAATCAAGGAAGTCAAGGCAAAGATTCCAACAAGAAGAAGAAGCAATCTAAGTCTAAGCCACACCAGGAGAAAGGACAATCATCCTCTCCATCACAAGGTGATTTTTCATCCTCTTCCAAGAAGGCGACACCACCTAAGAAGGATAAACCAACTTGTGCATATTGCAAGAAGTATGGTCATGATGAGCATCGATGCCACGCAAAACAAGTTGATGAGTTAACCAATCTTCTTAAGAAAAACAACATCAACTTGCCATCCGCCTACACAAAGAAGGATTCATCTCCTTCTTCTTCCTCACAGTCTAAGGGAAAAGGGCAAGCATTTGTGGCTAAAACAGGTTCTTCATAGCAATGGATACTTGACTCAGGTGCCTCATATCACATGGGTTCTACAAAGGAGCAGTTTTCTTCATTGGAGCCATCTAAGGTACCTCAAATTTACATAGGTTATGATACACAAGTAGAGGCTGAAGGGAAAGGTTTAGTTGACTTGGATGATGGAACATTTGAGAATGTTCTCTATGTTCCTAACTTGTCTACCAACCTTCTCTCCATCTACCAAATCACTCACTATGGGAATGGGAAAAAGGTTGAGTTTACACTAGATTCAGTTGTGGTAAAGGAACTTGATGATGATGCCTTGGTAGCAGTGGGACAAGTCAATGACAACTCAAGGTGTTATTCATTCTCCCACTTTGTGCCACATTCACTTTCTAGGGCCTTTCTTACTCATTCAAATTCAAAAAGTAAGCTATGGCATGAGCGGTTTGGTCACCTCAACTACCGCTATCTTCAACAGCTAAGCACTAAAGACATGGTCACAAGTCTACCTCAAATCAATTTTTCAGAGGGTGTATGTTCAGGTTGTTCCATGGGCAACCATCCCGAAGAGAGGTTTGATAAAGGGAAAACTTGGAGAGCTTTGGAATTTCTTCAACTTGTTCGCAGCGATGTAGCAGGTCCATTTCCAGCACCTTCATTTAGTAAGGCCTGCTATGTTCTTACCTTCATTGATGACTACTCCCGCTTCACTTGGGTCTACTTTCTCATTCATAAGAGTGAAATATTTGACAGATTTGAGGACTTCAAGACTCATGTGGAGAAGTAATCAGGGAAAGTGGTCAGGATCCTTCACATAGATAATGGAAGGGAATATGTGAACAAGAGACTTGAGGATTTTTGTACATTTGAGGGGATTGATCTTTAGCATTCTGTAGCATACACTCCACAACAGAATGGGGTTGCAGAACGCAAGAATAGAACTCTCAAAGAAATGGCTAGCTGTATGATACATGCACGTTCTCTTGATCCTGCCTTTTCAGCAAAGGCTATCAGTTGTGCCACACACATCTAGAATCGGGTTCCTCACAAGGCTTTGCAAGGTATTACTCCTTTTGAAGCTTGGGCTGGTAGGAAACTGATTGTGACACATTTCAGAGTCTTTGGGTGTCCAGCATGGGCTCGCATACCTCCACAGAAACACAAGGCATTGGAACCTCAAAGTCAACCTTGCATATTTGTTGGATATCCTGAGGGTGTTAAGGCATATAGATTGATGGATCCAGAGACACATGAGATATTCATTGAGAGGAGTGTTCACTTTGAGGAAAGCTCTCCTAGCTTAGCCTCTCTACCTCCTCCACCTTCCTCCATTGTGGATAGTGATGTTAGTGATTTAGATGATGAGACTCCCTCAACTCCGACTCGTAGGGTTACACCTCTGCAAGGTCCACTTGCAGTTGAGGAGCCTTGTTCTCCACCTCCACCTAGACCTCGTTGGGCTCGAAAAACACTTGAGTTCATAGGTTCTCTTGTTGGGGATCCTTCAGATACACGAAGAACTCAATCACAACATCAAGATCTTCCACATGCATTCATTGCTACTACTTCCAATCCACAGACATTTAGGGAAGCATCAGGGGTTCTTGAGTGGGACCAAGCTATGGAGGAAGAGTATAGTTCCTTGATGAGGAACTACACATGGGATTTAGTCCATCTTCCTAAGGGGAGAAAGATGGTTCGATGTAAGTGGATCTATCAGACCAAGTTTGCAGCGGATGGTAGTGTGGATAAGTATAAGGATCGGCTTGTTGCAAAAGGTTTCTTGCAGGTTGTAGGTGTTGACTATATTGAGACCTTTTCACCCGTAGCCAAGATGAACTCCATTCGTTTGACACTTGCTATTGCTGCACCTCATGGTTGGGTTGTACATCAGATGGATGTGAAGAGTTCTTTTCTTCATGGTGATCTTGATGAGGAGATTTATATGGAGCAGCCACAGGGTTTCATCCAGGATACTTCCTTGGTTTGTAGACTAAGGAAATCTCTCTATGGCCTTAAGCAGACCCCCAAGGCTTGGTACGCCAAGATGAATTCCTTTCTTCTCTCCACAGGGTTCACCAAGTGTCATTTCGATCCGAATGTCTACATTTTGTGACAGGATGACTCTCACTTGATCCTTATGCTCTATGTTGATGACTTGATCATTACAGGGAGTACTTCATCCATCATTAGCAGGGTCAAATCTGCTTTGCATGATAGATTTGCTATGACTGACTTGGGTCTTTTGCACTACTTTCTCGGGATAGAGATTTCACCGTCACCTTCTGGGATTACACTATTGTAGCCCAATTATGCTCTTGATCTATTTGCATGCTTTCATATGGCTGATTGTAAGCCTGCCCCGACTCCCCTTCTTTCAGGAGTCAAGCTTGAGGCTCAGTGTTCTTCTCCACCAGTTGATGCCACTTTGTATCGTCAGCTTGTGGGTAGTCTCATCTACTTGACTCATACATGCCCTAATATTTCATTTGCAGTTGGCATGGTTTCCCGCTTCATGCAGGATCCACATGAGCTTCATTGGAAAGCTGCCAAACGCATCCTTCATTACATCCAAGGTACACATCACTATGGGATTCACTATGCAACAGGCACAGGACTTCGCTTGGTTGGTTACACAGGCTCTGATTGGGCTGGCAATCTAGGGGATTGTAAGTCTACTTCTTGCTATAGTTTTCACCTTGGTTCGGGCCCCATTTGTTGGCAGAGCAAGAAGCAACATGCTATTGCTCTCTCTTCGACTAAGGCTGAGTATTGAGGTGTTCTTAATGTAGCGACTGAGACCATTTGGCTCCAACAGATTCTCACAGAGTTTGGATTCACCACTCCATGGCTGATAGTTCTACATTGCGACAATCAGAGTGCTATTGCGATCTTGAAGAACCCGGTCCAGCACCAGCGGACCAAACACATCGAGATTCATATGCACTATATCCGAGAGCTCATCCAGGAGCAGGTCATTGATTTGCAGTATTGTCCTACAGCAGAGCAGGTTGCTGACATATTCACCAAACCTTTCACCGAGAGTAAGTTCCAACAGTTGCGAGCTCTCTTGGGGGTGCGAGATGTGTCATTAGGGGGGGTCAGCTGACTTCTCCTTCCTCTCTTATGGGGGGGACTTTTTCCTCTTTGAGGTTTTGTCCTTCTTCTTTGAGAGTCTTTTGTACATTCATCTCTCTTTTGGGGGGGAATTTTTTCCCACTGGGTTTTCTCCCTATCTCCATTTGTGAGAGATTGCATTTCATAGTTTTGCTTGCATTTGCATATTGTACATGGGTACCTATCATGGCCTAGTAGCCGAGACCCATCTTGCATTGTTGACTTGAGTCTTTATTCCCCTAAGTTGCACTTAAGGGGGCGTGTTGGTGTAAATAAATATTCATTTTGGATATTATTACACTTACTTAAGTTAACTTAGGATAATGCATCTCTTCGTAGTTTGGATTTGAGACACTTAGGGAAGTGTGCACATAGGGATAGAGCTTGTAGGAGAAATTCCACCTTTTGTGGTCTTATTTTCCTGTTACACTCCACATTCAGTGGGTCATCCACCTCTTGTGGAATATTATATTATTTCTCCTACCTGCCCTTTGTATTTCTTACCTACACTTGTTTCTCATTGAGCCACATGTCATATTTGTGTGCTCATACATCCATATGGCCTTGCCTATATAAGCAGGCCTCTATTCATTGTATTGGTTAATCCAATTGATCATTTTGCATATTGATGAGATTACAGTTTGTTCTTGTCATTCTATTGTCTCTTTTATGCTTTTCACTGTGCCCTTGATCTTGCAAAAATCCTACACTCATTGACCCTTAGAAATTGGATTACGTGGTCGTGAGACCCTCATTTGACCATAGTCATGCTCAAGTGAGCGTCTTCAATCATCTGTTAGTATCCCCTTTGGTGGGGTATTTAGGTCATCTATCCGTTTGGCTTTCATGGGTTGCATGTTTCCTGTATGGTTAAATTGAGTAATTAATCCTTAAATGTTTAAATTGATTTAATGTGTGTTTACGCATTAGTAATTAAGGGACTAAATTAAATAGGTTCCCTTTATGCGATTAATTGTTAATTGGAATTGCTCAATTCAAGTTGGTAGCAAGTTCGATTAAATGGTTAATTTTAAATGATAAATTTATTCTGTTTATGCTTTTGGAAAGGAAAGATTTAAATTTATTTGAAATAGAATTAATTTAATTTATTTGCCCTTTTTAAAAAAAATGAAAATAAAAATAAAAATAGAATAATATAGAGTTAAAACTATTGCCTTAATTAGCTTTAGAAAAGTTAATTAAATGTCATGAGAAAAGAGAAATAAAAGAAATGATTTTTACAAATAACTTTCCCATTTACTTTTTGGAAATTAGAAAAATAATTTCTTTTATTATTAAATATTATGATTTATTAGAAAACATTTTTCAACCTAAAATTTTAGGTTGAATATTTTTCTATATTATGCTTTTGGAAAAGGTAAAAATCGGAAAATTGTTTGGAAGAAGGATTGGTTTGCGAATCTGGTTGCAGGGTTGAAGCTCTTCCACAAATTGCTTCCAGGAAAGCTTCACAAGTTGGATAGCATCTACTTTGTTTTGTTTTCAAAAAAATCAATATTTCTTTCCCTTCTTCCTGTGTGTTGTGTGAAAGATTGGTAAAATGTTTATAGTTGTTTGGAGTAGTTGTTATGAGATTTAATGAAATCTCAATCCTGTATTGATTAAAAATACACCTCCAATCTCTTTTTGTGGCTTTCATGTTTAATGCTGTTTAAAAATCAATTACTCCATTTTTTGTTTATGGATGGAATTGATTCTCTGTATATGTTGTAATTTTTAAATTATAAAATTGAAAAAGTTATGCTGGCAAAATTTCGCTAGATTTACCTTCTTCTATTCCAATTAAATTTTTCTTATGTGTTTTTGTGTTCTTCCTATGTGTGGAGAAAATTAGAAATTCTTGGTTTAAAATTTTTTCCCATAAGGCTTCGTGAAAGAAAGATTTAGGAAATTTAATGTTTTACCCAAAATCTCTATTCTGTCACAGACATTTTTTGGTTCCTGGTATAAATTATTTTCTTTAGAAAATAATTTTATGGATGGTTGTAGTTTATTAAACATTTTTATTTAAACAAAAATAAATTTGTCTTGATTTTATTAAACTTTGTTTTCTCAGAGTGCTGGGAACAGAGATTTTTATAATCTCTGATTAAAAAAATTAAAAAATTAAGAGTTAATTGATAAAAGTTTATTAACTCAAAAATTTTGAGTTTGCTCTCAGACAGTTTTCTGGAAATGCATTTGTTTTAATGCTAAAAAAAATAATATAAAAATATTATTAAAAAAAGAAACAATTTAATGCTAAAAAAATAATATAAAAATATTATTAAAAAAAGAAACAAAACATGTAAATAAAGTTTTTTTTTGTTTTTTTTTATATATATATGTTTTTTAAGGTGGTTTTAACTAATATTTAATTTAATGAATATTAATGTGGTTTTAATTAATATTTAGTTTAATGATTATTAATTAATAAATGTTGTTATTAATATTGTTTAGTGGATATAATATTAGATAGATTTATATATTCTTTCATTAGTGGATATGTATTTATATTTATTAGTGGATTACATAATATATTATTTGGGAACTTGGAAATTGGATAATATATGAAAGGAAATAAAAGAGCAAGGAAAGAAAAATGAAATCCAAGTAAGTTTATTGATGAAGTAAATGTTACCAAGAGAAATGCAAAAACCTTGGAGCAATCACCCAAATGTGAAGAAGGAGGCACAAGAACTTTTGAAAGGGGAAAAGCAAAGAAAAACCCCTTGTGATATTATGAATGAGGCAATGCCTAAAATGAGAGAGAGAGAGAGAGAGAGAGAGAGAGAGAGAGAGAGAGAGCAAGAAGCTCTTTACAATATTGTCATTAAGAAGAAATGAGAGAGGAGACATCTCTTAAATAGAGATGAGGAGAGGAGTTACAAAGTAACTCCCAAATCTATGAATGCCACCATTCATAAAATGTGTGTGCCATGTGTCCACATCCTCTTATGGAGGAAATCTAATATTCCTTAATAAAGGAAAATAAAATAAATGACTTGTCCTCACACATGTACTATAAGACAAATTACATGTAGGAATTCCAAAGGTATATCCTAAACTAAAATACAAATAAACCTAAGCCAAGTAAAGATAAAATATTCTAACACCCCCCCTTAAGCTTTACTTGGGGAGTTTACATCAAACCCTTCAATGGGTTGCAATCCAAGATTTTTACAATGAAATTGGAACTTTTCTTTACAAAGTGGCTTGGTCAAAATATCTGCAACTTGGTCTTCCCCCTTGCAATAGAGGAGTGAAACTTGTTTGTCTTGAATTTGTTCTCTAATAAAGTGGTGTTGGAGAGAAATGTGTTTAGTCCTTGCATGGAAAACTGGATTTTTAGCCAAGGCAATGGCACTTTGGTTGTCACAATACAATTGAGTTGGTTCGTGTTGAGGTAGACCCAAATCTTCAAGTAATCTTCTAAGCCACAAGACTTCTTTGGAAGCATTAGTGCATCCTTTGTACTCAGCTTCAATGGATCCAAGAGAGGTAGATTGTTGCTTTTTACTATTCCAAGAAATTGCTCCTGAACCAACAAAAAAACAATAACCACAAGTAGATTTCCCATCGTTGGGATCTCCACCTAGATCGGAATCAGTAAAACCTTTTAAAGTAAAATCAGAATTTGCATCATAAAACAAACCTACATTAATAGTTCCTTTAATATATCTTAAAATTCTCTTAGCAACTTTAAAGTGTGTTTGTTGAGGTTTAGACATGAATCTTGAAACCAAACCAACACTATAAGCAATATCTGGCCTAGTAAGAGTTAAATAATTCAAGCTTCCAACTAATTGTCTATACAAAGTAGGATCAACAAGAGGAGTTTGCATATCAAGCATTAACTTAGTTCCTAATTCAATAGGAATTGAAACATGGTGAGCATCATTCATGTTAAACTTATCTATGAGATCTTGAGCATATTTACTTTGAGATAAGAAAATTCCTTTAGAGGTTTGCCAAATTTGCATTCCTAAGAAATAATGTAAAAGACCTAAATCAGTCATTTGAAATTTTTTATTAAGTTGAAACTTAATATCTAAAATCAAAGTATTGGAGCTTGAAGTAAGAATCAAATCATCTACATACAAGATAATAATGATAATATCATCTTCACTATGTTTAATATACAAGTTAGGATCATTTTTACTTCTAATAAAGCCTTGGGAAAGAAAGAATGCATTAATCTTTGAATACCACTCCCTAGGAGATTGCTTTAATCCATAAATTGATTTCTTTAATTTACAAACTAAGTGTGCATTACCTTCTTTAATAAAACCAAGAGGTTGAGACATATAAATTTCCTCATGTAAATCACCATTAAGAAAAGCACTTTTAACATCCATTTGGTGAATAGGCCAATTCATTCTAGAAGCTAAAGCAAGCACAAGTTTAATTGTAGGCATTTTAGCAACAAGAGCAAAAGTTTCAGTATAATCTAAGCCTTCAATTTGAGAAAAACCTCTAGCAACTAATCTAGCTTTAAATTTACTAACTTGATTATTAGCATTCAATTTAGTTTTATAAAGCCACTTGCAAGAAACAAGATTTTTACCATGAGGCAAGGGAACTAAATCCCAAGTTTGGTTAGAAGTTAAAGTATCATATTCTTCCTTCATTGCTTTTTGCCAATGTGGCTGATTTTTAGCTTGATCAAATGTTTTAGGATCATTAGAATTCATAATAGTAGTCATTAAAGCATAATTACAATAATTAACTCTTCTAGCTTGAAGTCTATCCATTCTAGCTAAGTATTCATCACTATCTTGAATTAAAGATTTAAACCATTTAGGTCTTCTTTTAGAAGTAATGGATTCATCACTAGAAGAAGATTCATGAGGAGTAGAGTTATTATTATCATCATCACTATCACTAGAAGGAATAGAAAGAGATGCATTAGGAGTAGGGTTAAGAGAAGGAGGTTGGTCCTCCATAAGCACAACTTTGCTTTGACCAAGTTCATCATCCTCCACTTTAGAACAATCATGAATGCCTTTTTCTACAATGCAAACATCTCTTGCAACTTTTACCTTGTTAGTAATAGGATTGTAAACTCTATAACCTTTAGTATTTTCATCATAACCAACAAAAATAAAAGGAGAAGATTTAGCATCTAATTTTTTTCTTTTCTCCTTAGGTTTGTGAACATAAGCTATGGAACCAAAAATTCTTAAATTCTGCAAATTGGGCTTTCTACCAAACCAAGCTTCTTCAGGAGTTTTATCCTTTAAGGCTTTGGTAGGTGTTCTATTAATTAAATAAGTTGCACAAGCCATAGCTTCAGCCTAAAACTTGTAATCCATATTTTTTGCATGCAATAAACATCTAGCCATTTCAACAATTGTCCTATGCTTCCGTTCTGCCACACTATTTTGTTGTGGTGTATAAGGAACGGTAAGCTCATGTTTAATTCCAAAAGATTTCAAATAAGCATTAAATGCATTATTGACATATTCTCTTCCATTATCAGTACAAAGAATCTTAATTTTAGAACTAGATTGCCTTTCTACAAACACATGAAATTCAGTAAACACATCAAGCACTTGATCCTTACTATGAAGGAAATATATCCATGTTCTCCTTGAAAAATCATCAACAAAGGTAAGATCATACCTTGAACCTTGGATGGAGAGATTCTCCATGGGACCCAAGAGATCACTATGAACTAGATGCAATTTAGTATATGCCCTCCAAGATTGACCATGACGAAAGGGTTCCCTATGCATCTTACCACTCATGCAACCAGTGCAAACAATTTGAGAAGGAACAATACTAGGCAATCCATCAACCATAATTGCTTTTTGCATCAATGAAATATAATCAGAATTGAGATGGCCAAGTCTTTCATGCCATATAGTAAAATCAACAGTAGTAAGCAAAGAATACTTTGGAGGAGCAAATTCATAGAACTTGAATAAGTTATCACTATCCATTTTAGCAGTAGCAATAACATGATTAGTTTTTGGATCAATGATATAACATATGCCCCTATAAAAGTTAATTTTATAATCTTGACAAAGTTTAGGAACTGAAATGAAATTTGATTTTAATTCAGGAACATAAAGAACATCATGTAATTTCGCATTAGGAACATTCACATCACCAATAGCTTCAAATTTGCAACTATGATTATTAGCTAATTGAATAGGAATATTAGAAGTATCAAGATGCAAAGATTCAAAACATTCTTTATGAGAAGTAACATGTTGAGATGCACCAGAATCAATAATCCACTCAAGTGGTTGAGAAACATTATAAGTACATGTAAATGCATGACGAGATGAATTACCATTAGTATTACCTTTCTTATAATGAGGTTTATGTTGTTGATTATTTTGATTATTTTGGTTCATGGACTTTTTACCATTTTGCTTCTTAAAACAATTATTAGTAATATGTCCATCTTTCCCACAATATGTGCAATGGGGTCTTGTTTGAGAATTATACCTTTGATTATTGTACGTATTATTATGATTATTATTATGAGAATTGTTATGATAGGATTTAGAATGAGATTGATAATTAGAAGATTTGTGATTATTATTATGATTATTATTATGATTTTGATTTTTAGACATAGAAGCATGTTCACTACTTTTAAGAGTACCAAATTGAATTAATTTAGCTTCCTCTTGACGCAATAAATTATGAAAAATATCATAAGTTAATTGAGTAGCTAAGCTAGGAATAGCAAGTTGAGCATGAATATTCATAATAAATTGTTGAAATTGACGAGGAAGACATTTTTTAAGAATAAGATGAATTAAATGTAAATCAGCTAGAGTAACTCCTAAACTAGTTAATTGACTATTAACAGAATCAAACTTTAATAAGAATTCATCCATAGTTTTAAAATCTGTATACCTTAGATCTTCAAGTTGGTCTTAAAGTTGAATTTTTCGAGATTCATTTGAGCTATCATAAGTTGTTTTTAAAATTTTCCAAGCTTCATGCGCTTTTGTACAATTTCCAATTAAAACATACAAATTAGGAACCATTGAAATGCCAATTAAACCAAGTGCTTCCTCATTTTGAGCCTTCCATCTATCTTGGTCGGCTTGAGGAGCAGTTGTAGCGGGCTCAAAGGTTTTATCAGTAGCAACATCCAAAAGGTGTTTGAAACGAAAAATAAAGGAAATATGTGTTTTCCATGAATGATAATTAGAACTATTTAATTTAATTTCCGGAATTAATGTAGACATATTTACAAACTAAGCTTAAACAATAATAGTTAATAAAAAAATTACTCCTTTTTGGATTAAAGATGAAAAAATAAAAATTAAAATAAATAACCTCCTTGATTAAAAATTAACCAAATTTGAATAATAAATTAAAATTATCAAGAAATGTTATTTAAATTTTTTTTTTAAATATAAATTTAAAGTTAAATTTTCTTTTAATAAAACAAACGTTATAACAAAAATATCACAAAATTAAAATGTTTAATCAAAACTATTTATAATTTAACTTAATTAAAAAGCTTTATATATTGAAAAACTTTTTTTTTAAAAAAACCTTATAAACTTTTTTAAAGTTTGGATATAAACTTATTATGCATGAATATTTAAAAAACTTTTTATATGTTAAAAAAACTTACTTTTTAAACTTTTTTTTATATGTGAAGCATTAAGAATGAATTTAAACTTTTAAACTTTGATATTAACTAAACTAAAGGAAATGAAATGTATGAAAAAAAAGTAATAATTGTTTCAGAAGAAAGACGTTATGGCAGGTAGAAAAAGATGCTAATAGAGGTGGGAAGGTTTCTTGTAGGGAATTTACAGGGCAGAGACCGAATGGGAGGAAAACAGACTGCAAACAGAGGTGACGTTACACAAAGGCGACGTTGCAGGCAGGAAGACTCAATGAAAGCTTGGTGCAGAAATAATACGAGTTACAGAGACTTGAGCTACAGACGTTAACAATGCAAATAAGCAATATGCAGAGGCAGAAATGTAATGGATTGGTACAATGTTAGAGCAGAATGGTGCAAACGGGTGAGCAAACAAGGGCGAAAAGGAAGAATGGTAGCAATCTTCTACCTCAAAATTTACAATAATTAGCTATGCTACAGCTGCACTAAATAATTAAATATTAGAATGAATTACATTAACCAGAATACATTGAAATACATAGTGCAACATAGATTGGATTGAGACAAACAGTGAATTAGAACTAACGATTTTAGAGAATAAATTGATTTTTTTTTTCTTAGAATGAATTTGAAAGGAAATACAATGTAGAACTACAAACAGAGAGATTTATGCCTTTTACAGGGTAGAACTTGCAGAAAATGTTAGATTGATAGTTTCTTTTTGTTGTTTTTTTTTTTTTAAATACACAGAGATTCAATGAAGAAACAATATAACAATATAAAAAATTATTTTTATCAAAAAACTTGCAAGTAAATGAAATGTTAGAACCTGCAAACAAATAGAGAAAAAACAAATCTATTGATATGTAATAATATAAAATAATAGGAGAAACAAAGATATTTATAATACAAAGATCAATATGAATTTTTTTTTAACAAAATCCTGCAGACACAATAAATGTTAAAACCTGCAAACAAATCAGAGATGCAATGTAATAATAAATCAGATTTGGCGGCAAGCTGACCAAATAGATTAAGGAGGCTGAGTTTGATGGTAAACCTTCGAAACTATTCACACTAAAATAAACCAAAAACTTTGGTGGCAATCCTTCCAAAGACACAAATTTAAACCAGAAAGAATAACTTTGGTGGCAAGCCTTCCAAAGCCCTTTTTAAAAAAAAAAAAAAAACTAGAATAGAAGATTAAACCTGCAGGCAAACTTGTTAGCAAGTTTGAAAAAAAAAAGTTAAAATCTGAAACCAAAACCTGCACAATAGAAAATATTAGAAACAGAACTTCTTCTCCTCTCAAGAATGCCTCCAACAAGGTGAACTCCACAGAATGGTAACCTTCATCAATATCAACTTAAAACAAGGATTAGAAACCTGCTCTGATACCATGAAAGGAAATAAAAGAGCAAGGAAAGAAAAATGAAATCCAAGTAAGTTTATTGATGAAGTAAATGTTACCAAGAGAAATGCAAAAACCTTGGAGCAATCACCCAAATGTGAAGAAGGAGGCACAAGAACTTTTGAAAGGGGAAAAGCAAAGAAAAACCCCTTGTGATATTATGAATGAGGCAATGCCTAAAATGTGTGTGTGTGAGAGAGAGAGAGAGAGCAAAAAGCTCTTTACAATATTCTCATTAAGAAGAAATGAGAGAGGAGACATCTCTTAAATAGAGATGAGGAGAGGAGTTACAAAGTAACTCCCAAATCTATGAATGCCACCATTCATAAAATGTGTGTGCCATGTGTCCACATCCTCTTATGGAGGAAATCTAATATTCCTTAATAAAGGAAAATAAAATAAATGACTTGTCCTCACACATGTACTATAGGAAAAATTACATGTAGGAATTCCAAAGGAATATCCTAAACTAAATACAAATAAACCTAAGCCAAGTAAAGATTAAATATTCTAACAATATATTATGTTAATTGGGGAATTTCAAAATGGAAAAATGGAAAACAATTAGATATAGTTGAAAATGAAATTATATTTTCTTTCCGTTGTATATATATATATATATATATATATATATGAGTATGCATTCATGTAAAATGTAAATTAGGTTTAATCATAGAAATTAAATGATTAAATTTGATTGGTTACAATTGTGTCTTTTTTTGTGAAAATGGAGATTATATCTAGATTTAGTCGATATGACTTTTATTTAAAAAGGATTATTTTGATTTAAGTATCGAATTTAGTTTTCACATGTATTTTAAATATTATTTTCATTAACTTGAAATTCGAACTTAAACAATGTTTGTGATAACCAAATTGGTATTAATTGAAATAAATTTATCATTGTCTTTAAATGATGGTTTATTTGAACATATGTTTACTTAGATTGTCTTCATGTGTCATTCCATATTGTGGTGTTCTTTTCATGAAAAAGTCAGTTATTGAAAACTGGAAGTAGAGGATATTAGTGTTTAATTATATTTTGAGTGAATGCTATGATTCATTAATATGGATGAAGTTTAGAGTACAAGTAGATTTTTTTGAGTGTTTACCTGAATGTTGAAATTTTGGTGTTGATTTGGTTAGTCATTCTCATGTCATGATGGAATATTGTTGAATGTAAGTTATTGTGCAAGTTGAATTGGTTAAGTGTTGATTGTGATCATCCTTGCCTTATAGTAGTTTTGGTTTTGTTTTGTGGATAGACCAGTTGTTCGTTTCACAACTCCAATTGGTCAATCTTGGTAGAGGGTTTGTTTTATCATGTTGTTCTTCAATTTTCTTTTTGAACTCCATTTTCTTGACCTTGTGTATTCCTTGGTTTAGGAGTTCATTTAAGTATAGCCTAGTGTCATTTGGGAAAGTGGCTTTCGATTGAGGGCTGCACCCAAAGTGGTTGTTGGGTAACCCATGGAAAGTGTGTCTAAATAAGTAATAACCTAATAGCATATTAGAGAGTTAGTTAATTAATCACTAAGGAAGATAATTGTGCCTCACGTATGAGATGAGTGCTAGTATAGACTCATCATGTAGTGAGAAGACCTAAAATGGCAAACCATCAACCTTGTCTTCACGAAAGGTTGTGTTGGGTCCACATTGTTAGGAAGTTAAGTAGCGGAAACAACTTCCTACACTAACCTTGAGAGGAGGGTAATGCAAAACTTTTTCAAATCATTACAACAGTTACAGAAAATAGAAATAGATATAATAGCAATCATACCACAACACAATGATTTACGTGGGGAAAACCCTTTCGGGAGAAAAACCCCACCCTCCAAAAGTAGCTCAATATTTTATTCAGCAATCAAAAACAGATTACAAAATACTTGCAGAGTAAGCTCTTCGTAGGAGTAGCACTAATCAGAGATTCAGAGGCAACTCAATAGCCATAAGACTCTTACACACAACCTCTATCTCACACACCTCATAAATAGGAGATACAATACAAGAAACCGTCAAACGGTATTACAAAACCATGGGCTAAAACCACCCAATAAGGTGTAGCCGACCTTATCTCCCTTCTATGACATGTTAAAGCACGCATCAACACGTGTCGCTCCCTTTTACAGCTCATTTATGTATTTGATACAAATTATTTTTCCTATTTCAGGAGTACAAACTTCCGGAGGCCATAACTTGAGAACTGGGTGTCCGATTGACGAACCGTTTGAAGCGCCGGAAAGCTCGTGAAGTGCTCTATCACCTCATAACCTGCTTTGCCGGTTACGAAAACTTTTCAGGGTGTTTCGGAGCCTCTAAAGTCCCCAAAATTAAGTTTAAACATTTTATTGCACCCCTCCAAGATGAAAACTTTAATATCTTCAAAACTAGCTGTGACCTTGCGACGCAACTTTACCGGAATGCTTATCTAGCCAACCAGAAGCTTCAGGGAGAGTTTCGCACCATTTCGTGCTCAAATAAAAACTTACTATAAATAGTAACCTCGCATAAATGCAAGGTTGAGACACCATTTTTCCCAACAAATCTCCCACTTGTCGAACACCTTGCATGAGCGGAAGGGAATATCAACACAATGAATCAATTGCTAGGGGCCATAAGGCCCATAGACTCTGAACACCATCTGAACTTCTCTGTGCTCACAGCCTTAGTTAAAGCATCTGCAACATTCATCAAAGTGTCCACCTTAACCAGCTTCACCCTACCATCTTCGACCATATCTCTAACAAAATGATACTGAACATCAATATGTTTGGTCCGGGCATGAAATGTCGGGTTCTTAGCTAGGCTAATTGCACTCTGACTGTCACAGTAAACTGTCACTGTACCTTGTTTTATTCCAATATCCGAACATAGTCTTTTAAGCCAAATGGCCTCTTTACAAGCATGAGTAGCTGCCATATACTCTACTTCAGTAGTGGATAAAGCAACCACAGCCTGTCGCTTACTCATCCAACTAATTGCACCACCAAACAAAGTAAACACATAAGCACTGGTGGATCTTCTGCTATCAATATCACCTGCCCAATCTGAATCTACATAACCATGGATATCAAGGGAAGTCATGTCTCCAACTGAATTACCATGATAACACAAAGAATACTCTGAAGTACCCTTCAAATATCTGAAGACTCTTTTGACTGCATCCCAATGAACTCTACCAGGATTAGACATATATCTAGAAAGTACTCCCACTGCTTGGGCAATATCTGGTCTAGTACAGACCATAGCATACATCAAGCTTCCAACTGCACTCTGGTAAGGCACTCTGCTCATGTCTTCCATCTCCAATGGGGATTTAGGACAATCTGAAACAGATAGTTTCATTCCAACTGTAAAAGGAACACTCAATGGTCTACAATTCTGCATGTTGAACCTCTGTAACACTGAATTCACATACTTACTCTGGCCTAGCCATAGCTTTCTGTTCGCCCTATCTCTTCTAATTTCCATCCCAAGAATGTGCTTTGCTGCACCAAGATCTTTCATTTCAAATTTAGCAGCGAGCTGAGACTTCAGTTCTGAAATCATACCTTTCCCTTTACCAATGAATAACATATCATCAACATACAATGCAATGAATAAGAAATGATCACCATAAGATTTATAATAAACACAGTGATCTGATTTAGAATGTTCAAATCCCAAACTCAACACATATGTATCAAATTTCTGGTACCACATCCTAGGACTTTGTTTGAGGCCATACAAAGATTTCTTCAATTTACAGACCAAATTACTTTTGCCTTTCACCACATAGTGCTCTGGCTGTGTCATATAAATGTCTTCCTCCAAATCACCATGAAGGAAAGCAGTTTTCACATCCATTTGCTCAACCTCTAAATCATAAGAAGTAGCAATAGAAAGCAAAAATCTAATGGACGTCATTTTTGCAACAGGAGAAAATATCTCACCGTAATCAACACCCTCAACCTGAGAGTAGCCTTTTGCAACCAACCTTGCTTTATACTTCTCAATGCTTCCATTTGAACCAATCTTTTTCTTGAACACCCATTTACAACCAACA
Source organism: Cryptomeria japonica (assembly GCF_030272615.1). Classification (NCBI taxonomy): domain Eukaryota; kingdom Viridiplantae; phylum Streptophyta; class Pinopsida; order Cupressales; family Cupressaceae; genus Cryptomeria; species Cryptomeria japonica. Next base: position 671,084,039 of record NC_081411.1, on the reverse strand, counting down.
GGTTTTCGTCCTTCAGGCAATGGTACAAGATCCCATGTATCATTCTTTTTCAAAGCTGCCATTTCTTCCTCCATAGCAATCTTCCAGGATTCTGCATCATTCATACCTAATGCCTCTTCTACAGATTTTGGTTCATCCACACTAGTATTCAGAGCAAAAATACATCTCCAATCATTAGGTGAATACCTTTCAGGTGGTTGTCTATGTCTTGTAGACCTTCGAACAAGCTGAGTTGGAGGTTCTTCCTCCTCTTCTGAAGATTCAGAGCTAGACGAGCTCTCCTCAAATTCTTGCCTATCTAGGGGTCTTGATTCAACTCTTTCAGGTGTAGAAGGAAGTTGAATCACATCTTCTTTTTTAGTCTGTTCTGGCTGCAATGTAAGAGAAGGAGACTTAATTTCTCTAAAAATAACACTTCTACTGTGAATTACCTTTTGTGCAACAGGGTCCCAAAGCTTGTATCCTTTCACACCATAACTATACCCGATGAACATACATTTCACAGCCTTGTTCTCCAACTTTGTTCGCTTCTCCTTTGGCACATGTGCATATGCCTCACAACCAAAAACTCTAAGATGTCTCAATGAAGGCTTGTGACCTGACCATGCTTCCATAGGCATTTTATCAACAAGAGCTGATGTAGGAGACCTGTTAATCAGGTAGCAAGCAGTGGCAACAGCTTCAGCCCAAAACTTTTGTTCAAGACCAGCACCACTCAACATACTCCTAGCCTTTTCCATCAGTGTCTTGTTCATTCTTTCTGCAACTCCATTCTGCTGTGGAGAATACGGAGTTGTCTTCTGCCTGTTAATTCCACAGTCTTTACAGAATCTATCAAAATCATTAGAGCAAAACTCACCGCCATTATCAGTTCTCAAACATTTTATTTTCTTTCCAGTCTGCAACTCAACCATTGCTTTAAATTCTTTAAAACAACTAAAAACTTTAGATTTACTCTTTAGAAAATAAACCCATGTCCTTCTACTAAAATCATCAATAAATGAAACATAATATGTGGATTTTCCAATCAAAGAGACATCTACTGGACCAAACACATCAGAATGGATAAGATCCAAAACACCACAAGTTTTATGAGAACTCGAGTAAAACTGAACGCGGTTCTGTTTTCCATAAATGCAATGCTCACAGAAATCAAAGTCAAGGTTACAGTCATTCAAACCTTCAACAAGGTTTTTATTTTTCAAGGTCCTTAGACCCTTTTCTCCAATGTGGCCAAGTCTCTGGTGCCATAACATAGTCTTCTCTGTAGGTAACTTTGCTTTAGACGAAAGAGCACCCTTAGGTACCCAAAAACCATTTCCATCTGCTGAAGGTGAAACCTTCAAATCTTCCAGTGAAGTATCCGCAGATTTACTTTTTTACAGAAGTGCTATTACACTCAATAGTGTATGCTTCAAGCTTATACAAAGTGCCAAACCTGACACCTCTAGCAACTACCATAGCACCCTTAATCATCTTACATCCTGCTTCAGAAAAGACTACCTGCACACCTGCATCTATCAGTTTGCTCACAGATAACAGGTTTCGTTTTAATCCAGGGATATGCAGCACACCATTAATCCTTTTTATTCTACCATCAGAAAACCTGATTCTAACTTTACCTCGACCAACAATGTCTAGTTGTGAATCATCACCCAAGTACACCTTACCTCCATTAAATCCTTCATATTCAGAAAACCAATCTCTATTGGAAGTCATATGAAAAGATGCACCTGATTCAATTAGCCAGGCATCATTACCTGCATGAGTCGCCAAAGCTGCAATAAATGCATCGCCATCTTCCTTGTCGGACTCAGAATCAGAATCGAACTTTTTCTTTTTCTTCTTCTTTTCTTCTTTGCAGTCCTTACGGATGTGACCCGGTTTACCGCAATTCCAGCAAATGACTTTGGACTTTCCAGGAGATTTCGATCTCCCTTTGGATTTGGACTTGCCGGGCTTCTCATTCTTCTTGCCTTTCTCCTTAGGTCTTCCACGAACGGTTAGGGCTTCCTTTGAACTGATGGATACCTTCCTTCGTATCTCTTCACCGAGTAGGGCACCCACCACGTCTTCAGATTTCAAAACAACAGAAGTACTACCGATAGCCATAACAAGAGAATCCCACGAATCAGGCAAAGAACAAAGCAAGATCTGACATTTCTCCTCCTCGTCCATCTTAACATCGATGGATACTAATTGAGCCACAATCATATTGAATGCTTCTAGGTGGTCTGCAATTCGTCCACCCTCTTCCATCTTCAAGGAATACAATTTCTTTCTTAAGAAAATTTGATTTAATAAAGATTTCACTTGATACATCTCACCAAGCTTAGTCCATAGCTTCTTTGCAGAGTTCTCTTCATGGACATTGATTAGAACAGAGTCTGCCAGGCACAGTCTGATTAGACCCTTGGCTTTTCGGTCCATAACATCATACTGAGCTGCCGCAGTAGGATTTGAGGGCCTTTGGACATTCGCATCAACAGCATCCCAAAGATCTCGATCTATTAGCAGATCTTCCATCTTCAGCTTCCACATCTCAAAATTACTTCCATTAAATTTCTCCACCTCTATTCTCCCTGACGAACTCGCCATCTAAATATTCCTGCAACAAGATCAAAAAGTGTCTTCTGCACAAGCTCCCACTCAAATCTGGATTAGTTCAAAAAACCCAACAGCCCACAATTGAAACCAAAGGTGATCAGGCTCTGATACCACTTGTTAGGAAGTTAAGTAGCGGAAACAACTTCCTACACTAACCTTGAGAGGAGGGTAATGCAAAACTTTTTCAAATCATTACAACAGTTACAGAAAATAGAAATAGATATAATAGCAATCATACCACAACACAATGATTTACGTGGGGAAAACCCTTTCGGGAGAAAAACCCCACCCTCCAAAAGCAGCTCAATATTTTATTCAGCAATCAAAAACAGATTACAAAATACTTGCAGAGCAAGCTCTTCGCAGGAGTAGCACTAATCAGAGATTCAGAGGCAACTCAATAGCCATAAGACTCTTACACACAACCTCTATCTCACACACCTCATAAATAGGAGATACAATACAAGAAACCGTCAAACGGTATTACAAAACCATGGGCTAAAACCACCCAATAAGGTGTAGCCGACCTTATCTCCCTTCTATGACATGTTAAAGCACGCATCAACACGTGTCGCTCCCTTTTACAGCTCATTTATGTATTCGATACAAATTATTTTTCCTATTTCAGGAGTACAAACTTTCGGAGGCCATAACTTGAGAACCGGGTGTCCGATTGACGAACTGTTTGAAGCGCCGGAAAGCTCGTGAAGTTCTCTATCACCTCGTAACCCGCTTCGCCGGTTACGACAACTTTTTAGGGCATTTCGGAGCCTCTAAAGTCCCCAAAATTAAGTTTAAACATTTTATTGCACCCCTCCAAGATGAAAACTTTAATATCTTCAAAACTAGCTGTGACCTTGCGACGCAACTTTACCGGAATGCTTATCTAGCCAACCAGAAGCTTCAGGGAGAGTTTCGCACCATTTCATGCTCAAATAAAAACTTACTATAAATAGTAACCTCGCATAAATGCAAGGTTGAGACACCATTTTTCCCAACACACATAAGTCTTGGATGGGCTGGAGGTTCAGAATAGATTGCTAGGGTAACCCAGTGGATGGGGCTAGAACCTATGAAGACCTTCCATGGTAACCATACCAGGTTATGTGATGACACTTATTTCTTTTGTTCACTAGTGTGTTGTTGTGTTGTCTTAACAAGAGCATTGGCATGGAGTTGTCCTTATGTTTATGCCCTCGTGAGAACCTGATATCATGTTAGACCTTGGGTTGTGAAGACTTAGTTCCATGGATGTTGCAGTTGATCTTTCGAAACTACTTCTTATTAAGTTCAGTTGGATCCTTTCCTATTCGGGGATAATTCATGTATTTATTTGACCAATGTGGTTGTATGCATTATTGGTTATGTTCGCCTTGATGGCAGGATTGTAAATGATGTGAACCTTATGTATTCTTCACTATTATTTAATTATCAGAGGGGTCTTGCAGTTGAGTAGATCTGGAGATGCAGCCCACTAGGGGTGAACTTCGAGATCATATCGGTGTTATGTGGAGTTTTACATTCTTATGTTTCCTTTTAATTTAGCATGTATGGATGATATTATGCTAGTATGTATAATGTGGATTAGATAAAGTTAATCTTAAATCCATGTAAGTAGTCATCATATTAAATGCATAAATTTGGATCATGAAAGAATGTAGATTTGAGTAATGGAATATATTCAGTTGATGATTATGCAATTAAAGTATGCATTGGAAGTATTCGTTAGTTTAGCTTGAAATTAAATTATGTAATGAAATTAGATGCATGAATTATGTTTAATGTAAGATTGGACGTAATGCTTGGTTAAATTTTATTGGATGAACTTGATCATGTCACCTATACTTTTAACCTCGATGGATGAACCTTATCATGTGATCTATATTTTCATCTTACCAAAATAAATTATCCTTGTTTAAGTATTATCTTGTCATTAAGTTAATCGGCTTAATTGGATTAATTAACGTGAGTTGAGTTAAATGTTGAATTAATTAATCACGTTGGGAAACTCTTTAGGTGTTATTTAGTATTCTGTTGTAGTATCTGAACTTATGATATCTGATTGTACCATTGTGTTGTGTTTATTTAAAAAAAATAAAATTATTTTCACTCCATTCTTGTGTGTTAGATTAATCCCTTCTGTGTTTCCTGGTGAGGCATTACATTTGGTATCAGAGCCAAGTTGCAAACACTGGGATCTCTGGTCTCATTTTTCCCCTTAGTTGGTGTGAGGTGTATCGACCTAATGTTGTATGCTTGTCCTCCTTTTGTATGTGTGTGATTGAGACATAGAATCTAGAAGATCTTAAGGACTCATGTTCTATTCTTTTGCGTATTCTATTGAGAAAACCTTAATTGTGTGTAACATGTATTTTCACACCTTGCTTTCAACTTCTTGATGTTGGTGCTTTTTGAGTGATTATATGTGCTTGTCTTGAATCTGAAAGTATGAAATGTGTGTGTATTAAGATTATGATCTATCTTAGTGTTGTCCACTTGAAGGACTTGTATGGTAGATATTGAAGGCTTATTTTGTAGAAAATTGAATGATTATCACCCTTCCTCCTCTTTCTCTCTAGAAATTAAAATGTTTTTTATATGTGTATTTATCTCTTATGTGAGTTTTCTTATTGCAAGATAAAGGTTGTGACTTATTGAATCCTTGTATGAACCTTATGATGCTTTTGTGCTTCTAGATAATAAGGGGGCTATGGGTTTAAGAGATCATAATGGTTATTGGGAGGAAAATTTTTATGTTTTTGTAAGAGGATTCTCCATGTGTATTGTAGGAGTAACATAATTAAATTCTATCTTAAGTAATGTGCATTAATGTGCGAATAGTTGTTATGTGAAACTGCCTTGTGGGTAAAAGAGGTATAAAAAAGGGAACATGTTATAGTGGCTAAGAGTGTATTAATGTGTTCCATGAAAGATGGTTTTATTTTTTTCATTATACCGATTTGATTGAGGACCTATTTTAACATTGCTTCACTGAACTTGCTTTTGGATATATATAATGACTTAGCTTGACTAGAGAGTGCAAAATTAAGAAGCTTGTTTGATGTTCATGCATAAGTATGTATTATTTAGTTGATAGTTCCTTATTACCTACTTATCGTACCTTAGGCTTTCAATGAAAGGATGCATTGATTTAAATAGAATATTTATAAAACATGTGAAACCGTATTTTTCATTTGGCTTCATTTTGAAAAATGAAAGTCTTTCACTTTGGAAAAGAAATTTGCATAGTTAGTAATGTGGTTATGAATGCTTAGTGGAATTAGAGAAAGATATAGGAATGATGTTATTTCCTTATGTAATTTTGAATTGTAAAGTATTTCAGTACTTGTATCTAGAATAAACTTTCTTCAGTTATTCGTGTGGAAAGCATAATTAAAACCTTTCTTGAGTAGATGATAGCATACTGAAAAGTACTCCCCATAAATGTGACAAAACCAGTACTAGTGCTTTCTTTGTGTAATGTATGAAATCTGTGCTTGCTTTATGTGCCCATGGGATGGTGAAGTAATCAACCATGGAGGATATGTTTACTTATGAGTATGGGAAAACCATACTGTTTATGAGATGTTACTTATTTGTTACCCTACTGAGTGCCAAACCTCGGGTTGTTGGTAATTCAATATGTTAAGGGGTAGTATTAGAAGTTACCATTCCTTGAATAGTATGGATCAACTTACAAGTAATGTCAGCGCAAAGCGACTTTAGCTTCTCTATTTTGAGAAAAAATATAGTTATATAATGAAACTGTATTAAAGGTGTACTCAATACTTTCCCTTTTTGATGAACCAATTAATAAGGTTTATGTGTGCCAACCTATTCCTCTCCTTTATTTGAGCATATTGATGGCAATCCTTGAGCATTGTGATGGTGTATTTTGGAGGATCTTTTGCCTTGTCTTCATGAAAGGTAGGTTTTGTCCACATGAGCTGCCAGTTAGTAGGTGTTGGTAGACACGTGGGTGTACCTTAGCCATGTATACCTCTGGCTTACAACGAGTATCCTATGAGGTATGTCACTATGCGGGATGTGACTTGCACATACTTTTTTTCCATGAGGTACACTACCATGCGGGATACATCCATTGCATGTCTTCTCTGCTTGGAGTATTGCCATGCTGCATGACGATGTGATGTGAGGTGATGTCGAGGTGCACACTTCCATGCCATGTGGATGTGTGACTAGGCCACACCACATGATGAGGTACTGTAATAGCTAGACGATTGTTCCCTCCTTCCTCATTGGTGGCTAGATGATAGTCACATAGTGATGTTATGTGGTGTTGTGATATTCTTATTTATTTATTTGTGGATGAGAAATTTATTCTATTTTGACCTTGAAGGTTTAGCCATGATCTTGTGATCTTTTTTTCTTACTTGATTTGGTGTTGCAAATTCCGGATTATTTTCTTGCCTTACTGTTGAAATTGATGATTTATTATCTTTTTTTCATCTGTACTTTGGTGGCTAAACTGGTTTATCCTTATTGTTTTTGTATGCTAGTCTTGTGTTGAAATATGAAACTCCTCTCCAAGGACGTATGAGATGGTCTTGGTTGAGTGTGTATGAGGAAGTAGATGTAGGGAAACTTAAGGATGAGGGTATGTGAGGTTGTGAAACAGCTAGGATCCACTACCTACCTATGTGTGGTGACTATCTCTTGGAGGCTAACCACCTTACTCAACAAGGGATGTTCATGAAGGTCTTGTATGGAAGGTAGCACAACTATGGTATGTCCTAGCACCATCGAGCCTTGAGTGAGATGTTGGATATTTATGATCATGTTATTGTTCTGAGATCAAGCATAGATATGTTGATCGTGCATCTTATCTTTGACCAAGTATTAGACATGCTCACATGTGGCCTTTTGAGTTGTGCATTCCAGTTATGTGGATGGTTATTATGTGTAATTAGGGAGTAAACTATGTTAACTTGTCACTATGTTATGGACATAGTCATTGAAAAGGATTTTATATGTCTGGCAAGTGTAAACAATTGTGTACTATATGTTGCTCTTATTTATTGGAAGTTAACTTGGTTGTAGAATTTGAATTTTGAAGCTAGTTCTATGCGATAAAATTTTATCATGTGGATGGATTAGTAAAAGAAATTGATCATGATGGCATGTTTTCTGGTCATATTTGGTAGATGATTATGGTAATTGTTGTTTACCTCTTTGTAATGTATTTGTTTGGTGTAATGAAATGAAGAAAATTCTTGTTTCTCTACTATGATTGTAGGCAGTTTCTAGAATGTTATAAGAAAGGTATGGATGTAGATGTATCCTACCGATGTATAATGGCATTCATAAAGGATTTTGTAATAATGTTTCATTTATTTGTAGAAATATTCCTATGTGCAATTTGATATTTGTTGAATGAGTTACAAGGCTAATGAGTGCGACATGTTCTCCGTCTAACTTTATGACTTCTAGGAGTAAGTCGGAACCTAGGGGGGAGAATGTAGTACCCCTGCCATAATCGGATTCTAATTTCGGTTTCACCTTGGCTAGTTTATCATGTTATAATGTTATAGTTAGATGTTTTGATTATTGTGCGTACCACTTAATGTGGTTTTTGTATCAATTTGTATGTAATATTATTAGTTCTCTTGATTCGTGTTATTAATCTCGAGCTAACAATTTTATTAAATATATATATGTATGCATGTGTGATTCATGGTTGTAGGAGATTGCAAGTACAATACCGCATGGGTGTGAGGTTCGTCTCCACCTAGATTCGTAGGTTTGAGTGTTCCTCATTGGTCCTTAAAAATTGGATTAGGTGGTTGTGAGACCCTCGTTTGACCATAGTCATGCTCAAGTGAGCGTCATCAGTCATCTGTCAGTATCCCCTTTGGTGGGGTATGCAGGTCATCTGTTTGTTTGGCTTTCTTGGGTTGCATATTTTGTGTATGGTTAAACTGAGTAATTAATCCTTAAATGTTTAAATTGATTTAATGTGTGTTTACGCATTACTAATTAAGGGACTAAATTAAATAGGTTCCATTTATGCAATTAATCATTAATTGGAATTGTTCAATTCAAGTTGGTAGCAAGTTTGATTAAATGGTTAGCTTTAAATGATAAATTTATTCTGTTTATGCTTTTGGAAAGGAAAGATTTAAATTTATTTGAAATAGAATTAATTTAATTTATTTGCCCTTTTAAAAAAAATAAATAAAAAAAATAATATAGAGTTAAAACTATTGCCTTAATTACTTTTAGAAAAGTTAATTAAATGTCATGAGAAAAGAGAAATAAAAGAAACGATTTTTACAAATAACTTTCCCATTTACTTTTTGGAAATTAGAAAAATAATTTCTTTTGTTATTAAATATTATGATTTATTAGAAAACATTTTTCAACCTAAAAGTTTAGGTTGAATATTTTTCTATATTATGCATGTGAGTTCACGGGAAGAAAAATGCATATTTTTGGAGAAGGTAAAAATCAAAAAATTGGTTGGAAGAAGGATTGGTTTGGGAATCTGGTTGCAGGTTGAAGCTCTTCCACAAATTGCTTCCAAGAAAGCTTCATAGGTTGGATAGCCTCTTCCTTGTTTTGCTTTCAAAAAAATCAATATTTCTTTCCCTTCTTCCTGTGTGTTGTGTGAAAGATTGGTAAAATGTTTATAGTTGTTTGGAGTAGTTGTTATGAGATTTAATGAAATCTCAGTCCTGTATTGATAAAAAATGCACCTCCAATCTCTTTCTATAGCTTTCATGTTTAATGTTGTTTAAAAATCAATTCCTCCATTTTTTGTTTATGGATGGAATTGATTCTTTGTATATGTTGTAATTTTTAAATTATTAAATTGAAAGAGTTATGTTAGCAAAATTTTGCTAGATTTACCGTCTTTTGTCCCAATTAAATTCTTCCTATTTGTTTTTGTGTTCTTCCTATGTGTGGAGAAAATTAGAAATTCTTGGTTTAAAATTTTTTCCCTTAAGGCTTCGTGACAGAAAGATTTAGGAAATTTAATGTTTTACCCAAAATCTTTGTTCTGTCACAAACATTTTTTGGTTCCTGGTATAAATTATTCTTTTTAGAAAATAATTTTAGGGATGGTTGTAGTTTATTAAATATTTTTATTTAAACAAAAATAAATTTGTCTGTGATTTTATTAAACTTTGTTTTCTCAAAGTGTTGGGAAAAGAGATTTTTATAATCTTTGATTAAAAAAAATAAAAAATTAAGAGTTAATTGATAAAAGTTTATTAACACAAAAATTTTGAGTTTGCTGTGAATACTCAGATAGTTTTCTGGAAATGCATTTATTTAAAATATATATATATATTTTTAATGCTAAAAAAAATAAAATATAAAAATATTATAAAAACGAAAAAAAATGTAAATAAAGTGTTTTTTTGTTTTTTTATATATATATATATTTTTTAATGTGGTTTTAATGAATATTTAATTTAATGAATATTAATGTGGTTTTAATTAATATTTAGTTTAATGAATATTAATTAATAAATGTTGTTATTAATATTGTTTAGTGGATATATTCTTTCATTAGTGGATAAGTATTTATATTTATTAGTGGATTATATTATTTGGGAACATGGAAATTAGATAATATATTATGTTAATTGAGGAATTTCAAAATGGAAAAATCGAAAACAATTAGATATAGTTGGAAATGAAATTATATTTCCTTTTCGCATATATATATATCTGAGTGTGTGTGTGTAAAATGTAAATTGGGTTTAATCATAGAAATTAAATGATTAAATTTGATTGGTTACAATCGTGTTTTTTTTTGTGAAAATGGAGATTATATTTGCATTTAGTCGATATGACTTTTATTTAAAAAGGATTTATTTGATTTAAGTATCGAATTTAGTTTTCACATGTATTTTAAATATTATTTTCATTAACTTGAAATTCGAACTTAAATAATGTTTGTGATAACCAAATTGGTATTAATTGAAATGAATTTATCATTCTCTTTAAATGATGGTTTATTTGAACATATGTTTACTTAGATTGTCTTCATGTGTTATTCCATATTGTGGTGTTCTTTTCATGAAAAAGTTAGTTATTGAAAACTGCAAGTAGAGGATATTAGTGTTTAATTATATTTTGAGTGAATGCTATGATTTCTTAATATGGATGAAATTTAGAGTACAAGTAGATTTGTTTGAGTGTTTACCTAAATGTTGAAATTTTGATGTTGATTTGGTTAGTCATTCTCGTGTCATGATGAAATGTTGTTGAATGTAAGTTATTGTGCAAGATGAATTGGTTAAGTGTTGGTTGTGATTGTCCTCGCCTTATACTTGTTTTGGTCTTGTTTTGTGGATAGACCAATTGTTTGTTTCACACCTCCAACTGGTCAATCTTGGTAGAGGGTTTGTTTCATCATGTTGTTCTTCAATTTTCTTTTTGAACTCCATTTTCTTGACCTTGTGTATTCCTTGGTTTAGGAGTTCATTTGAGTATAGCCTACTGTCATTTAGGAAAGTGGATTTCTATTGGGGGTCGTGCCCAAAGTGGTTGCTGGGTAACCCATGGAAAGTGTGTCTAAATAAGTGATAACCTAATAGCATATTAGAGAGTTAGTTAATGAATCACTAAGGAAGATAATTGTGCCTCATGTATGAGATGAGTGCTAGTACAGATTCGTCATGCAGTGAGAAGGCCTGAAATGGCAAACAATCAACCTTATCTTCATAAAAGGTTGTGTTGGGTCCACATAAGGCTTGGATGGGCCGGAGGTTTGGAATAGGTTGCTAGGAAAACCCAGTGGATGGGGCTAGAACCTATGAAGACCTGCCATGGTAACCATACCAAGTTATGTGACAACACTTGTCCCTTATGTTCGTAGTGTGTTGTTGTGTTGTCTTGATAGGACCATTGGCATGGAATCATCCTGATGTTTATGCCCTCATGAGAACCTGATATCATGTTAGACCTTGGGTTGTGAAGACTTAGTTTCACGGATGTTGCAGTTGATCTTTTGTAACTGCTTCTTATTAAGTTCAATTGGATCCTTTCCTATTCAGGGATCATTCATGTATTTATTTGACCAATGTGGTCGTATGTATTATTGGTTATGTTCGCCTTGATGACAGGATTGTAAATGATGTTAATCTTATGTATTCTTCACTATTATTTAATTATAAGAGGGCTCTTGTAGTTGAACAGACCCAAAGATGTAGGCCACTAGGGGTGAACTCCGAGATCATATCGATGTTATGTGGTGTTTTACATTCTTATGTTTCCTTTCAATTTAGCATGTATGGATGACATTATGTTAGTATGGATAATGTGGTTTAGATAAAGTTAATCTTAAATGCATGTAAGTAGTCATCATATTAAATGCAAAAATTTGGATCATGAAAGAATGTAGAATTGAATAATGGAATATATTCAGTTGATGATTTTGCAATTAAAGTATCCATGGGAAGTATTCGTTAGTTTATCTTGAAATTAAATTATGTAATTAAATTAGATGCATGACTTATGTTTAATGTAAGATTGGACGTAATGCTTAATTAAATTTTATTGGATGAACTTAATCATGTCACCTATACTTTTAACCTCAATGGATGAACCTTGTCATGTGATCTATATTTTTATCTTACCAGAATAAATTGTCCTTGCTTAAGTATTATATTGTCATTAAGTTAATCATCTTAATTGGATTAATTAACATGTGTTGAGTTAAATGTTGAATTAAGTAATCACATTGGGAAACTATTTAGGTGTTATTTAGTCTTCCGTTGTAGTATCTGTACTTATGATATCTCATTGTACCATTGTGTTGTGTTTATTTTAAAAAAATAAAATTATTTGCACTCTATTCTTATGTGTTAGCTTAATCCCTTCGGGGTTTCCTGGCGGGGCATTACATTTTATTAGTTGATTCAGCTTGTCCATTACCCTGAGGGTAATAATTGGATGAAGTATTTAAATATATATTATTCTTAACTGACCAATTTGAAACTCTAAAACCAATGAAAGCTAAAGCATTATTAGAAATGATTGATTCTGGGTTAGAAAACCTAGACACTAAGTCTCAATAAAAATTCAGGACAAAAGTTTCATTAGCTTCTTTCAATGGAACTGCTTCAATCCACTTTGTGAAATAATAAGTTGTTGTAAGAATCCATTTGTGACCTGCACTAGAAGGGGGATTAATAGGTCTTATAAAATCAAGCCCCCACTTTGCAAAGGGTTGTTCAATTTCAATTAGTTGCAAAGGTAAGGCCGCAAGCCTTTGTTTGCCTACAAACAATGAACATTTTTCACATTTCCTCACCCATGCGTGAGCATCCTTAAACAATTGAGGCCAAAAATAACCAGCTCTCATAATTTTTAGAGCTATTGTTCTTGCTACAAAGTGACCTCCTATAGGTCCTTCATGCAATTCTTTCAGAACTTTGTCAGTCTGATCAGGTTCTATGCATCTTAACAAAACATTATTATAGTCTTTTTTGAACAAAATACCATGAATTAATGCATAAGGAATGGCTTGTAGTCTAAAATACCTTCATTTAGACTTGTCTAAGTCTTCTAGACAGTCACCGGTTTGTAAATAATGGATAATTTGCTCATTCCAAGTGACTGGTACAATTGGTGAAACATGTTGCTCATTATTTAGCATTGTTTCAACTTGTTGCTCCTCTTTGTTGTTTTCTGCATTTCCAGCAAGCTGTTCACATAAACCCTTGCCTCTAACTAGGTTGGGTACCTTGATAGAGATTGCATATTCCATTGCCTTAGTAATCCAACCTTCCCTTTTATCATTTATGTCCTTGCCAAGCAAAAAATCCTTCACTATAGGATGAGCGACCATAAGATGAATCTTATTGTTAGAGAGCATGTGCATAAATTTCTTAAGGCTTCTTATTACTGCTAACACATGCTTTTCTACAAATGAGTACCTAGTATCATAATCATGTAAAATCTCACTAAAGAAAGCAATTGGTTGTTCGAAGCCTTCATCATTTTGCTGACACAACATTGCAGAAATAGTATCCTTACTCCCAAAAGAATATAGAATAAAATCTTTCTTAAAATTAGGATTAATGAGAGTAGGGGTTGCTTCAATTGTCTCTTTAATTTTTTCAAAATTGTTCTTACCTTCCTTAGTCCACTGACAAGGAATATTTTTCTTAAGCATGACTGCAACAATGTTGCAATATTAGGAATAAAGCTTCTGATAAAGTTAATCCTACCTATGAAACTCTAGAGTCCCTTTTTATGTGTTGGTAATGGCAATCCAAGTATGGTTGTAATCCTCTTAGGGTCTATTGAAATCCCATGCTTTGAAACAATATATCCCAGCAACTTGTCTTCATGAACAACAAATATGCTCTTCTTGGTTAAGGAAACTCCATATTTCCTACATCTCTCAAATACCTGTCTGAGATGGTCAAGATGTTCATTATCCTTTTTAGAAAAAATAGTTACATCATCTAGGTAAACCAAAAAAAACTTGTTAATCAGGCCTTGAAATGCCATATCCATTGCACGCTGAAATGTCACCCTTGCATTCGTTAGTCCAAATGGTATTTTATTATATGTCATTGTACCCCACTTGGTTGTAAATGTTGTTTTATACTGGTCTTCTTCCTTGACCATAATTTGGTTATATCCTAAATAACCATCAAGTAATGAGAATCTCTCTGAACCTGATACAACCTGGAAAATTTGCTCCATTAAGGGTAGTGGGTAATGGTCTTTTAGGGATGCTCTATTTAGGTCTCTAAAATCAACACACAATCTGATTTCATCATTCTTCTTCCTAACGGGAACTAGATTGGACACCAAGGATGTGTGTTTGATTGGAAATATGAAATTTATTTCAATCAATTTGTTTAACTCAATCTTCATAAGATGTTCTAATTTTGGATTAAGAGGTCGTTGTTTCTGCCTTACTAGTTTTGCATTATCTACCAGCTCTATGGTATGCTAAGATAAATGAGGAGAAAATCCTTTCAAATCTTCATACCTACATGTAAATATGTCATTGGATTCTCGACAAAGTTTTACGAAAGCATGCTTTTCTTCAGGGGTACATACCTTGCCAATTTTCAGTAGCTTGTCTTTAAATATTTCAACAGGTTCATAATATTCTTCCTTCACAAACATGTTGCCTTTATCCTTTTTGACTTGATCATCTATATTAAAAAGAGATTCAAGGGTTACCAAACCCTTGGGCAACTTGTTAATTTTAAATTGCAGTAACTAATTTTCATATTGCTCATTGAACTTACATTGATTTCTGACAGAAAACTCAGCTTCTTCAATTAGAAAATTAGCAATCTTCTCATCTGAGTAAAAAACCTACCAATTAACACTTTTATATGGAATTGAGGGTCTTATGACAACTTTAACATACTGTTGTCTATCAATATTTTCTAGCTCTTTTGGAATATCAAACTAAGCTCCTAAGGCATAAAGCCTATCTGCTTATTTATTTTCACTTCTACATATGGACAGCAGATTAAATGCATCAAAATCTTCAATTAAATCCCAAATTCGATTCTCGTACATCTTCAAAATATCTTTTTTGGTGACATGAACATTCCTTACTTGGTTCACAACTAGTTCACTATCACCAAAAACTTGTAAACATTTAACTTTTTTTTGCCTAGCCCATTCTAAGCCATGTGCTAATGATTCATACTCCACCGTATTATTTGTACAGCTAAAAGAAAATCTGAAAGCAGTGTAATATTTCATACCTTCGGGTGAAACCAACATAACACCACCTCCAGAACCATTTTTACCTCTTGAACCATCAAAATAGAGCTGCCAAACTTGATTTTTTTGTTGTTTTAATTGTTAGTCAAGCGCAATATCCTCTTTTTCAAGCTTAGAAATAACAACATCCTCCTCATAAATCATATAGACACCAAGACCTATTTCATCCATGTCGATGAAAGGATCTTCTGTAGTATTCTGAGCTACCCACTCATCCAAATTCACATCACGTATGCCTTGTATAGGTGTATCTAGATCCTGGATAAGTAGTAACTCCTCATGGTCTCTGATGGAAAGATCTACATTTATAGGGCTTGGGGTATATGGTTGTAAGTGGCAAGTGGCTTAGGGTTATGACTTAATGGTAACCTTAGTACCATATCGTGTTCTAAAAAACAAGTGTGACCAATCGGCAGAAAGGTATCCTCCTAATTTTGCTATGAAATCTCTAGATAGGCAAATAGAAAAGTGTGGAGGTAAGTCAATTATGTACATGTCCTGAGGTGTTACAAAATTAGGACAAGCATGCAAAGTCAAACCAAGATCTTTAACCAATCCAACTGACTTAACTATTGTTCCATCTAAGTGTACAACTCCTCTAGAAATAGGTTCATAAATTAGACCAAGTTTATTTGCAAGGTCTTTGGGCATAATTGAACTACTGGCTTTTGAGTTTATCAAGCAATTGTGGACTAGATGGTTTCCAATTATCACTGTTACAAAAAATGGAGGAGGCTTTGGTGTTTGAATTGGCTAATTATTCTTAACTGGGATATCATTAGTTAATGCAACTCTGGCCTAATCTTTATGAGGCTCATTAGTCAAGGAAAGATTATCCAATTTGTCTCTTAGCAATTCTATTTGTCTAGGAATTTGCAATGCACCTATCATTGTCATGGAAATAATGGTTTTTGTCATAGATTCAACAATATTAAATGGAGCACCACTAACCTTTTGCTGTACTTTTGGAACAGCGGGCTCTAGCTGAGCTGACTTTGGTTGAGATTGAACTTTTTTTTGTTCTTTAGGTGTTGCAGGCTATCCTCTTGGTAAAATCTACATATTCTGGACAGGTGGAGGTGTCCTAACAACTTGCTAACTTGTAGAAGCTTGTTGTTTTCCTTAATCTGGATGTTGTCCGGATTTATTTTGTTGCTATCCATTATTTATAGCTTGTTGTTGATGAATTTAAGCTTGTTGTCCAGTGTCAATAGCACGTTTCTTTGACCTTGTATTAGCTGCAACAGATGAAAAGGGTCTATTTTGTGCTTGCAGATGATTAACTCCGCAAAATTGCTCACCTTGTCAACTCATCATAGACACCTCAGGACCTTCTTGTTCTTCATTTGTACCTACATCCTGATAGATATGTTATGTTGTACTATCAAGGCTTGTGATTAAGCAATCATTGCATTTTGGCATGATGCTTGATTATGAGGTTGTTCGCACGGAAAACACCACTCTTGTTCCATATTATTCTGAGCAGGAACAATTTCTTTAGAATTGCTAGTAGTTTTTTTATTATACTGTTGGTTTTGCCTATTGTTATAGTTCCTCCTTTGATTTTGAGCATCAACTTGGTAGCTAGGCTTATAGGGATGATAAGGAGCTTGATATGGGGCTTTCTACCTTTGATTTTGGTTCTTATTTTTCTTGAGACTCACCAATTTATTACCAAAATTTTGCATAGTCTATTGGATTTGGTGAGTTTCTTCAACATTCTTTATAAACATCTCTTTTAACTCGTGTAATTGATTTGAAGGGTCTACAACAACACTATTTTGAGCATAATTTTGAAAACCTAGTGATGGAACATAAGGTATTGCAGCTATAGGTGATACTTGTAGAGGTATCAATGGCTAGATATCAGGAAAAATGGGCATAGGAGGTCTGGGGCCAATTTTACCAGCTTGCATAAGGCTATTTTCTACTCGAATAGATAGATCATAAGATGTTGGTAATGTAACCCCACCCATAGACTGAATCATAACAACAATATTGTTGTTTAAAGATCTTAAATAATATAAAAATGCATGTTCAGGGGAGGGCTTTATTCTAGGTTCACTCAAAATGATAGTTAAAATCAATCATCTTCTCTTCTGGTGCCCTTTTGATAGTGGTCATCTACTCAACCAATGATAGGCGATCTGATTTATGTGCAAACTGCTTTGTCAGCTTATCACCTAAATCATCCCTATCATTCACTGAATTAATTTGCAAACCCCTGAACCATTTAAGTGCCTTACCTTTGAATGATGTTGCAAGTAACCTAAGTGCCATGTTCTTTTGAGTTATATGGTGAAAGACACACAAAGATACAACATCCCTTATGTGCTCAATGGGTGTGACATGGTCTTCACCAATGAAAATAGGTAGACTTTTCAGAGCTGCTCTTGGTATAGGATCATCTTGGGTCAAATTCAATGGGTTGCCTCCATTGAAGGGTACAAAAGCATGTGCTCTTGGTACAACCATTGGAAATACTAGAGGATTTACTGGTGGATTCTGGCTAATAGATGGCTGAATTGGGGTATTTGCAAAAAGAGGATTTATGTGGGTGGTAAAATTAGGCTAAGAATTAGATAGAGGAGAAGAATTAGATAGGAAATCTGAATCTAGAATTTCCAGAAAAACTTCAACTGGTGAACTTTCAGGAAACTTAGGTGTTGAATTTGTTGCTTTCTTTGTCTTTTTCGTTGTCCTTGACCTTCTCTTTGATGGTTGTAGCTCAATATGCTCAATCGGTTCCTCACTCTGTCTGGTTTGATACTTTTTCATATGTTGTTAAGATTTGTTCTGATAGAACCAGAAAATAGATTCGTTAGGTACTTATAAAAATATCCTCAATAGGCTAAAATACTGTTGTCAATACCAAAACAACAGCAAAAATGGAGCTTATTTGAGCTGTAACAGCTCAAACGAGTCCCACCGGGCGTGCCAAAAATTGTTGTCACAAAGGATTGCACCTGTGATGCTAATTGTGAAACTAAGAAATCTTGTTAAACATGGAAAGACCTTAGAGCCTGTGGGTTGCTCAAGTTGAAGGTGAATCTCTGGGTTATGGGCCAACTTCCCTTGAATCCCTCCTAAAACTAAAAAAATTGATGTGGAAAAGAGTGAGAGAATAATTTGAAAATACTAAAAAGCTACAATTAAACTACGAGGTGATACACCAAAATTCTAATGGGAATAGCCTAAAACTCACAAAAATATGATAGAACTTCACCCACACAAAGTAATTTTTACTCTCCAGCCACATAAATATTTCGCAGGAAGGCCAAGGAGAATGTAAACTTCGAAGGAAAAACCAGTTTTCACAACCAAATTGAAAAAATACCCCTTTTACAACCTAAAACCTGTGATTATATAAAAAGCAGAAAATACATGCACATAATAGAGACTGAAATTCAAAGGTTTTAAATTAAAACACAATAAATTTCTATCAAATTTGTAAATGAACATGCACAATTACTAAGGCAAATATATGAAACTCTAAAATATCAAAGGAAATCTGCTATAAAACTAAAATACTAAAGTGCTAAGATATAATGTTTGTTTTTTTGCAAAAAATGTGTATGCAGAAAAGAAAGAACCATAGGGAAAAAAGAAGGAGATAAATAATATATAGAACTCATCATTTACATCTCCTCCAAAACCCTAAAAATAAAAATTGTATGAGAAAAAGCCTTGGGCGAATTTGCCCAAAATAGCCTAAAAACTCATGTATAATCCTCCCAAAAATAGCCTTCAATGCTCAAAAAAGGACCCCAACTAATGCTGCATGAGAAAGAACTCCCAGTGCCAAATATAGAACTGCCAATCTTGCCCAAAATAGCTCCACTGAAAAAGAAAAACCCACTGTCTAAAAATCTACATGAAACTCTGCCAAATATAGCTCTCAACTGATGATCTCTATCTTTAGCATGTGTGCATGGTGGGAAGATTTTAGAATAAATATTAAGGTTAGTCAAAAAGACTTCACTTTAATATTTATTATATAGCTGCCTGATCTGCTCCTCTAAAATGCACTTATGTAATAAATATTTAAAGAGATTCATAAATCATCTACCTTAATATTTATTTTACAATTTTACATATAATGTGAGCATGCTGAAGATAGAAAAAAAAACATATTTAAGTGCGATTTTATTAATTTTATTTTAAATAAATAGAAGTATAAAGATTAAACAATCTTTATTTTTTACTTTTTGCTACTTGTACTTCTATATAATTAAAGTAAAATAATTAATTATGAACTATTATATTCAATATACTAGTAATGGAACTTTAGTCATTTCTTTTTATTTCTTGCCATTCTTAGTAAATTAAATATAATAAGTAAATAAAGATATGCACTTAAATAAAACTTAGAAATGGTTTTAAGCCCCCTATGGCTGCGTGATCTTAGGACATGAGAGTCCTAGTGGGAGTTAAGAAAATCGACCACATATTACAATATAAACAGTGACGTTAAATAAAATAGGCCCATAAACAATTCTAAAAAGAATTAGGGCATGCAAAAACAAAAAGCATTTTCCAAACCCTAAAGATGTATTCCTTCATTTTGTCTTTTTGGTGAAGGCTTCTCTATTGTGGCCACTTGCATGAATAAACTCTACTGAAGCTAGGGTTTGGCTATGTTGAAGCTTAAACTAGAGTTTTTGAATTGGGCATTAACAGGGACTTTGATAAGCATGGTATGTGTACTAAGACTTATCTCTTTCTGCTACAATTTCTCTTGGGAATCTTTGTTATTTTAAACAGTGAAGCTCTATCTTAGAGTAGTCACAAACAAGGTTTTCTTTGTAGAATTTATGTATATTCATTTACTGCAATAGCATCCGCTCATACCTTTCTAGGAATTGTTGCTTTATCCATTTGTTCAATAACCCCTTATCATGCCCAGAATATTCATCTTAAATGACTTCGGTAGTATTAAGGTTCTTCTCTTTATTGCTTGTCATTGTTAGCTATTGGAGATTGCATAATAGTATATGTACTATCTTATGTTCTCTTAAACGTGTTAATGTTTCCTTGTTTTGGTTTTCTTGATAGTAAACTTAGATGCAATATATATTTAATAGAGATTGACTTGTCTTGATGAAGCTGGTTGTCCGAAAATACTCCTTATTTGTCCCCTTTTGGGCTGGTGATGAGTTTGGCAAAACTACGAACTGGGTTTTGACCAAATTTAATGGGTTTCTTTGTGATTTTTCTTCCTAAGTTCTATACAAAAATTAGCTAAAACTGAATCTAGGGTTTTTAGAAATGATAGAATTAGCATGATTGTATTTGACTGTATTTCTGGGATAGCACATTCATTGTTATTTTGCAATGTTGATTATTCATCTCTAGGCTGCATTCTAGGTACTATCTTAGCATTGTTCCTTGGATCTTTAGACTTTATTTGATTAGAGACTTTCATTAATTAGACCATATGCACTATCTTGAATGACTGTTAGAAGATTGTGTATTATGCTTTTGGTTATCACCATTGTGTCCACTTGAGAATGATGACTTGTATGCTGAGCTCAACCACTTCGGGATCCCATTTTAACCCACATACATGATATTTATGAAATGAAAACCTATATCTACACATGAAACAAACAAGTTAGAAAAAAACATGGTTCTTACTGATATCTCATGATGTCTTTTCTGCATTTATCTACTTTGTTCTGAATCTGATATAGCAGTGTATGCATAGTAGTTGTAGCTTTATGTATGTAGGAGTGAAACGAATAACTTGGAGCTCAAACCCAATTATTTTTCTCTCTATTTTAGGTCATCTCATGGAGTTGATAGCAAGATGGTTGGATCTACGAAGCTAATTAAAAGACCCTTCTGTAGAACTCATCAACCTATTCAAGCAATGATGGGTTCTTTCTTTCTGTTCTTTCTACATTCTTTTGTTCCTTTTGTGCTTACACTTCTATGATCAATGTGATCTTTTCTCAGCTATTCACACGACTTGTGTGGGATCTTGTGAATAGTTTTTTCTTTATAAATAAAGATGTATTACATGCAGATGTTTTCTTTCTTGATTCAAACATTTCTTATTGGAAATAAGATGCTTGTATGGCATAAATGTTTATTTAATAAAGATATTAAACTTGGAAAAAAATTGTGTACCTTTTCTCTGCAATACATAAGACCTATTGTAGGTCACCTAGATTTTTTAATTGCGATAAAATTTTGGTAATAGTTATTACATGATGAGGTTGAAAAGGTTGAAAAGGATGGGTAGGAGTTTAAAGATGAAGATTGTTTCAGATGTGTTTTGAATTATGAATTATAACCAACATTCTAGTAGATACAATAGTCATACACTCTAAACTTTAATAGCCATTATTTCTAAGGTCAATGTATCTTGCCCTGAAGAAGTTACCTTGAGTTATGTAGGTCCTTATTTGTATCTTTCCCTAAGGTAATGCACCTTACTTGTGCAAGTTCTCTTAGGGAAAGTGACGGGAAGTGACCTCCTTGGCCCATGGCCTAAATCTTGTAAAAAATTATAGATATATTATGAGTGTGATACTCCCAATGGTTTTTCCTAGTTTGGGTTTTCCACGTAAAAATCTTGGTTTTATTGTGCCATTTCTTTTTTATTTTTATTATTTACTTTTATACATACGATGGATTAGATATGTGTTGTGATACGATTTAATATGATCAACTTTTAAGTATATGCTAATACACCCACCTTTCAACATTCGATACTATTCAACAATTGGTATCAAAGAAAGGTTCCTAAAGAAACAATTTAAGCACTGAGGTAGATCTAAGATTTGAAAACTATGTTTGGAAAAGAAAACACAGACTCTAATATTTTGGAAGTTGATGCTATTATGGATTCGGAAGGAGAATTGAGATAAGACTTGATGAATTTTGATGAATGCAAAGATACACAAAATAATGTAGAGTAAAAGATTACCCACTTAAAGGCTTTAATTGATGAAGGCTAGGTCATAAAGGATTTTGAGACAAATATTGATGAGAAATAAAAGACTACCAAAGTTGAACAAAAAGTAGCTAGATTGACAAAATAATTGAAATTTGCAAAAGAATAAATCGACAAAGGTTTGAAGCTAAAAGGAAGCAATGAATTTCTTGATGCAATCTTGAGTGCTCAAAACAAAAATAATGAAAAAAGTGGACTTAGTCTGAAGAAAAGTTTACTTTCGAAAAAAGGGACAAGGGAAAAGAAAAGGTGAATTATGATCAATAACTTTTCATTCTGAATCAAAATAGGAACAATGTTAGAAGTACCTCTCCTACTCAAATCAGTTATTTAACCTTCAAAGGAAACTTGTTTTCATGTATAATATTGGACATAGATCTAGTGAATGTAGAAGTCAAATTATAGCTCTCCTACTCAAATCAATTATTTAAACTTCAAAGGAAACTTGTTTTCATGTATAATATTGGTCATAGATCTAGTGAATGTAGAAGTCAAATTAGATCGTAATCTCTTAGTGGACAATGTTTCAATTGTATTAAGTTTTAACACAAGGAAAATGCATGTAAAATTAGGATGAATTGGAATAGATATGGAAATACAAATTATAGTAAAAGCATGAAAAATGTATAAGGTTAATTGAACATGCAAAATTCATATAACAATGAAAACATCTAAACCAACTAAGAGTATACCTTTTCAAACTCCTCCAATTGAGCTAGTAGTGGAATGCACCCATGCTCCTCTTGATTTTCTCCTTGATGACTTGATATAGGATTCTCTCCAAAGCTACACAAAAATGTGGATGATAGGATTAAAAGTGATGGATTATGAGGATGGATTAAGGCCAAATTTGGGCATTATGTGGATCCAATGGAAGGATTTTTGATTCAAATTGACAACATGACAATGTGATGGAAGTGTGTCATAACCTGATTTATTTCCTAAATTAATTTTGTTTTAATTCTATTTTGTGATTAATTTTAAGATTTATTATCAAATTATTTAGAAAGAAAAATGTTATAATTTAATTGTAATTAGATACATGATTCAAGAATAGGAGACTATAATTGGAAAAGAGTTGATTTTATCTAACAGTTAAAAATACAAACAAAAAAAAAAAAAAAAAAAAAGAAGATAAAATTCAGTTCTATTATTTTTATTTAAAAAATATGTAAATATTTTTAATAAAAACATGCATCAATTTATAAAGTGAGTTTTTACAAATATATTTTTTATTATAAACTTAATCTAACCTATTATAATTTAAAATAAAGTAAACTCAACCTATTAAACAAGGGCTGCAAGGTAGCGAACTTCCTAATTTAAAATAAAGTAAACTCAACCTATTAAACAAGGGTTGCAAGGTAGCGAACTTCCTACCAAGACTGGTAAGGCTGTTTTGAATTTTGTGTGATTTGTTTTGGTGTTGAGTGAAGACTAATAGAATAATGTTGATTTTCTCTTTGACATTCTGCACCATGGATAGAAACCAATAACAGGGAACCAAGTCTTCCTAGTTAATTGGAGAGCATGTTTCAATCTCATATAAATTAGCAATAGTTAAAAACGATTTCTAATTTCCTGGAAGAAAAAAATTTACTCACTAGATAAACATAGAGCCAACATAGAGCCTCAATAAACTGAGAAGCAGATGATCAGAAAAAGAGTTCATATGTGCATACTTGGGTAATGTCAATGTATGACTAAACATGAATTTTTGATGAACTTTCTTCACACTCAATGAAGGTCTTATTTTCGATGAACTTTGTTCACACTCAGTGTGTCAACAATGAAGGTCTTTAGAGCAATGTATAGAACATGCACAAGCTCATATCGCTTCTTAAGGATACAAGATTATCATCGAATGTTGTGTGAGGAAAAAAATGATTGTAGGATAGTCACAAATTGGATTTTTTTAAAAGGGTTTAGAACTTAGAATAGAAATTGAATAAGCAGATTAGCAATTTTGGTCATACATAAATAAGAATCAATGAAACAACAAAGTCTATCTGTCTGTGAATATATATATATATAGAGGTCTTCAAAAATGACTGTATCTGTATTCAGATACATGAATGTATACATATATATATATAGATACATGTATGCACATGTATCTCTGTGTGCATATGTGTCGGTACAGACATACAGATACATACATAGATGTCTATATATACAGAAAGTCTCCCAACTTTGTAAAAATTATATAGATACATATATACATGTATATATGCACATGTATATTTATATATGTATATATATAATTTTTAATAAACATATATAAATATAAATATATATATATATATATATATATAATTTGTTAACTGCTTAGAGATAGCTCATGTGATTGAGAAGGTGGCATGTAACATTCATGGTGTATACCACAATTTGAGTGGTAGTCTATTCAATCAAACCTTTGGCCTGCTAATTGACTAATATAAAAGAAGGATGATGAACCTGTTTAAAAAATTAGGAAAGACATCTATTGGGAATTCCATTTCACGTAATTTATGTCTTAAACCTTTGATTAAGTTGTATATATAATTCAAAATAAGGTATCCCTTATTATTAAAAGGGCAACTTCAAATGGACAATCGTTATGAAAAAAAATGTTTGACAACCAAGGTCAACCATCAAATTTAAGCCCCTCTACAATAAGAAATAGTAGATGCTGTGCAAATTTCCTATCAAAAACATTTTAGAGAATAGTGTACATGTACTCTGAGTTCTATGTAATACACTCCAAACTCTTCCTATTGAATCTGCACTCTTCATGTTTGTAAATTTATACAAAAATCCATTGGCTATATGTGACTGTGTTTGTTATTTTGCATGAAATAGACTATTATTTCATTATTATTTGGATCGTCAGATTTTGGGGAAGATACTTTTATTTTCTTATTTCAACTATTTACCTAATATTTCTCCTATTTCTCCTAGCTAATATTTCTCCTATTTCAATGGCTGGCAGATTTTGTTATTTTCTTATTTGAACTCTTTACCTAATATTTTCCCCTCTTGCAGTAGTGAGTTGGATGGTTAATGTAATTTTTTTTGTTCAAATTTCATCTATACATCTACCCCACTCCTATCTTGGGATTAACAACTGCTACATTTTTAATTTTTTTAAAAGTTAAATAAGTATTATAGTGTATCTAAAGAAAAAGAAAATATAGACTATTATTTCAGTCTGAACGGAAAAAAATAAACTTAAAAAATATGACTTACTATTACTACATCGTTTTTCTGTCAAATGTAATAACTCTCTGCACTCTCAAGAGGAAAACTCTAGAACAAAAACTCTTAACAGTCAAGTGGACATCTATCATATTGATCACTGTGCTACACTAAATTCATTATAAAGGTTTAGAAAATTATATAAAACCAAAC
Organism: Cryptomeria japonica; assembly: GCF_030272615.1. Lineage (NCBI taxonomy): Eukaryota > Viridiplantae > Streptophyta > Pinopsida > Cupressales > Cupressaceae > Cryptomeria > Cryptomeria japonica. The sequence continues at coordinate 671,058,343 of NC_081411.1, read as the reverse complement.
GAGAAAGGATGTTCTTACAATCTAAAAAAATGTGAATGAAAAAATCATATTATAACTTGTTTAATAAACATTTTAAATTTTAAATATTATTTAAAAAACTATTTAATCTGAATTCAATCAATTTGCCACAACTAATATTAAAAACATAATTTACTTCCATTTATAATAATGTGGTTCCAAAAAATTTACATAGTCTAAGGCTACAATGAAAGTTGAAGCCAGCCCCTGTAGCCTCACTTTGCCTCTCCTTTCTTTATGTGCAAGGAAATAGCAAATGCAAATGAAAAGTGAAAGACATTTTAAGAGTACAAGATGCTTAGAGCTGAACTCTGCGAAAATGGACTAAAACATGTTCTTAGTTAAATCTCTTCAAAATTCTTTATAAAACTAGTAGCCTTGTATTTAGATGCACATTAAGAATGGACTGAGAAATGAGACCTTGCTAAAGCTAAAACACATTAGATCAGAGAGTAAACCATTGGATATCAAATAAATAGTTCATGCATGCATATTATACACCATTAAACCCAAACTATAGCCCATTGCATTCTTAATAGAAAAAGATATAAACATAGTCATAAGGAAGGAGATGATAATAAGAAAACAAGGCAATTGAGGCAATTTGATCTTTTATATCAGATAAGTAATATCGCATCTGATAAGAACAATTCTTTTTCCTCTGCTTAAGCTAGAACATGAATAGATTCAGAGTATATACTAAATAGTAAACTCAAACAAATTCAGAGTATATACTAAACAGTAAACAGTAAAATTAAGCTAGAACATGAATGAAATGCCGGAAAATGATTCACAACAGCCAGCGTATGCTCCATCACAAATGAATGGACTATTTAGAGAGTTGTGATTGCCCTTGCAATTCTTACATACATTGCACTTATAAATTCACTAACATGTCTAGATTCTGGGCCATGTTAGGTTTTAACTTTCTTTTCTACAACTAAAAACCCGGGCTGAATAGTATTATATTTTCTATTAGCTAACATAGTCGTCCGTCTAACCCTTGGTCTATAGTGCACGGTATCCATGCCTAAAACCCAATATTCTATTTTTGTTGCATTTGTTGTGGGGTCATTAAACCCTTCATTACTCTCTTAAAACATGGAAAACCTATGCCTCAATTATTGACGTCTATTTAAAATTGTTTTCCTCTTTCCGTTTTGGGGCCCAAGGACCAATTATATTTGGTTCAAATGTTTCCCTTTTAATTTGTGGGTTCAATTAGTCCTTTGTTAATAATCTAGAAAATCTCTTATGAAGAGAGGTCTATCTCTTAATCATTCTTTTAATCATGGATTCTAGTCAATTTCATTCCTAGAATCTTCTTATCCTCCACCTCTACATATAGTTATAATTGTGAAGGATTTTCAAAGGTTGATAATGATTTTTGCACCATCATAAATATAACTTTGAGCTAAGCGTTGCCTATCGATCTAGATACTCTAAGAATAATTCTTTCATTTTATTTTAGTTAAAAAATCTAGTCCTATCACAAAAGGCTCCATTTTTATTAATCCAACCTTCCTGCCAACAAGAACTATTTCGAAAGACATCAAACTTCATAAGAAAACTCTTGAAAGCTGATCGAATTAAAAACCTATCAATAGGGAGAGTTTCTAAGACAAATTTTAGAATTATCAAACATCTTGCAAGGAATAACAAGTAAAAGGTCTAATTGTTGAATCTTAAATAAAATATATCTAAAAGCTTCTTCTAATGAATCTTGTTGAAAATTTCTAAAGATAGGGGATTCCCTACATAGCCTACCAAGAGTTTTGCTATATGAAAATGTAGTAGCAATCATATATTTAATTGGCTTAGGTATGTATTTTACATTTTTTTTAAGTTGGTAGCCTCTCTAGAGCTTTAGCTAAGCCCATCAAATCCATTTCATTTAGAAATTGAAGGTGAGTTGGGGCTTCATATTTTGAGTCTAGTAGCAACCCTAAATAAGACCATTTTCTCTATGATGTCTCCATAATATGCCTGGATCTTTAGCAATTAAAATAAAAAAAATATGGAGACAATACATCTCCCTATCTAAGTCCTTGAGAAAATATAAAGATTTTTAAACAAATATCATTTCAACACAAAGAATGAAGATGAGTTAACACAACTTAATACACAATTAATAAGCTTAGAGAAAAAGTTGAAATCCAATAAGATGTTCTGAAGGAACGAGCATCTTACTCTATTATAGTATTAAGCATATCAAGCTTAATGAACACTAATTTATCTTTGGAATTAAGCACAAAGTGGATGACTTCAACTACCACTATGATACCTTGTAATATTTGTTTCCCTTTCACAATGCCTTAGGAGAAATTAGGATAAACAAATATTTTTCAGGTGATCAATAATAATTGTGGTAGTTATATCATACACTAGATTACATAAGGATATAAGGTGAAAGCAATTTAGTGAATTGGCTCATTTCTTAGAAATTAGAACAAGAAAATTAGAGTTATTGGGTCTAAGAATTAATGTTTTTTTTGTGATTCTCTAACAACTTGAAGTATATCATTTTTAATAATTTTTAAAAGATTCTAAAAATATTCTATAGGAGATCCTTGAAGTCAGGAACCTTACCCTTCTTCACTTAAAAAACCATCATCCTCAAATCCTTGATGGAAATGGGTTATATGAGAGAATTTTTCATACCCTTTAACACCAACCATAGAATTGCAATTAAAGAAAAAATTTCTATTTAGAAATTCCTACATATACTATCTGTAGAACAAAGAAGAAAAATATAATGAAAATAATTTGATTTCTTTCCTTGGGTCGAGATAAGAGATGCAATAGTATTCACCCTTCTTCACTCCTTTAGAAAGTTATGAAAAAGGAAGTGTCTTGTCCCCATCTTGATGATTGTCAATTAAATATTTCTATTTTTAAATAAATATTGTCATTGAAATAGTTTCTTCGACCACATGTTGTCTTTCCTCAATAGCTTCTCTATCATTCCTATAGGCCTAGAATTTGATGGCCAACCCTACTTGTCACATGAATTTTTTATGATGGTTTAGTCATTTCAATGTCTTTCATTTGACGTTTTAAGAAAAATATTAGCCATAAAAGAAAAAATTAATTTATTAATAATATTAAATATAAAGTGTTTTATTAAAAAAAAAATTGATTAAGTTTCTAAATTCATATATGAAAATAGAATCTATTCTAAAAGTTCATATTAAAATATTTTAACAATTATATCCTTGCATTTCAAAATATTCTAAATAATTTTTTTTTTATAGTAAACATTCTAAAATTATATATATCAACATTATATAATATATAATATATATTATCTACTATATATTTTTACAGTTTATATATAATTTAAAGTGTCATATATACAGTTTAAAAAAAAACTAACATGCCAATGCTTTTGATTTAATAATTTTTTAACTTATCATATATGATCCAAAAGTGAAAAAACGGTCATCTAGATTGTCAAATTTCAGGCCTGATTCCTACATCCTTAATAAGAAAATATGCTGTATCTAACTTATCCTATATTTGATTTTTTTATTTTGTAGATATTCTAACAGAAAACATATTCAATTCTTTGAATTTAAATTGATAAATTACAGCATTTTGAAAAAGGAGTACACAATTAATTGAAAGGTCAACTTCGCTTCTAAAAATCATCTTTCCATGAGATTGAACAAATAAAAATATTGAAGCCATATCTAAATTGAAATTTAAAAGAAGACTTATTGGGATACAAAGGAGTGATGAGGAGAATTTAATGGGCTAGTTCCATCTCAAAATTTTATAGAATGTACGAGCCAATTATTTCCTACCAAAAGATATAACTCAAGAACTTGTCTAGTCTTTCAAATTTGACATCAACCACACCTTCTATAATTAACTCTAGTGAACAATCTATTACTTGGTTTGTCATCTACCAAATTGAGAAATAATACATTTTCTCTTGACAAGGTAGAAGAAGGATTGAGATGACCAATTGTTCCTATATTTTCATGCAAACTATTAATATGCATTTAAATTTATTGTAATAACCCAAGGGAGAGAATGAACTAAGGAGTGAATATATATCTAAATTTAAATAGAGTAATTCCTTACCTAGATAATAAATAAGTGCATAATTATTTATGTTTTAAAAAGTCACTCTTGAATTGAATCTTTATACCACCAATGATATGCCTGTAGTGGCATAGTGTGATGGTAAAATCATTGCATTATAATTCTTTTCATGAAGGTTCAAACCCCTATTAGGGTATTATTATTCGTTGTTCATGTTAGGGATGAAGTTTCCACTAACGAGGTTGAATATCTACTTGCTATCCACCATACGAGTGTGTTCTTAAAATGATTCCATAATCGAGAAATTTCACAAGTAGTGTCCTAGGAACCAGTACATTGGCATTGTCCCCTTGTCCAATCTTAGAATAAATAATAATAATATCCCCCACTAAATGCGTCATCTCTTGAATAAAGATAATAGTTGATCTATTTTCACGAATCAAATCGTAAGTATCCTTTTCTCATGGGATGTTACCAAAACCTCTATAATTCAAAGATAATAAAATATATTTTGAGAAGCACATAATTGAGTATCCATTGTTTTAATTATATGGGATTCAACCTTCGACACCCTTATAAAATTCACCTTTTCTTGATATTTTTCTTATAGCCTTGGACATTTTATCATTTCCTGCTTGAATCTTAATATTCTTTTATCGAAGGACTAATATAATAGGGACTTTTCTTTTTCCATCTTATTTTTCCCTAAATTTATTCAAAGGATCTATAATAGGCTAAAATTCATTTGAGTATGTACAACCTAAGTTGGCCTAGTGGTGGAGAACTTGTGGTCTAGAAAGAGAGGTCAAAAGTTCAAATCCCACAAAGGGGGTAAGGTATGTACACCTCATTGGCTTCGGCCCATTATCGATCAAAAAATAAATAAAAATTCATTTGAGTGTGCTTGATCTACTTCCACCTAGATGAATTTTTTTTACTATTTAGATAAGCTTTCTCCTTTATGTGGTTCTTTTATTTGTGCTTTGTTATTGATATAAAGATCTTCCCACTTTGATAATGTATTCTTATACAAGTCTAAATTTATGTCATAGTACTTGAATTCAAAATAAAATCCTCCTAACTATTTAGAATCTTTCACTTCTCCATTTATTGACCTCCCCAAATCTTTGAAGAACATCAAATTTGTTATGAAATTTTCCTCTAGATATGTCATTTTTTTGTTAATTCATAAGCTTACTCTTGGCACAATGTTTACAAATATAAATTCATTTGCATCAGAGTTCCACGAGGAATTAGGATTTTCTTTTCACCTTTTAGTTGATGTTTTATTATTTATTATCTATAGTTTAGGCCTTCTAAATCTTGACTTTCGATAATTTCCTTGTAGATAATCATATTCATGACACCAAGCATTGGAAAGATAGTTCTTCATAATCATTTTGTTTATTCTAATTCATATAACCTAGTCTAATTTGCAAACCATCAAAGACATGCCTATGAAAATTAAATTCAATATGGACTAGGAAAAGTATCTACCTTCAGTCTATAGTATAGTGATATTATCCCAAGGTTTTCTCATAAAATACAATAATTGATTATGAATGCAAAATCTCTAGAGACGCATAAAAAGCCTTGGAAGATGAATCTAAATATGCATCTTAATTGAAATTTCATCCATGAGATGAAACCTGACATGAAAATGTTTGATGAAAAAATCCTATAGAAAGATGACCCTACCTTGAAAACTATGCTTTTGATCCATACATATAGTAAAAAACATTTCAAAAAACAACTCACAACTAGAATTATCCAAATTTTAGTTCCTTTGAGATGAAGCTTTAGGAATTAGAAAAGAAATAGAAACTAATAAAAACTTGCAGATTAAAGAATACTCTAACAAATAGTGGATATTATCTACAATAAACTTTGGATTAATAACTAAAACCAATTACTCTATTTTATTAAGGTAGCCATTAAAACTAAAATGACTAATCGTTTATTCCCAATACCTGTAAGACTTAGATGTTAAATTTTTATTGATAATGAATTTAAATAAGATGTTTTTGGGGTCCATAAAACCTATATTTATAGCCATATAGAATACCACTCTAACTCAAGGCAAATCGAAAAAAAAATAACCAAAAAAGTATAAAATAAAAGGAAAAAGAAGATCATCTATGCAACACACAATCTCTAGAACACATATCATGATGATAAAAAAGAGAGGGGAAAACTAGCATCAAATGAAGATCTATGGATTCACCCATATGTAACAATAGTGGCCACAACATAATCCAACTCTCCTACCTGCACCATTTCCTACTCAACTAGTCTAATTAAATCTCTAATTTCATATTATTTAATATTAATTAGGTTTATATATTTATCATGCATATATTTGACCATACTTAGCTCTATAATGTACCAAAAGTTTTTGATTATGAATAAATTCTTATCCTTACATATGTGTGTATATATGTATATACATACATAGACACATGTACATACATATATAATGGATTTTCATTCTAATGGTGTCACAAGATAATAAATATCATAGAACATTAGTTCATAATAGACTATTTATTATAAAAACAAATAGATAAACAATTAGGCCTGTGTGTAGGATGTTGGGCCTATGTGTAAACTATTTGAAGGTGTAGGAAGTTGGGCCAATGCGATTGAATCTTGGTAAGAATTAACTAATTTATATTTATCACTTATCACTTTTGAATTTCATAGGACCATGAAGAAAAATCTATTATGCTTTACATAGTTTGAAAGTAGATGAAATTGTGAAAATGTTGTATACACAAGAAGAGATAAAAGTTGATTAAAAAGATAAACTACATCCATGTACCACTTGACGGATAATATATAAGGTAATTAAAAATAATATTGTACTTGTGCACATCCATAAAGATAATGTCATGAATCAACTTAGTGTTATGCATTGTAATTATAAATAAATTAAAAAAATTATTTAATTTTTTTATAAATGGCATATATTGGTATTATTCAAATAATTACAACTTGATAATATTGAAGAGGATTTTTTTTAGTTTAATAGATAGATTCGAGAGAGAATGTAATTATTTCTTAATGTTAAACCTATGCACAAGTATGGATAAAGGAAGCTAAGAATGGATACATATTGAAATGAAATAAATACTCTTAATGTTTTTCAATTATAGGTTGTCTACTAGGGATAAATGTAAAATTGTTAGCATGTATCTAGAAAATATAGAGAGATATCAATTTGGACAATTGCATTTAATTAAAATTTATTTTATTTTATTTACACTATATCTATCAATATAAATTTAATGTGTTTCTTATGTTGGAAATATTACGTTTATTATAAAATATGAATATTTTTACATGCAAATAGATGTCAAATATAAGATTAAAAATAAAAGTTTTTGTTAGCACATGCATACCATTTTACTCTACACATTACTACTATTATGCAATGCCTCTTGATATTAATTATCTACAAAATATATTTAATATAATTTAATTTGTATTTAGGAGTGAGTGAGAAAAGTGAAATGTTTAATTGAAAATATGAGCAATATAAATTTAAATAGGATATATAAACTGAAAAAATATCTACCTAGGATAAATGATAAAAGGAGGGAATATTTTCATAATAAACATGTTCTAGGAAGGTGTATAAAGTAAAACTATAGTAATTCACATAAACACAAGTTGCTAAGAATCCAACTTGTTTTTAGGACTCTTGAATGCTTGAAGGGTTTGAATTTCTTCTAGTCGTATTATATTTTTATTTAATTTATTTAGAATCAATATATTAAAGTGATTTTGAGGTTTTTATTCAATTTTTATATAGATAAGGTGTTGTCTAACCTATGTATATGTTTTCTCAAAATTCATGTTGCAACTAGAGTTATGTAGTTATTTTGGATGACATCATTCAAAGTTAATGTTATACATCTAACTAGATGTTAGTTCACCATCATTCAAAGTCGATTGTAGTTCGACTGCTGTCCAAATGTTGATAGAGAGATGATAAGATATGAGTGAAGCACATACATTTGGAGTAAGTCAGTCCTGTGCTGTTTGCTTCACATAGACAGATAAGAAACGAGTGAAGCAGAAAATTGTCAAACTAGCGTGCGGAGGAATGTATAGAGAGATGATAAGAAATGAGTGAAGCACATACATTTGGAATAAGTCTGTCGTGTGCTGTTTGCTTCACATAGATAGATAAGAAACGAGTGAAGCAGAAATTTGAAAACTAGCGTGATGATACAGAGATGATAAGAAATGAGTGAAGCACATACATTTGGAATAAGTCTGTCATGTGCTGTTTGCTTCTCATAGATAGATAAGAAACGAGTGAAGCAGAAATTTGCAAACTAGCGTGCGGAGGAATGTGGAAATTGAGAAATGGAATTGGATTCTTTTTCCATTCCCAAAACGACTTTACGGAATTTAAAGCTATCTGTTCCCACACGCAAATTTACTTTGTTGAAGTTCAAAATATGAATTGATAGATTGATGAGTCGATGTTTATCAGGGAAAGAATTTTTTACATGTCCTTGATTAGATGTGAGTGAAGCAAAAGCAGTCAAACTTGTCATGCCGAGAACGGTAGAAATTAAGAAGAGTGAATATTTGTCCACTCACAACTCTGAATTATTTGATGGACATCTAATTTATATTTATGGAGAAGAAAACAAATATATCTTTGATGGAGATCTAATGTATATCCAAGGTGGTTTCATGATATTGTCGACTATCCTTATGGTTGATGCTAGTGGATGAATATTGATGTTTGATTTTTAAAAAAGAGGAAAGATTTTGTATTATTTCAATTTGGTGGTTTATTAATTGACAATGTATACATTTTGTAGGATGATGGTTTCATGAATATAATTTAACATGTTTATTCAAGTTTTTAATGTTCATGTTCATAGAGAACATTTAGATGTAAGAATTGTTGACATTGTAAAGTGCAAGGTTTAGGCTTGAGGTTAGTATGTCAAAATGTTCAAATAATGTCTTACCACCATACACCAAAGAAATTATACTTAGTCATTATTTCTTATGTGTGTGATGACAAAAGGTTGGAACACTTAAGGCATCACTATGTCTAATCCATGCAATGGAAAAAGGCTAAATACTTGGGACCTCACACATGGTAGCATTCCTCTAAGAATGCATTCACCATTAATGCCACCTCTATATCACATTCCTTATTAGGATCATAATGGAGAAAATACATGCTCAAAATCATGATGCCTAGAGATGAACTTACGAAATAGGGTCTACAAAACATGAAGAAAACAAAATTATTTCCTAATGCAAGATTGCAAATAGGTTCAAGATGTTATTGCATTAGACACCCTATGTAGGAATTTTGTAAGATTAGTGTCGACAACTATTTAAAGGCCCAATGATTTGACAACTTTTTAGACAAGTAGTCTAGAATTAGTATAGCCTCTTGATATCCTTATGATTTAGGTAGAAAATATGATGGAAACAATTGTATCTTAGGTTGTTAAGAATATGTGGCCTTCTATTAAGTTTTTTGTTAGCCCAACTAAAGGTTCTTCTAGTGCTGATTCCAAGCACATTTGTGGGAAGAAAACTTAATCAATGTAATAAGAGTTTTCTAGTTGCATTTACAAATCTATCAAATAAAATGAATTGGAACCTTTGTTGCAAATACAAGATTATATTGTCACTAATGTCAAACTTCTTGGTTTGGAAGTGGTCTAGCTAGTCTAAATATCGTTTGGAACTTGTTGCAAATAAAGAAAGTACGGTCACAATCAAAACTTGACCAAATCAACTTGCACGATAAACTCACATTCAACAACATACCAACATTACACGAGAGTAACTCCTTCAAATCAACACCAAAATCCATCAAATAGAGTAAATACTCAAAAGGCTACACTTGCACTCTGAACACATCCATATTAAGGAATCATAATGATTGCTCCAAATATAATTGAAAACTAATGTTATCTAAATGGAGCTCTTTAAATAAATTTACTCCTCCATGATAAGAAATTCCACAATAGGGAATAACACATAAAAAGGGTCTAAGTAAACATACACCCCAAATAGACTTGAAGAATGCTTGATTTAAAAACCATACAACCTATAAAAGCAACCTGTAAACTAAATAAGCCATCATTTAGACAAATATAAATCTTTTCAATTAAAGCCAATTTGGCTATAAATAATTTCCATTTGCCTTCAAACTCCTAATTAATAAAAATAACAACTAAATACATTTGAAAACAAAAATCATTATTTAAATCAAAATAAACCTTTTCAATTAAAAGTCATATCAACTACACTTAATTGGTGACTATTCATATATCCTTATTATTTTGATAAAATAATTTATGATTACATCAAATAAATATTTGACTTTTAACTCATATTCCTAATATGAAAATACATATTGCACACACACACACAAAGTTACTTATTAATTTCGAAATCCGAAAATCATTTAAAAAATAAATATTCACTAAACCTTATATCAATTTAAAAATACATACATATCAATTTAAAAATATATAATTGAACTATCAAAATAACCCACCAAAATCTATGTTTCCAACCATGGCAACAACATGGTTTTATTCCACACTAGGGAGGGGTTTAGCCCCCCATCCCACAGTGTGGAGGAAGGGACACCACATTGTGGACACCCCCCTCCCCACGGCTATGGTGAGGGGACACCACAGCAATGGTGCCCTCTCCCCACCATGGTGGGTTGAGAGGCACCATGGCTGTGGTACCCTCTCCTCATGTCATGGGGTTTGGGCTCCATGCCCCCCCTCCCCCTCCCACACAATTTCATATTTTTTTAAATAATTTTTTTATTTTATTTTTTAAATATCTCCTTCTCTTGGATTTTAAACAAATGATTTTTTTTTAATAAATTTTTTTTTAAAACCAAATTTCAAAATATAATTTACAACATTAACAGAAAATAGTACCTTGCCCAGAAATAGGGTATGAAAATTGCCAACAAATAGAATGGTAATACATTGAAAATAATTATTAAATAGTTTGAATCAAAGATTCAATTGTCAAAAGTTTAAAGATATTTCACAATCCAAATTTTTCTTCCCAAACACAAAAATTGAGAAATTTCAAAAACCCTATGAACCAATTTTGCCCAAAAGAAAGGAATCGACTTCTTCCAATTCACTAAATTCAGATTGAAACTAGACAAAGAAACAAACAAACAATCGCACAGTGTCAAACAATTTTAAAATAGAACAACAAGTAGAAGAATCAGGCAGCCAACCTGCAAAAGCTTTCCTAAAGGAAATTTGAGGAAGAGCCATCTCAATCCTCTCAAAATTGCCAAAGTTTTCACTCAAAACCCCAATCACCAGCAAAGAGGATGAATTTTCCCAGAAAAAGAAAAGAATCCCTCTTTTTGAAAAATTTCCAAATTATAAAGCAATTCACCTAAAAATCTATTTTAGGGCACAAATTCATTTTTTATGAATAATAGAAAATCTAATTTTATTTAAAACATTTACATGACATATTTAAACAAATTCTATTATTGTTTAGTGTGTGTGTGTGTGTGTATATATATATACATACATATGTACATACATACATACATATGTATATATGTGTGTGTGTGTGTGTATACATATACATACATATATACATAAATACATATGTATGTATGTATGTACATACATACATATATATGTATATACACATATATACATATATATACTACACATATATACATATATATACACATATATATACATATATACATATGTATGTATATATATGTATGTATATGTATATATGTATATATGTATATATATGTGTGTGTATTTATATGTATATATGTGTATATATACAGACACACATAATTATAAAGTGATATAAAATGTAGAATTTTAAGTGTAGTTTATATTTATATTTTTCCCTTTATAACTCTTTATATTTTTTTTCACTCATTCTGAAGATATCCTTTTGATGAGGATGATTGCTTCCATATTGGGAGTCGTAGACACCCTAGGAAGGAAAATATAAAATGTAGAATTTAAAGTGTAGTTTATATTTTTTTATTTATAACTCTTTATATTTTTTTCCACTCATTTTGAAGATGCCCTGTTGATGAGGATGCTTGCTTCCATATTGGGAGTCATAGACACCCTAGGAAGGAAAAGCCCACTCCTAGATGGCCTCATGGGTATGAAACCAACAATGAATATTTTGAGTATGTTCCTTTAGAGGAGTATGTCCCTGATTCCATTTTCGCTAGCTCTACTATGAAGGGTAAAACCTCAGTTGATGAGTCATCCAAATGCTCAAGAAAGTTGAAAGAGAAGAAAAAAGGCCCGAATTTGTCTTATTCGACCATTGGGGACAAAAAGGCATCTAGTTTTGTCCATATCAAAAATCCCTTAAAGAACTAAAATGTTAAAAATAAATTTGTTGTGATGGCAGGAGACAAGGTTGATACTCCTAATTTTGAGGGAGACCCACAAGGGAGAGATTTCCACATTGAGATTTGTATTGATATTGTGAAAGGTACCCCTGTGGGAAAGGATAAGGGTTCCTATACCATAAGATTAGGGGATATGTTGATGGTGGTCAAGGACGTGATAGAAAGATAGGTTAATCTATTTAATTGGATGGTGTTGAAAATTAATGTGAATAAGGAGATGGTTAATCCCCTTTATGATAAACTAGAATAGGGACAATTGAGTGCGAACAAGCCTATTCCTATGGATAATGCAAATAAAATTGTCACCCTCATTCAAAATGTTGTAAAGGATTTTAAAAGAATGATGCTAAATCATGAGGACAAGACAAGGTCTCTTGAACTTACCATTGATAAAATCCATGGTAGGCTTATTGCATAAACATAACTCTGGATTTCAAAGATGAGGATCTTTCAAAAATGACCCCAGTATATCATCTACACCTTATTGCATAATATCCTAGAAATACCAAAACCACATACCTCATATACACATACCAACTATGCATACATATATAACATCCTAGCATTCGCTTATACCATCCAAACCAAGCCATATCACTGGTTTGACATCATTGACAACAATGACAATATTCACACAAGTTGAACAATCTCCCCCTTTCTCATTGGTGGCAAAACATATCATCTTGCAACTCCCCCTAACTCATATATCTCCTTACTTCAAAAACTTTCTCCGATTGCCACAATCCTTTCCAGCCCCCGTTGACATCAAGAACAAGGAATGCTTTTGATGAAAAAAAAAGGAAGCAATGAAAGAAAATTAATGCTTTCATGTGCAAAAATCATTGGATATTGTTGCTGCTAGGACATGTTGTTGTCATTGATGTCAACATATTCCTATGCTTTGGTGTTCTAGTGATTGCAGAGTGTTGATTTGGATTGTTCATCTATTTGGTATACTCAATCAACTAGAGATACCTTATTCAGTGTTGGTTTCATGATGCTATGTGACAATTTGATTGATTTATGGATTCCAGTATGAAGAATGGTTTTTAATTGTTCAATGTTGCAGTGTTTTGGTATTTGATCCATTATGCTCGAGAATGATTATATCTTGAGTTGTGGGTTTGGGAGAGTGCTTGGGATGTTCATGTGTATCTTCAATTCAGATGGTTCATGATTTGGTGTTCCACAAATTATCCTTCTAGTCCCAGTTGTTGTTGTCGACTGTTCTTGAGTATCAACATGTTGATCGATGAAGATTTGATTAAGTGGTGTTAGTGTAGCTATTGCAGATGGTTCATATGTGCTTGTTAGTGTTTCCTAATCATATCTTATTTGTTTTGCTGGTCCACATTTATCATTGTGCGCATTAGTGAGGATCTTATGGGTGTGGTGATGTTCTTTGTGTTATACAATATTTTCAATGTTGTAACCTATTGCAAATGATCTTGGTGAGATTTTTGGTCCTTTTGTGTTTTTGAGGATTTTATTTGGGTCCATGCAATGTCATCTTGGCATTGTATTGGTCTTGTGGTTGATCCATGTATCATGTGATATAATTTTGTAATTCTAGGTCTTAAGGGTTGAGCTGACCTTGTAGTCAAGGTAGATGATTTGTATAAATAGGTGTCATATTCATGTAATTGATGTATCGATGTTGTGTTTGCATTATTAGAGAGTGGTTTATTTGAAAACAAGTGAATTCATCTTTCGATGAGAAGTGTAGAGAAGAAAGAGTGGTAGGGCAAACAAATGTGCTTAACTAGAACTATCATCAAAAATTAAAAGAGAAGGCAAAGATCCTTAAAGATATTTCTAATGTTAATTCAGATTTCCCCTCTACTACTAGGAAAGATGATGAGAATAATGGTGTGGTTGTTCAACTAGGTGTCGATATTGGACCTGTTCTTTGTCCCTTTACCAGAACCCAAAGCCATGATAAAGGTAAGATTGAACATGCCCAAGTATTTCATAATGTTTTGAACATCAATAAAAATGTTATTAGGAAGAACTTTGAAGTTTAAAAGATGCTAAAAAATATTTAATAGGTTGTCGGGTTGGTGTACCCCTTGTAATGCCCGCCTAAATACCCTAGAGAAATAATGCTAACTAACTGCAAATAGAGAGAAAAAAAATTTAAAAAGACATCATCTAATACAACACATATAACCATCTACTCATATGCATTAAACATCCATTTAATATAATATACACTTAATAACATGAACATTTAAGCATATCTACATGAGCTATAATACAAGCAAATATAAATGCAAAACTAATCTATCTTTCGTAGGGAAAGACATTTATGACAAGAGAGTTGACTCATCCCTAATCAAGGTGATTAGGAATGTGCAAGTGATTAGGAGTGGTTAGGTGGACTTATGAGGGATTACAACACAGGGAAAGTTAGGAGGATGGGACGTGAGGAGAGAGAATGACTGGAAAAATTTAAAAATGGAATGAACATTTACATTAACCCATAACCTAAACCTTACTCTTTATAATGCCAACAATACTAATCCAAATGTTATCTATGAACATTTACATTAAAAGTTGAATTTGTGTATAAAAACTAATATTCATAAAGTCATCATCTTAGAAAAACCTTGCACATTATGAATTAATGAAACAACAAATTAAAAAAAACTTAAAACTTCTTTTTTATAAAACTAATTCATCAATATTCATCTAGTAACATCAACCAACTACAATAATCAAATTCTGAATTTCCACCCTTCTCGACATGTCAATTTTACTATGTGTGCTTTAATGAACCTACAATCGATGTGACACAAATAGAATATTGATTATTGCGCATGAATTATGTATACTTTTAGATATATATCCAAATCCACAATTGTAATATTTAATAAAAGACAAATATCTAGCCAGACTTTTTTTTTATTATTGTATTCTCTTTGCTTTGTTCAATATAAACAAAAATAATTTTTTTTATTGATTCCTCAATCAATTGCAAGTGCCTCTAATACCTAATGCACAGTCGAAACACTGGAGGATCAGGACGGTGACATAGACAACCACAATTGCAGTGACTTCTCAGCGCGTCAGTTTTACTATGTGTGCTTTAATGACCCTACAATCGATGTGACACCAATAGAATATTAATTATTGCGCATGAATTATGTACACTTTTAGATATATGTCTAAATCCACAACAGTAATATTTAATTAAAAAAAAATATCTAACCAGATTTTTTTTTATTATTATATTCTCTTTTCTTTGTTCAATATAAATATATATATATATATATATATATTTAATTGCAAGTGCCTCTATTACCTAATGCACAGTCGAAACACTGGAGGATCAGGACGGTGACATAGACCTCCACAATTGCGGTGAGAAACTTCTATTTGATAATGTGATAATATTAGGTAGTAGAAATTACAGCTTACCAACCCTTTTCAGCTTCGGAAAAATAATCAACCCTGAACTTATCGCAGAGCCGACATCTCATCGTATTTCTATGTGCAATCTATGTATGAGTTGCAACGACAATCCCAGCTCTCTAAGTAGTCCATTCATTTGAGATGGGCCAAACGCTGGCTGTTGTGAATTATCTTCCCACTGTGCAAGGGACTTTTATTTTACTTGTAGTGGCTTCTGTCATTTCCACATTTGTTGCTCTAGCTTTTCTGTTCTCATCAACTAAAGAGAGGAAATGGCCTCCATCTCCACCAAGGCTGCCATTATTGGGCAACATTCATCAACTGATCAAGGGTGAAAATCGTCTTTCCTGCATGACAGACATGGCCAAAACATATGGTCCTGTCATGACAGTTTGGATGGGTTCATTGCCACTTATAGTACTCACCGGCCAAGCTTCAATCTGGGAGGCCTTGGTTAACCAGGCCGTCAATTTTTCTGGTCGGGCTTCTCTCCACTCTAGGCAATTTACTAGTGCCTCTTTTAGGACTATGATTACTTCTCCCTACAACGAACACTGGATTAAGCTCAGAAGAATTCTGCACAACAATGTTCTCAGCCCCGCCCACATTGCACTTCAGAGCTCTTCTCACCAGGCAGGTTTGGATAAACTCATCACCAAATTGGAAAAGGAGATGAGACAGAAGAATGGTGTGGTGAGGCCGTTCGATGCCTTGAAAATCATGGCAATGGATTTTATTGCCCACTTATGCTTTGGCTTGGACTTTCAAGACGACACTTTCTTGTCCAAGCTGGAAGAATTCATAGCTGAAGATATTCGTCTAAGTAAAAGAGGAGATATGTTTCTGGATTCATTTTCTCTTGCTCGTTTCTTTGTTCCTTCATCAATCAGAACAGAAAGGAAATGGAAGTCTCTAAGAGCTGATGTTTTGTGTCTCCTGGTGCCTTTAATCCGATTTGCTCGCAGTTATAGAGAATACTTTAAGCGAAGTGCTCCCAGCAGTTTCTTGAACTGTTTACTGTCCATTGACGAAGGGGAGGAAGGTGAAGACAAGTCCAAGTTATCCGATGAAGAAATAGCTTTCAACTTGCACGAGCTCTTCCTTCTTGCAGTAGACAGCACATCAACGGCCATAGAATGGGCTCTTGCTTACCTGATAACCAATCCTCACGTCCAAGAGAAGGCACATCAAGAAATAAGCGAAGCGACGGGGAACGGAAAAGATGGGTATTTTAGTTTAGAGGATCTGAGGAAGCTGCCATACGTGCAAAGTGTGGTGAAGGAAACGCTGAGAAAAGAATCAATTGCACCACTTGGGATCCTTCACCAGACGGAAAACGAGTGTAAGGTAATGGACATCACCATACCCGCAAAGTCACTAGTCCTTTTTAATCTACATAGCGTGAACAACGATCCAGAGGTGTGGAAAGACCCGGAGAAGTTCAGGCCCGAGAGATTTTTGGGGAATAATGATTTGAGAATGGCATATCTTCCGTTTGGAGCAGGAAGGCGGGTGTGCGCAGGAATGGACGTGGCCAGTGTGTATGTTCCCATCACTCTTGCCAATTTGCTTAAATCATTCGAGTGGAGATGTGCTAAGGAAGGTAGTCTTCCCGATCTTGCTCGGGATATTCAAGATGTGCTCATGTCCATGAAGTATCCATTGGAAGCTCGAATCACACCTCGTCCATCATAAACAGATATCCTAACTAACATACAACATACGAATTGTTTCAACTTTACTTGCTTGTCTATGTCCTGCATCTGTTATGATATTTGTGTGTTTGAGTTTCTATATAGGTCTATAGGTCTATACCCATATAGTATATGAAATATCTTCTAATAGGAAAGATAATTATGCGTACTTGTTTGTAGAATAAAGTGTAAATTTATTATTGATTGTTATGTGGTGAAGAATATGATATTTAAGCATGGTAAAAAATTGTTATGGTTTTACGACTTAATTTTTCAAAGTATAATAGAGTGTTAGTTATAGCAATATTTTATATAAGAAATCTAGATTTTTTGTTAAATTTCTTGTATTTCTTGTATTTCAGATTGTCATAATTTCCTCTTTGGTGTATTGATAACCATAATTTAGTTGTCTAGGTCTAGTGATAAGCCTTTTGGGTGGGGTAAGGATTTCTCCTTGGTTGATTTATATGGTAGCTTTTTCACTTAAATTTGGAAGCCTTCCTAGTATAACTTTCATCTTAGTGACAATTGACTTAATGCAACAATTCTCATTTAATCACAGTTTCTCCTATTTTTACATCAACTAACCTATTTTCAAATAATATTCAATGAGCTAGATTGGATACCCATAATTTACTTTGATTAGCCATACTTAGTTGTGTATTATTGGGGCAATAGTTCACCAAATATTACTTTGCACATAATATCCATCATACAATATAAATGTGTCTAATAATAGTCTATCTAGAAATTATACAGTAAGAAGGAATAAAAACTTTAAGTTATTGTATAAAAATTTAAGATAGATTACTTGAGGAAGCATCCCTAAGCGAAGATATACATTATTCAAGTGGTCTTTTACAATGATGGAGGTTTAAGATCACTCAAAGAATAAATTATGTAGAAAAATATAATTACTTGAATTATTAATTTCTCTACTTTGACAATAATGAACCTAGAAAATAATAGTTTAATAGAAGAGATGTCATGTCATATACGAATGCTAAAAAAAATAAAAAATTCACCTCCTATTAATAGGGAAACTTGCAACCAAATCCTAATTATTAGTCTAGCTTACAAATTTCAACTTCGATATAATGTGTTTGGCAAGAATATACCATTTTAGTTAGGTTAGTTGACCAAGTTGATATTTTTTAAGGGTAAAAAAGTATGAAGAAATGATGCAGGAGCATCTCGGTCAAAGGCACAATCCTCATCGTTTGTACATATATTTATTCCTATTGGTGGTGTTCTGTTTCAGTTTGGTCTAGTTCAGTTTGGAATAGTGGTCGAGTGTGTGTTTTATGTTTGTAATGGTTTTGGGAGACATAGTTTCATCAGTCAGACTGCAAGACATTGGACTTGGTCTTCCAGCCAGTGTTCTTCTTCTTGCTAGATCAAAGTGACCCAAAAGAACTCTTATCGATATCAAGGAGTGCTGTCGACGAACTCAGCTCCCTATGATCGAGAAGACACCATGGAGCTCTCACCAATGCAGCCATGTCACTCTGATCTCTCTTCATGGTAAAATCGAGGACACTTTAAAAGTATCTACTCGATGGCTTGTTTTCACCCTGATGTTCTTCATCAGTGTGTCAATGGGACACATAGATATTCTCATCAAGATAGCATTTTCTCAGCAACATTTCGTTTGTTGTCAAATTAAAGATAGCTCACATGTCTCTCCTCGAGAGAAGATTTTCTTGACGATGAGTTGTTTGTCATTAATAGTGGTAGAATCAAGGAGACTTTATAAGTCTCTCATCGATACTTCCTTATAGCTTCGATATGTCCCTCATCGATGGTCCAATAGAATGTGGGAAGGCTTCTGCTGAAATGGTTTCGTCTTCCTGATATGTTTTGAACCATTTGTTTGTTGGGCTCCCATCGTGATGGTTGACAGTTAAACTGCTCGCCTTGACCTATAAAGCATAGAATTTGGTAGTTAGTGTTAATGCACTTAAATCAGCTTTTCTTCCTTGTTTTATGAGTTTATCATTGTCAAATTCTATTTTAATACCATAACTTGGATAAAACTGTTTTATGCTTAGTTGTTAAGATAATTAAGGAATATCTTTGTGTTTTCAGTTTTATTCCTATTTTTCCTCCTTTTTTATTTTAATGGAGGCTCTTTATATATTGTAACCCATTCATATAAATCAATCAATGAAACAATTTTATTCTCATTCTTCTCTTGAATTTTTTCTTTGTTATGAAAGTTTACTTCTTTCTTTCCTAGCTAGATCCTCTAGTGCAGATTTAGATTAAACTTTACATGGTATCAGAGCATGGGAGCTAGGAAGAGAAGCTAAATACAAATTATTTATAGGTAGATTTCTAAAGAAATGAAGCTGACATAAACCTATGTTTCTAGATGCATGCCAAGGTTATGCTCTTTCGAGCCTCGCCTTCATCTTCTGCTTTCTGACACATCATTTCAGTGGACCTATGATTCCTCTCCTTTGCCATATTTTGAGGGATTTGTTTTCTCTATTAGTGCTAGTGCTTCTTTTTTTTGTTTCTGGGTTTGATTAGTTCTTTAGACTAATACACTTGTATTTTCAACTAGCAGCTTCTTCTTTCACGGTGAGTAGTGTCAATGGGGTCACTCGTGCAGATTCATGTGCCACTTGCATTTTCTAATGTCAAATGTTTTACCTTTGTTCTCCATTTTATTATTGTTCGAGTAGTGTCGTTGGAGTCACTCATACAGATTGTTGTCTTCTATATCTTTGGCAGACAAATATTTTACTGAGTAGTTTCATCATGGGCACTTATACAGATTCTTGATCTTTATCATCATCTTGGCTTTTGAGGAGGTTCTTCATTTAGCACTATGGAAAACAATTGTCTATATTTTTTTTATATCTCAAAGGGCATTCTTATGCACTTCATATAGCTGCATCTCTTGTAATTTTGAGGGGGATTTTTGTTCCCACTAGGTTTTCCCTCTTTCCTCTTTCCTTTCCTTAGACTTTTGTCTCCTTAGTTAGACTTAAGCAGGGGTGTTAGTGCACATAAACAATTTTTCTTCCATGTTTTTGTTAGTAGCAATCAAGAAGAAAGACTGAGAGAAGGGGGGGGGTGAATCAGTCTTCATTGGATCACAACAAATTGAACTTCAAAACATAAACTTACAAACTACAGTAATTACAGATAAGCAAATTAACAGCACAACACACAACACCAAGATTTTTGACATGGAAAACCTCGTGAAGGGAAAAATCATGGTAGAAACCTACCCACAATAAGATGATATTCTCTAGTAGTATGTGAAAATATTACAATGGGGAATGCACATGCATTCAAGAACACTACCTAGAGTTCACTGCTCAAAAAATATATGCACGAAAGGCTACAACCCTCAAGGAAGTCTCACTAACTTACAATATGATTTAGACTACAATCTTGAAGGAATGAACTGCAATGATAGCATCTAAAAATGCTCGATGATAGTTCTGGTTAAGTACAATTGTCTTCTCTACAACATCAATCTCACCTCAACACTTCACTAAATGATAAATCTATTTTTTGCACAATTACCTCTCTCTTGATAATGCAAACATAATACTAACACCTAAATTACATAAGCATCTCACCTATATATATAAATCATCAACCTTGATAACAAGGTCAACTAAACCCTCAACCCTCAACTCACAATTACAAAAATTACATTGCACGATACAAAGATCGACCACCAGACCAATATTATGATTTACATTACATAGCATGGACCTAATTCAAATTTTTAAATGATTACATCCACCGGAAATCCCACCAAGATCAATTGCGACATGTTACACCACCAGAAATACGACATAACACGAAAATCACCACCAGTACATAGAAATCACAAAAAACTCACACAACAATCAATGCGGATTGCCAAAATAAATAGGGAATGACTAGGAAACACCAACAAGAATGTTAGAATCATCCAAAACAATTGCACAAATGCTTCTTTTCGAATCTTCATTGGTCAACATCTCAAAGCTCAAGAACACAACCAATTGACAACTATCACGAGGAAAGATAATTTGCGGAGCACCAAATCATGAACCATATGAAATGGAGATACAAAAGATCATCCCAAAAAATAATCCAAAGTCTTAACACAAGATATAATCACACCGAAATATACCAGAGGAAATACCGGATTCTGCAGAATAGTGATTAGCAAAACCAAACTACAAAAACGGATCAAAAACTCTTCCCAAACTCAACAAAATAGATAAGAGAAAAATATTTACATCAATTACAACAACATATCCTAGAAACAACAATGATCAACAAAATCCAGTAATCTCACCAATAATCCAACAGTTTTATGGGATCATTATTTTGGAATTCTGTTTAAATCCCATGACTTGGATAAAACTATTTTATGCCTAGTTGTTAAGCTAACTATGGAATATCTCTTTTTTTTAATTTTTATTCCTTTTCTTCCTCCTTTTTTTTCATGGGGGCTCTTTATATATTGTAACTTATTCATGTAAATCAATCTATGAAACAGTTTTGTTCTCATTCTTCTCTCAAATTTTCTCTTTGTTAGATCCTCCTATGCAAATTCAGATAAACTTTTATAGTTAGAATGGGTCGATTGGGGGTTAATCATGGTGATGCGGTTACAAATTGTGGAGAATAGATGAATAGTTTTGGATTTTGAAAAGTTCATTGTAGAGGTTGCTATTGGAGGGAAGTGAATACCAACTTATTTGAAGTGTAAACTAGAACTCAAAATAGCTGATTGTTTAATTGAATTTGGAAAAAAATTTATGTTCCATAACTAATATTGTTAATAAAGATGCTTCATATAATTTTACTATGAATTTGATTCTTGTTGTGTGAATATGTTCATGCATGGGCTTATCCCTACTATCAACTAATACAAGTGGTATCACAGTACGTTAGAAGTGGAAGAGTCAAAGGAATTACAAAGTTTTGAGAGAGACTTTGTTGTGGGTAGAGGAAAAGACAAAAGACCCGCAACTATAGATAACTTGAGACAACAATTTGGATTACATGAACCGATGAAATAATGTCTCCCAATGCCTAATTATAGTTCTGGTCAAGCACACATATACTTAAACTCTACTTTTCACACTTCTACACACTCTTTCACACTTCTTTGCTTTTCTCCTCTACCAGTGAAAAATCAAAATAATCTTCGCACACATAGATTCATCTCAAAAATGAATAATACATGTATTTATATAGATAATCAACCTATATTTCAAGGTTGGCTAAACCCTCAACACAAACTACAAAGTAATAAACTCATATGCTACAATAATACATGTGAAGGAAAACAATGTTGGTGAAGACATGGTTAGGATCCAAATCAATATTGCAAACACATAACACCTCCAATAGTTATGTCTTGAACATCCGCAACATGATACAATCAGCACAAATATCACATAACATGAAGAATGCCACCGGATCAAGAAAATTATCAATAACACGCACAACGATCAATGCAGACCATCAACATAGATAGGACCCAATATAAAAAAATCTACAAGTAATGTGAATCATACTGAAAATAATCACAACATTATAACTTACTAGAATCATCATCATCAATCTACCGAACCTAAAGCCCATACACTGAATTGACTATCAAATTGAAAGATTCACTTGTGGACTTCCAAATCATGAACTATTTGCATTTAGGACACATATGAATGTCCCAAACACTGCCAAATTTGCAAACCAAGATATAGCAATTCTAGAGCAATACAAAGCACAATCCAGAATATCAAATAACATGAACAACTGAATAACAACCATAATACCAGATCACATAATTCGATCAAAACATCATACATACCATTGAAACTTTTGCGGAATCAACTAGAGATAAGTATCTCTAAACCCATTAAACTACAACAACTCAACTCCAACACATTGGCCAAACCAACTCATTTAAGCTGAGTACAACATTGGAACACACAATAGAATATGTTGACATCAATGACAACACATCATTGCAGCAAACTTCCCAGCAGACTAGGTGCTTGAGTGTAACCAAGGACTTCAATATAAATTTTCATAGGCGTGATGTTACTGTCACTAATATGAGCAAGACCACACAACAAGTCAATGCCAACTTTATCACTTTGAACCATTATTTTTAATCCTTCAATCAATGGGATAACCTTGCTTTTTGAGTATTGTTGACTCATCCATTGTCAAAGATTTTTAAATTCATTGTCAATCTTCTCCAATTGGTCAACAAAACCCTAGTTAGTGATTCATTGTCATCATGAGAATTATGTAAAGAGTGGGTATAAATAACATCAATTGTTGGAATAGAAGAACCACCCACATTCTCATGAAACAAGTTATCCAAATTAGGTTCCATATCCTTAGTAAATAAACATTGGGAATCCCTAATTCTACAACTTCTTCTCATGAGAATATTATAAGTATGACTAATGGTAGTAAAACTCATACACAATGGAGGGAAATTTTAATTTGAATTTGAAAATTATGCTTAAGCAATACAAAATTATGTAAAAATGATTGATTAACCAATTAATTAAGCAATTTGATTTGTGAATTTGAAGGATAAGTCTATCTAGATCATAGCGTAGCATTCATAGAGATTAGATCTGAAAATTGATTTGGAAAATTATGCAATCCACATGATAAATTTTAGAATTATAAATTATGGCTTTTTATAAATTCAACAACTAAATTTATTTAATTCAATTTGAAATTACATCTAGGAGGGAAAAATTGAATTTGAAATAACATGAACATTAATAGTTGAAATAAGTAATCCAAACTAGACAACCCACAAGCTCAATTTTAGAATAAAAAATTAGGTTTTTTGTGAAATTAACCTCTAAATTTTTGAAATTCAACAAAAAATTAAGCTTGTAAATGTAAATTTGAATTTGAAATAAATAAACACTCAAATTAGAGAACATAAATCATAAAATCTAAGTGTAATACATCGGGTTCACCAAAATGTAATGGTGTTCAAATATTAGGGTTTCCACCATTAGACGTATGAAAATCGCTAATATTTATACAAAGGGACCATTAGATTAAAAGAGGGGTAAACCCGATAGATCTATCCACAAATAAACAAGGATATGGATTAGAATTCTATTGGATTTATTGGGTTTGACTCGATTAGCCTCTTTTAAGTTGAATTATGAAAATGTTGAAATTGGGGTAAATATACTAGAAATGAAGTAAAAACACAAGAACAGTGAGATACAATCGTCGGATCAAGCCAGAAACATGAATCTAAGGAATGCAAGTGTATTTAGATCTCTTCCTAGAAGGAGCTCTTGAAATATTGGGATTTGTAATCCCATCACACCGGTCCTCTATACTTTGATTATCCAAAAGGGGAATTTGTTCATCATTATAAATAAAGCCAATTTTAAAGATCACAACTCCGTACCTACTCCTGTGCACACTGGAGAAGGGAAATAGGTTGGGATTAGGGGTTTTCCTTAGGTCAAGCCCTCATTTTGAAATCAACCATGAAATGGAAATGAAATGAAATTGAATTGCAGCAATGGAAATGTTCTTCTTTTGAGGGAGATGTTGAATAATGACTGAACTACTAATGATATAACTTTTAGTGGAGTTTTTTTTGTCTCCACCAGGAATTAGGGTTTCATGAAGTCCTCATTAACATAGAACATAAATGCCAACTCCAATGCTTGAAAGAAGATTGATTTCTTTCTCACTTGAATGGTTGATTGAATATGATTGCCAGATTCGAATTGTATATCAAAATGAGAGGGGTAAACCTCCTTTTATACCTTCCCATTGAAAAAACTTAATTTTTTAACTTGAGTAGGCACGTAATCTAGGTCCCAACAAAAATGATGTGAGAATTAAGGGGCCCAAAATGGGTCCTAATTGGGAGGACGAGGCCACTAGGCACTATAGTCCCTGAGGACCAAGACACCAATGCCTTAGTCTTGACCAACCAGGAACCAAGAAAGAAGGGGGAAGCAGAGTGCAAGATAAAAATAATGAACAATTTGCATGGTGTGTGCAAAATTAGGGATCCAATTAGGCATCATGACATGAATGCCAAGGTGATGGCCCAAATGAGTACAAAATTTTAAGGGACTACAATTTAAGATGCTACACTATTTTTCACTAAGAAATCATATAATATTCATAATATCTTATCAAGAATTTATCACATAATATCTTGGTGTATGTATGTCTACAAGATAGTTAGAACCTTGGGAATGGAATTATATCTTATAGAGTAATATTAAGATTATTGTAGTCATTATAAGAGAAGTTAAGCTTTTATTTTTTTGGTATCAATGGTTAGCAACTTTTTTTATTATCATTCAAAAATTACTAATTGACATTGTTCTATTTACTAGAGATGTTTATCACCATAGTGGAGTTTATAGCATAATCAGTATGGCTTAATAAACTCAATAATTTCACTTTATTTTATGCAATAGTTCACGTGGATATAATCTATTAATTAAGTGCTTGATATTAGTAACTAATTCTACATTTATTGGTATTGTCTCACTTATGTATCCCATGTATGTCATAATATTAAATTAAAACTCAAAATCAATAATACTTGAATGATTATTCTTAATGAATCTACATATTCTTAATATTTGTAAAAATATTTAAATCGATATTCTTATTAGATTGACATAACAAACTGTCAAACTAAGATAATGGGTTTGCATATATACAGTGTGATCGCTATTTAGACTTAGTTAAGTCACACAAATTATATTGATTATGCTCCATTGTTATCCACTAATAATATCAACATAGAGACCTTAATAGGAAAGATCATCATGGATAATTTTAAGGTGATCTAAGATTAAGAAAATCATACAAAGACTCTTAGACTAGGTCTAATGGTGGTGAATATTGAAGAGGCTTGAGTGAGAAAATAAAGAAGCCATATAGAAATTAATATATATGTTTTAGAAAGAGTAAATTAATTATACTATTGTTAGCACTAACTAATATATTATGTCATGCAGGTCTACCATCAGAAACTTAGGTTATTTGCTATAGTGCAATATTGATCGTGCAAATCTCATCTTTATCCCAACTGCCAAACATAAATATAAAAGCTAACACAATGAATATAATTTATCTATGTATTTTATTATACATTGATGGAATGATCCTATATTTATCAAAGCTGATCTTTTAGTTTCTCCTCTAATCTATGTTTCTTTAGATGGTATCAGAGCCAAAGGGAAAGATTGGTCTGCAACAAGCTACATGTTGAGTCCTATAGTTTGATTGTAAGTTGTATGCTATTAGTTATGAAAAATATTGGAGAGAAAGAAGAATGTGAGGAAGTTTTGTATTGATCCAATAAGTGTCCAAAGGTGTGGATGGAAGAAGTGATGGTGTAAACTCAATAGTAGCTTCCAAGGATTGATTATTATTATCATGAAGATGAGCATTGAGTTATTATTTAAGACAATTGGAGGTATCCCTCTCAAAGTATATTAGGAGGTTTCTCACTCAAAGTGTCATATTATTATCAAGTAATTGTAGAATATTTTATATCGTATTCATCTTGTGCAAGTTATTTCATTACAAGTGGTATCAAAACATGATCTTGGCACCATGAAGGCAGGACTTTTTCATCTATTATAGAGGTCGTTCTGGAAATCATATATTTTCCAAATTTGAGTGAGTTATTTTTTAATTTTTTTAAATGAGTTTTTGAAGACTATATTGAAGAACTTTGAGTACAAGCTGAAGAGAAATTAGAGCATAATTGACTAAGTGATTGCATAATTAGGGTTTTTGTCCTAAATTTTGTGATGCATAGATTCTATAGTAAAAGAAGAAGAATAAGAAAGAAAAAGTAGAAGAAGTAGAAGAATGAGTAAAATATATAAGTAGAAGAAAAGGAGAAAGAGAAAGAGTAGGAGAAGAAGCAAGAGAAAGAGAAAGAAAATGAGAAAGCAAAAGAGAAAGAGTAAGAACAAGAGAAAGAGAAAGAGAAAGATCAAGAGAAAGAGAAAGAGAAATAAGAACCAAGAATAAACATAAGAGCAAAAAATTGAAAATACATATTGCACACACACACACACACACACACACATAGTTACTTATTAAATTCGAAATCCGAAAATAATTTTAAAAATAAATATTCAGTAAACCTCATATCAATTAAAAAATACATACATATGAGCCCCAAAATATATAATTGAACTATCAAAATAACCCACCGAACTAACATTCATTGATTACTATGAAAACTACCCACACCAAACTCTGTGTTTCCAACCATGGCAACAACATGGTTTTAGTCCATGCTAGGGAGGGGTTTACCCCCCCATCCCACAGTGTGGAGGAAGGGACGCCACATTGTGGACACCCCCCTCCCCATGGTTGTGGTGAGGGGACACCATAGTAGTGGTGCCCTCTCCCCACCATGGTAGGTTGAGAGGCACCATGGCTATGGTTCCCTCTCCTCACGTCATGGGGTTTGGGCTCCATGCCCCCCCTCCCCCTCCCACACAATTTCATTTTTTTTTTTAATAATTTTTTTCATTTTAATTTTTAAATATTCCCTTCTCTCGGATTTCAAACAAATGATTTTTTTTTTTAATAAATGTTTTTTCAAAACCAAATTTCAAAATGTAATTTACAACATTAACAGAAAACCGTACCCTACCCAGAAACAGGGTATGATAATTGCCAACAAATAGAACGTTAATACATTGAAAATAATTATTAAATAGTTTGAATCAAAGATTCAATTGTCAAAAGTTTAAAGATATTTCACAATCCAAATTTTTCTTCCCAAACACAAAAATTGAGAAATTTCAAAACCCTATGAACCAATTTTGCCCAAAAGAAAGGAATCAACTTTTTCCAATTCACTAAATTCAGATTGAAAATAGAAAAAGAAACAAACAAAAATTCACACAGTGTCAAACAATTTTAAAATAGAAGAACAAGCAGAATAATCAGGGAGCCAACCTGCAAAAGCTTTCCTTAAGGAAACTTGAGGAAGAGCCATCCCAATCCTCCCAAAATTGCCAAAGTTTTCACCCAAAACCCCAATCACTAGCAAAGAGGATGAATTTTCCCAGAAAAAGAAAAGAATCCCTCTTTTTGAAAAATTTCCAAATTATAAAGCAATTCACCTAAAAATCTATTTTAGGGCACAAATTCATTTTTTATGAATAATAGAAAATCTAATTTTATTTAAAACATTTACATGACATATTTAAACAAATTCTATTATTGTTTTGTGTGTGTGTATGTATATATATACATATGTATATATATACATATATATATATATACATATATATATATATATATGTATGTATATGTATGTATGTATATGTATATATGTATGTATATGTATGTATGTATATGCATGTATGTGTATGTATATATGTGTATATATATATATATGTATGTGTATATATATATATATATGTATGTATATATATATATGTATATATATATATGTATGTATATATACATAGGGTATGTATATATACATCCGCATATAAATATTTGTATATATATATATATATATATATATATGCCCTTTTGATGAGGATGCTTGCTTCCATATTGGGAGTCATAGACACCCTATGAAGGAAAAGCCTGCTCCTAGATGGCCTCATGGGTATGAAACCAACAATGAATATTTTGAGTGTTCCTTTAGAGGAGTATTTCCCTGATTCCCTCTTCCCTAGCTCAACTATGAAGGGTAAAACCTCAGTTGATGAGTCATCCAAATGCTCCAAAAAGTTGAAAGAGAAGAAAAAAGGCCCGATTTTGTCTTATTTGACCATTGGGGACAAAAAGGCATCTAGTTTTGTCCATGTCAAAAATCCCTTAAAGAACTGAAATGTTAAAAATAAATTTGTTGTGATGGCAGGAGACAAGGTTGATACTCTTAATTTTGAGGGGGACCCACAAGGGATAGATTTCCACATCGAGATTTGTATTGATACTCTGAAAGGTATCCCTATGGGAAAGGACAAGGGCTCCTATACCATAAGATCAGAAGATATGTTGATGGTGGTCAAGGACGTGATAGTAAGATAGGTTAATCTTTTAATTGGATGGTGTTGCAAATCAATGTGAATAAGGCGATGGTTAATCCCCTTTATGATAAACTAGAATAGGGACAATTAAGTGTGAACAGGCCTATTCCTATGGCTAATGCAAATAAAATTCTCACCCTCATTCAAAATGTTGCTAAGGATTTTAAAATAATGATGCTAAATCATGAGGACAAGACAAGGTCTCTTGAACTTACCATTGATAAAATCCATGGTAGGCTTATTGCATAAACATAACTCTGGATTTCAAAGATGAGGATCTTTCAAAAATGGCTCTAGTATATCATCCACACCTTATTGCATTATATCTTAGAAATACCAAAACTGCATACCTCATATACACATACCAACTATGCATACATATATAACATCCTAGCATCCGCATATACCATCCAGACCAAACCATATCACTTGGTTGACATCATTGACAACAATGACAATATTCACACAAGTCTAACAATCTCCCCCTTTCTCATTGGTGGCAAAACATACCGTCTTGCAACTCCCCCTAGCTCATATACCTCCTTACTTCAAAATCTTTCTCCGATTGCCACAATCCTTTCCACCCCCTTTGACATCAAGAACAAGGAATGCTTTTGATGAAAAAAAAAGGAAGGAATGAAAGAAAATGATTGCTTTCATATGCAAAAATCATTGGATATTGCTGCTGCTAAGACATGTTGTTGTCATTGATGTCAAAATATTCCTATGCTTTGGTGTTCTAGTGATTGCAGAGTGTTGATCTGGATTATTCATCTGTTTGGTATGCTGAATTAACTAGAGATACATTAGTCAGTGTTGGTTTCATGATGCTATGTGACAATTTGATTGATTTATGGATTCCAATATGAAGATTGGTTTTTAAGTGTTCAATGTTGCAGTGTTTTGGTATTTGATCTATTATGCTCGAGAATGATTATATCTTAAGTTGTGGGTTTGGGAGAGTGTTTCAGATGTTCATGTGTATCTTGAATTCAGATGATTCATGATTTGGTGTTCCACAAGTTATCCTTCTAGTCCCAGTTGTTGTTGTTGAGTGTTCTTGAGTATCAACATGTTGATCGACGAAGATTTGATTAAGTGGTGTTGGTGTAGCTATTGCAGATGGTTCATATGTGCTTGTTGGTGTTTCCTAATCGTATCTTATTTGTTTTGTTGGTCCACATTTATCATTGTGCGCATCTGTGAGGATCTTATGGGTCTGGTGATGTTCTTCGTATTATACAATATTTTCAGTTTTGTAACCTAATGCAAATGATCTTGCTGAGATTTTTGGTCATGTTGTGTGTTTGTGGATTTTATTTGGGTCCATGCTATGTCATCTTGGCATTGTATTGGTCTTGTGGTTGATCTATGTATCATGTGATATAATTTTGTAATTCTAGGTCTTAAGGGTTGAACTGACCTTGTAGTCAAGGTAGATGATTTGTATAAATAGGTGTCATATTCATGCAATTGATGTATCGATGTTGTTTTTGCATTATTAGAGAGTGGTTTATTCGAAAACAATTGAATTCATCTTTCAGTGAGAAGTGTAGAGAAGAAAGAGTTGCAGGGAAAACAATTGTGCTTAACTAGAACTATCATCAGAAATTAAAAGAGAAGGCAAAGACCCTTAAAGATATTTCTAATGTCAATTCAAATTTCCCCTCTACTACTAGGAAAGATGATGAGAATAATGGTGTGGTTGTTCAACTGGGTGTGGATATTGGACCTATTCTTTGTCCCTTTACCAGAACTTGAAGCCGTGATAAAGGTAAGATTGAGCATGCCCAAGTATTTCATGGTGTTTTGAACATCAATAAAAATGTTATTAGGAAGAACTTTGAAGTTTAAAAGATGCTAAAAAATATTTAATAGGTTGTCGGGTTGGGGTACCCCTTGTAATGCCCGCCTAAATACCCTAGAGAAATAATGCTAACTAACTGCAAATAGAGATAAAAAAATTTTTTTAAAAGACATCATCTAATACAACACATATAACCATCTACTCATATGCATTAAACATCCATTTAATATAATATACACTTAATAACATGAACATTTAAGCATATCTACATGAGCTATAATACAAGCAAATATAAAAGCAAAACTAATCTATCTTCCGTAGGGAAAG
Organism: Cryptomeria japonica; assembly: GCF_030272615.1. Lineage (NCBI taxonomy): Eukaryota > Viridiplantae > Streptophyta > Pinopsida > Cupressales > Cupressaceae > Cryptomeria > Cryptomeria japonica. The sequence continues at coordinate 671,026,525 of NC_081411.1, read as the reverse complement.
ACATATTGATTATTGTGCATGAATTATGTACACTTCTAGATATATATCCAAATCCACAATTGTAATATTTAATAAAAGACAAATATCTAGCCAGACTTTTTTCTAATTATTGCATTCTCTTTGCTTTGTTCAATATAAAAAAGATTAATTTTCTTTATTGATTCCTCAATCAATTGCAAGTGCCTCTAATACCTAATGCACAATCGAAACACTCGAGGATCAGGACGGTGACATAGACAACTACAATTGCGGTGACTTCTCGGCATGTCAGTTTTGCTATGTGTGCTTTAATGACCCTACAATCGATGTGACACCAATAGAATATTGATTATTGCGCATGAATTATGTACACTTTTAGATATATGTCCAAATCCACAACAGTAATATTTAATAAAAAACAAATATCTAACCAGATTTTTTATTTATTATTGTATTCTCTTTTCTTTATTCAATATAAACAAAATATATATATATATTTAATTGATTCCTCAATCAATTGCAAGTGCCTCTATTACCTAATGCACAGTCGAAACACTGGAGGATCAGGACGGTGACATAGACCTCCACAATTGCGGTGAGAAACTTCTGTTTGATAATGTGCTAATATTAGGTAGTAGAAATTACAGCTTACGAACCCTTTTCAGCTTTGGAAAAGATAATCAACCCTGAACTTATCGCAGAGCCGACATGTCATCGTATTTATATGTACAATATATGTATGAGTTGCAACGACAATCCCAGCTCTCTAAGTAGTCCATTCATTTGAGATGGGGCAAACGCTGTCTGTTGTGAATTATCTTCCCACTGCGCAAGGGACTTTTATTTTACTTGTAGCGGCTTCACTCATTTCCACATTTGTTGCTCTAGCTTTTCTGTTCTCATCAACTAAAGAGAGGAAATGGCCTCCATCTCCACCAAGGCTGCCATTATTGGGCAACACTCATCAACTGAACAAGGGTGAAAATCTTCTTTCCAGCATGACAGACATGGCCAAAACATATGGTCCTTTCATGACAGTTTGGATGGGTTCATCGCCACTTATAGTACTCACCGGCCAAGCTTCAATCTGGGAGGCCTTGGTTAACCAGGCCGTCAATTTTTCTGGTCGGGCTCCGCTCCACTCTAGGCAATTTACTAGTGCCTCCTTTAGGACTATGATTACTTCTCCCTACAACGAACACTGGATTAAGCTCAGAAGAATTCTGCACAAGAATGTTCTCAGCCCCGCCCACGTTGCACTTCAGAGCTCTTCTCACCAGGCAGGTTTGGATAAACTCATCACCAAATTGGAAAAGGAGATGAGACAGAAGAATGGTGTGGTGAGGCCCTTCGATGCCTTGAAAATCATGGCAATGAATTTTATTGCCCACTTATGCTTTGGCTTGGACTTTCAAGACGACACTTTCTTGTCCAAGCTGGAAGAATTCATAGCTGAAGATATTAGTCTAAGTAAAAGAGGAGATATGTCTCTGGATTCATTTTCTCTTGCTCGTTTCTTTGTTCCATCATCAATCAGAAGAGAAAGGAAATGGAAGTCTTTGAGAGCTGATATTTTGTGTCTCCTGGTGCCCTTAATCCGATTTGCTCGCAGTTATAGCGAATACTTTAACCGAATTGCTCCCAGCAGTTTCTTGAACTGTTTACTGTCCATTGACGAAGGGGAGGAAGGTAAAGACAAGTCCAAGTTATCCGATGAAGAAATAGCTTTCAACTTGCACGAGCTCTTCCTTCTTGCAGTAGACAGCACATCAACGGCCATAGAATGCGCTCTTGCTTACCTGATAACCAATCCTCACGTCCAAGAGAAGGCACATCAAGAAATAAGCGAAGCGACGGGGAACGGAAAAGATGGTTATTTTAGTTTAGAGAATCTGAGGAAGCTGCCATACGTGCAAAGTGTGGTGAAGGAAACGCTGAGAAAAGAATCAATTGCACCACTCGGGATCATTCACCAGACGGAAAACGAGTGTAAGGTAATGGACATCACCATACCCGCAAAGTCACGAGTCCTTTTTAATCTACATAGCGTGAACAACGATCCAGAGGCGTTGAATGAACCGGAGAAGTTCAGGCCTGAGAGATTTTTGGGGAATAATGATTTGAGAATGGCATATCTTCCGTTTGGAGCAGGAAGGCGTGTGTGCGCAGGAATGGACGTGGCCAGTGTGTATGTTCCCATCACTCTTGCCAATTTGCTTAAATCATTCGAGTGGGGATGTGCTAAGGAAGGTAGTCTTCCCGATCTTGCTCGGGATATTCAAAATGTGCTCATGTCCATGAATTATCCATTGGAAGCTCGAATCACACCTCGTCCATCATAAACAGATATCCTAACTAACATACAACATACGAATTGTTTCAACTTTACTTGCTTGTCTATTTCCTCCATCTGTTATGATATTTGTGTGTTTGAGTTTCTATATAGGTCTATAGGTCTATACCCATATAGTATATGAAATATCTTCTAATAGGAAAGATAATTATGTGTACTTGTTTGTAGGATAATGTGTAAATTTATTATTGATTGTTATGTGGTGAAGAATATGATATTTAAGCATGTTAAAAACATGTTATTGTTTTATGACTTAATATTTCTAAGTATAATAGAGTGTTAGTTATAGCAATATTATATATAAGAAATCTAGCTTTTTTGTTAAATTTCTTGTATTTCTTGTATTTCAGATTGTCATAATTTCCTCTTTGGTGTATTGATAACCATAATTTAGTTGTTTAGGTCTAGTAATACGCCTTTTGGGTGGGGTAAGGTTTTGTCCTTGGTGGATTTATATGGTAGCTTTTTCACTTAAATTTGGAAACCTTCCTAGTATAACTTTCATCTTAGTGACAATTGACTTAATGCAACGATTAGCATTTCATCACAGTGTCTCCTATTATTACATCAACTAACATATTTTCAAATAATATTCAATAACATATTTTTTCGTTATTTCAAAAGACGAATTGGATGTCTCCAATTGACATATCTAACAATGAACTAGATTGGATACCCATAATTTACTTTGATTAACCATACTTAGTTGTGTATTATTGGGGTAACAGTTCCACCAAATATTACTTTCCACATAATATCCATTATACAATATAAATGTGTCTAATAATAGTCTATCTAGAAATTATACAGTAAGAAAGAAGAAGATCTTTTAAGTTATTGTAAAAAAATTTAAGATAGATTACTTGAGGAAGCATCCCTAAGTGAAGATATACCTTATTCAATTGGTCTTTTGCAATGATGGAGGTTTAAGATCACTCAAAGAATAAATTATGTAGAAAAATATAATTACTTGAGTAATTAATTTCTCTACTTTGACAATAATGAACCTAGAAAATAATAGTTTAATAGAAGAGATATCATATCATATACGAATACTTAAAAAAAATAAAAATTCACCTCCTATTAATAGGGAAACTTGCAACCAAATCCTAATTATTAGTCTAGCTTACAAATTTAGACTTCGACATAATGTGTTTGGCAAGAATATACCATTTTAGTTAGGTTAGTTGACCAAGTTGATATTTTTTAAGGGTAAAAAGATATGAAGAAATGAGGCAGGAGCATCTTGAGCAAAGGCACAATCTGCATCATTTGTACATATCTTTATTCCTGTTAGTGGTGTTTTGTTTCAGTTTGGTCTAGTTCAGTTTGGAATAGTGGTCAGGTGTATGTTTTATGTATGTAATGGTTTGGGGAAACATAGTTTCATCAGTCAGACCGCAAGGGTTTTCCTCCAATATGTTGGTTTCTCACTGATGGGTTCATTGACACCTTTTTATCAAGCATGTTGTTTCATCGCATAGACCTATGAACCTCTCTCCGATGTGGTCCTAAGAAGACATTGGACTTGGTCTTCCGGCCAATGTTCTTCTTGTTGCTAGATCAAAGTGACCCAAAAGAACTCTTATCGATATCAAGGAGTCCTATCAACAAGCTCAGCTTCCTGTGATCGAGAAGGCACCATGGAGCTCTCACCAATGCAGCCATGTCACTCTGATCTCTCTTCATGGTAAAATCGAGGACACTTTAAAAGTATCTACTCGATGGCTTGATTTCACCCCAATGTTCTTCATCAATGTGTCAATGGGACACATAGATATTCTCATCAAGATAGCATTTTCTCAGCAACATTTTGTTTGTTGTCAAATTAAATATAGCTCACATGTCTCTCCTCAACAGAAGATTTTCTTGACGATTAATTGTTTGTCATTAATAATGGAAGAATCAAGGAGACTTTATAAGTCTCTCATCGATACTCCTTATAACTTTGATATGTCCCTCATCGATGGTCCAATGGAACATGGGAAGGCTTCTGCTGAAATGGTTTTGTCTTCCTAATATGTTTTGAACCATTTGTTTGTTGGGCTCCCATCATGATGGTTGACAGTTAAACTGCTCACTTTGACCTATAAAGCATAGAATTGGGTAGTTAGTGTTAATGCACTTAAATCAACTTTTCTTCCTTGTTTTATGAGTTTATTATTGTGAAATTCTATTTTAATACCATAACTTGGATAAAACAATTTTATGCTTAGTTGTTAAGCTAGTTAAGGAATATCTTTATGTTTTCAGTTTTATTCCTATTTTTCCTCCTTTTTTATTTTAATTGAGGCTCTTTATATATTGTAACCCATTCATATAAATCAATCAATGAAACAATTTTGTTCTCATTCTTCTCTCAAATTTTTTCTTTGTTATGAAAGTTTACTTCTTTCTTTCCTAGCTAAATCCTCCAGTGCAAATTTAGATTAAATTTTACATTGTATCAGAGCATGGGAGCTAGGAAGAGAAGCTAAACATAAATTATTTACAGGCAGATTTCTAAAGAATGGAATCTGTCATAAACCTATGTTTCTAGATGCATGCCAAGGTTATGCTCTTCCGAGCCTTGCCTTCATCTTCTCCTTTCTGACACATCATTTTAGTGGACCTATGATTCCTCTCCTTTGCCATATTTTGAGGGATTTGTTTTCTCTATTAGTGCTAGGGCTTCTTTGTTTTGTTTCTAAGTTTGATCAGTTCTTTAGACTAATACACTTGTATTTTCAACTTGCAGCTTCTTCTTTCATGGTGAGTAGTGTCAATGGGGTCACTCGTGCAGATTCATGTGCCACCTGCATTTTTGAATGTCAAATGTTTTACCTTTGTTTTCCATTTTATTATTGTTCGAGTAGTGTCATTGGGTTCACTCATGTAGATTGTTGTCTTCTATATCTTTGATAGACAAATGTTTTGCTAAGTAGTTTCATGATGGGAACTCATACAGATTCTTGATCTTCATCATCATCTTGGCTTTTGAGGAGGTTCTTCATTTAGCACTATGGAGAATAATTGTCCACATTTTTGTTGTATCTCAAAGGGAATTCTTATGCGCTTCATATAGCTGCATCTCTTGTAATTTTGAGGGAGATTTTTGTTCCCACTAGGTTTCCCCTCTTTCCTCTTTCCTTTCCTTAGACTTTTGTCTCCTTAGTTAGACTTAAGCATGGGTGTTAATGCACATAAAACAAAATTTCTTCCACATTTTTGTTAGCAGCAATCAAGAAGGAACTCTGAGAGAGGGGGGCGGGGGTGAATCAGTCTTCACCGGATCACAACAAATTAAACTTCAAAACATAAACTTATAGACTGCAGTAATAACAGATAAACAAATTAACAGCACAACACACAACACCAAAATTTTTGATGTGGAAAACCTGGTGAAGGAAAAAATCACGGCAGAAACCTACCCATAGTAAGATGATATTCTCCAGTAGTATGTGAAAATATTACAAAGGGGAATGCACATGCATTGAGGAACACTACCTAGAGTTCACTGCTCACAAAATATATGTCCAGAAGGCTACAACCCTCAAGGAAGTCTCACTAACTTACAATATGATTCAGACTACAATCTTGAAGGAATGAACTACAATGATAGCATCTAAAAATGCTCCATGACAGTTTTGGTTAAGTACAATTGTCTTCTCTACAACACTAATCTCACCTACACACTTCATTGAATGATAAATAATCACAACACGATAACTTATTAGAATCATCATCATCAATATACGGAACCTAAAGCCCATACACTGAACTGATTGTCAAATTGAAAGATTCACTTGTGGACTTCCAAATCATGAACCATTTGCATTTAGGACACATATGAACTTTCCAAACACTTTGCCAAATTTGCAAACCAAGATATAGCAATTCTGGAGGAATACAAAGCACAATCCATAATATCAAATAACATGAAAAACTGAATAACAACCATAATACCAGATCACACAATTCGATCAAAACATCATACATACCATTGAAACTTTTGTCGAATCAACTAGAGATAAGTATCTCTAAACCCATTAAACTACAACAGCTCAACTGCAACACATTGGCCAAACCAACTCATTTAATTTGAGTACAACACCAGAACACACAAAAGAATATGTTGACATCAATGATAACACATCATTGCATCAAACTTCCCAACAGACTAGGTGCTTGAGTGTAACCAAGGACTTCAGCATAAATTTTCATAGGCATGATGTTACTGTAAATAATATGAGCAAGACCACACAACAAGTCAATGCCAAATTTATCACTTTGAACCATTATTTTTAATCCTTCAATCAATGGGATAACCTTTCTTTTCAAGTATTGTTGACTCATCCATTGTCGAAGATTTTTAAATTCATTGTCAATCTTCTCCAATTGGTCAACAAAACCCTAGTTAGTGATTCATTGTCATCATGAGAATTATGTAAAGAATGGTTATAAATAACATCAATTGTTGGAATAGAAGAACCACCCACATTCTCATGAAACAAGTTATCCAAATTAGGTTCCATATCCTTAGTAAATAAACATTGGGAATCCCTAATTCTACAACTTCTTCTCATGAGAATATTATAAGTATGACTAATGGTAGTAAAACTCATACACAAAGGAGGGAAATTTTAATTTGAATTTGAAAATTATGATTAAGAAATACAAAATTATGTAAAAATGATTGATTAACCAATTAATTAAGCAATTTGATTTGTGAATTTGAAGGATAAGTCTATCTAGATCATAGCGTAGCATTTATAAAGATCAGATCTGAAAATTGATTTGGAAAATTATGCAATCCACATGATAAATTTTAGAATTATAAATTATGGCTTTTTATAAATTCAACAACTAAATTTATTTAATTCAATTTGAAATTACATCTAGGAGGGAAAAATTGAATTTGAAATAGCATGAACATTAAGATTTGAAATAAATAATCCAAACTAGACAAACCACAAGCTCAATTTTAGAATAAAAAGTTAGGGTTTTTGTGAAATTAACCTCTAAATTTTTGAAATTCAATAAAAAATTAAACTTGTAAATGTAAATTTGAATTTGAAATAAATAAACACTCAAATTAGAGAACATAAATCATAAAATCTAAGTGTAATACTTCGAGTTCATCAAAATGTAATGGTGTTCAAATATTAGGGTTTCCACCATTAGAGGTATGAAAATCGCTAATATTTATACTTAGGGACCACTAGATTAAAAGAGGGGTAAACCCGATAGATCTAGCCACAAATAAACAAGGATATGGATTAGAATTCTATTGGATTTATTGGGTTTGAATTGATTAGCCTCTTTTAAGTTGAATTATTAAAATGGTGAAATTAGGGTAAATATACTAAAAATGAAGTAAAAACACAAGAACAGTGAGCTACAATCGATGGATCGAGCCACAAACATGAATCTAAGGAATGCAAGTGTATTCAGATCTATTCCTAGAAGGAGCTCTTGAATTATTGGGATTGGTATTCCCATCACACCGGTCCTCCATACTTTTCATTATCCAAAAGGGGAATTTGTTCATCATTGTAAAAAAAGCAAATTTTGAAGATCACAGCTCTGTACCTACTCCTATGCACACTGGAGAAGGGAAATAGGTTGGGATTAGGGGTTTTCCTTAGGTCAAGCCCCAGTTTTGAAATTAACCATGAAATGGAAATGAAATGAAATTGAATTGTAGTAATGGAAACATTCTTCTTTTGAGGGAGATGTTGAATAATGACTGAACTACTAATGATATACCTTTTAGTGGAGTTTTGTTTGCCTCCACCATGAATTAGGGTTTCATGAAGTCCTCATTGACATAGAACATAAATGCGAACTCCAATGCTTGAAAGAAGACTGATTTCTCGCTCACTTGAATGGTTGATTGAATATGATTGCTAGATTCAAATTGTATATCAAAATGAGAGGGGTAGACCTCCTTTTACACCTTCCCATTGAAAAAAACATAATTTTTCAACATGAGTAGGCATGTGATCTAGGTCCCAACAAAAATGATGTGAGAATTAAGGGGCCCAAAATGGGTCCTAATTGGGAGGACTAGGGCGCTAGGCATAGTATTCCCTAAGGACCAAGACACCAATGCCTTAGTCTTGACCAACCAGGAACCAAGAAGGAAGGGAGAAGAAGAGTGAAAGGTAAAAATAATGAACAATTTGCATGGTGTGAGCAAAATTAGCGATCCAATTAGGCATCGGGACATGAATGGCAAGGTGATGGCCCAAATGAGTACAAAATTGTAAGGGAGTACAATTCAGGACACTACACTATTTTTCACTGATAAATCATATAATATTCATAATATCTTATCAATAATTTATCACATAATATCTTGGTGTATGTATGTCTACAAGATAGTTAGAACCTTGTCAATAGAATTATATCTTATAGTGTAATATTGAGATTATTGTAGTCATTATAAGAGAAGTTAAGCTTTTATTTTTTTGGTATCAATGGTTAGCAACTCTTTTTATTATCAGTCAAAAGTTACTAAATGATATTGTTCTATTTACTAGATATGTGTATCACCATAATGGAGTTTATAGGATAGGATAATCAATATGGCTTAATAAACTCAATAATTTCACTTTATTTTATGCAATAGTTCAAGTGGACATAATCTATTAATTAAGTGCCTAATATTAGTAACCAATTCTACATTTATTGGTATTGTCTCACTTATGTATCCTATGTATGTCATAATTTTTTAAATTAAAACTCAAAATCAATAATACTTGAATGATTATTCTTAATGAATCTACATATTCTTATTAGATTGACATACCAAACTGTCAAACTGAGATAATGGGTTTGCATATATATAGTGTGATCGCTATTTAGACTTAGTTAAGTCACACAAATTATATTGATTATACTCCATTGTTATCCACTAATCATATCAACATAGAGACATTAATAAGAAAGAGAATCCTGGATAATTTTAAGGTGATCCAAGATTAAGAAAATCATACAAAGACTCTTAGACTGGGTCTTATGTTGGTGAATATTGAAGAGGCTTGAGTGAGAAAATAAAGAAGCCATAAAGAAATTTATATATATATATATATATATATATATATATATATATATGCTAGAAAGAGTAAATTAATTATACTATTGTTAGCACTAACTATTCTATTACGTCATGCAGGTCCACCATCAGAAACTTAGGTTATTTGCTATAGTGCAATATTGATCATGCAAATCTTATCTTTATCCCAACTGCCAAACATAAATATAAAAGCTAACACAATGAATATAATTTATCTATGTATTTTATTATACATTGATGAACTGATCCTATATTTATCAAAGCTCATATTTTAGTTTCTCCTCTAATCTATGTTTCTTTAGATGGTATCAGAGCCAAAGGGGAAGATTGGTCTACAACAAGCTACATGTTGAGTCCTATAGTTTGATTGTAAGTTGTATGCTATTAGTTATGAAAAATATTGGAGAGAAAGAAGAATGTGAGGAAGTTCTCTATTGATCCAATAAATTTTCAAAGGTGTGGATGGAGGAACTGATGGTGTAAACTCAATAGTAGCTTCCAAGGATTGATTATTATTATCATGAAGATGAGGATTAAGTTATTTAAGACAATTGGAGGTTTCCCCCTCAAAGTATATTAGGAGGTTTCTCGCTCAAAGTGTCATATTATTATCAAGTAATTGTAGAATATTTTATATTATATTCATCTTGTGTAAGTTATTTCATTACAAGTGGTATCAAAGCATGATCTTGGCACCATGAAGGCAAGACTTTTTCATTTATTATAGAGGTCATTTTGGAAATCATATATATTTCCAAATTTGAGTGAGTTATTTTTTAATTTTTTAAAATATGTTTTTGAAGACTATATTGAAGAACTTTGAGTACAATCTGAAGAGAAATTAGAGCATAATTGAGTAAGTTATTGCATAATTAGAGTTTTTGTCCTAAATTTTGTGATGCATAGATTCTATAGTAGAAGAAGAAGAATAAGAAAGAAAAAGTACAAGAAGTAGAGGAATGAGTAAAATAAATAATTAGAAGAAAAGGAGAAAGAGAAAGAGTAGGAGAAGAAGCAAGAGAAAGAGAAAGAGAGAGAAAAAGAGCAAGCAGAAGAGAAAGAGTAAGAACAAGAGAAAGAGAAAGAGATAAGAACAAAAAATAAAGATAAGGCAAAAAATTGAAAATGAAAAAATAGAACATGTCTTTTATTGATTCAAACCATGATGTTTTAAAGAGGAACTATAGTTCCACTACTAAATAGCAGTTGATGCTAAGTTTATTAATATAAAATAAACATAAAATCAAACTAATTAATGTAAAACTCCAATATTTTCTCCTTATAATATTAGTCCAGACAAGAGTGAAACATTGCAAGGGTTGAATGCAACCCTTTTGGAGACTTTGATGAAGCGCCTTAACCAATCCTCCTCCGTCACCTAGGAAACACCAAATTGATTACATCAGTGGATCTCTTGACTGTATATCTTGCAACCATCTACCTAATATGAGAGAACATAGAAGTGTTCCCAACCTCCATGCGGAATGAGACACATTTCCTTCGAAATTCAACATCTCCTTTCAGTGTGTCTAATGTCTCCTCTAGTGCTACACATGAGACACCTATCCTCTGAAATTCTACATCTCCTTGAGTGTGTTTAATGCCTCCTCGAGTGAAGGGACATATAAGGCCAAGACCCTTATTTAATTAAGGGACACAAATAGGGTGCTTCTTATGCAATGAATCATCTCAAAAAAGGAAGCTAGCTTGGGATGATAGATATTCTCCTACCTCTATTGTCTCCAAAATTTAATTAGATCCTCTTGCATTTTAACTACAAAATGTGGCATATGAGTTTTTAGAGACCTAAAAACTCTTGCTAAGAATAGTATAAATAGCCTCTAGAATACAAAAAAAATTAATGTCATGATAAAATTGAGCATTGAGAAGGGGTCAAATTCAACCAAACAAAATATTCCTTAAATCAAATGGCTTAAACTATATATCTTCCAGTCAATAAACCCATAGACTTTACATTGTTTTCTCTTTCAAAATAATCATAAGTAAATACTTTTTCTAATAATTGATCATCCAAAAATGACAAATAATCTATATATTTAAACTCCTAAAAAAACAATTGAAGTAGTTAAGAATAAATCTATTCCTCCAAACAATTTCACTTCTACTCCAAAAAACATTAAAACCTCTAAAAAATAACTTTCAAAGCATCCCTGCCATATTACCACATCATCCAATGCAAAATTTTGCAAATAACTCAAATGAAAAAACATATTTCCTCCTCCTCTATGTGCAACAAAATATTTTCAAATTTTTGTTTATAAAATATTTTTTTAATGTTGCACAATGGTATTCTAAAACAAATCCCATAATCCATGCCCTTAGAAAATGAAAATAAACTTTAATTCAAAATATTCTCACTATAATAATCGTACTTGGTAAAACAAAATTTCTCTAATCACCTTCTATTGAAAAAAAAATATATTTATGGATGAATATTTCCTCTCCATGCTAGACACCTCAGAACAAAAACAAAACAAATGTCACCACATTGCACACACAACATTTAATGCTGTCCAATGTTTAAATATTGTATTGTAACTTGTAGTATGGAACCTTCATTTGATTTTCCCTCTTCTCTTTTCATACCATTGTGTAATGTATAATATTCATTATTTCCTTCTACCAAATCTCTTAAATACCTCTTCTATGATAGAAAATTGCTGCACTTACATGATCTTTAATGAAAAGAATATTAATAAAAAAATAAAATGTTAAATTTTATAAAATTCTGGTAGAGATATTCAAGATTGACATCATCTATGTATATTCCTAATTTATCTCTCTATGTCTTCTTCTTAATGCCTACAAATAGCACCTCATCCTTTATGATGCTTAACAAGGTATTTCATCCTTTTTGCAACTTTTCTCAAGGAACCAAGGCTCTTGTCACTACGATCTATGGAGTGTGCTAAGTAGATATTTCACACTAGCTAGAGGTTAATGTTGCATGCTTTTCATAGGTAGAAAGACAATTGACATTGTCATGCCAAATGAGAGTGGAGAAGCGAAAATCCAAAATAAAACATATCTTTTACTGATTCAAACCATGTACTTATAAAGAGGTAATACAATTGCACAATTGATTAATAGTTGTTGCAATAGTTTATTAATCTAAACTAAACCTAAAACTAAACTAATTAATGTAAGACAATAACAATAAAGAAGAAGAAGAAGTAAGAAAAAGAGATGAAGAAGAAGAAAAATTTTAGCATTGAGGACAATACTTTTGTAAGGAGGAGGGAAATGTTAAGTCCCTAACCCTATAGTGTGTATTGTGTTATGTGTAGTTGGCTAGTGGCTACATTTACACTTAAATAAGTTACATAATTATTAGTATAATCATATATTTGTATTTAGGTCATCTTAGGAGACATATTTAAGTATCTAAGCTAGTCTTGGTGGTATCCAAAGTATAATATGGTACATATAGGAGGTATAGGTAATTTATTATCATCATGATGTGCATTGAGTTGTTATTGGAAACTATTGGAGGTATCCCCCTTGACATGGATTAGTATGTTTCCCCCTCAAAGTGGCATATTATTATCAATTATTTGTAGCACATTTCTTATTTTTTTTATCTTGCGCAAGTTATTTAATTATAGTCAAGTCTTACATCACTATTTATTCGGGTAAGTGTGAAGCCACCCCCCCAAGAAAGTGTTGCTAAGAAAGAGACTATTTTGGATCCAATGGAGAGCCTCCAAGAAGAGATCATTTCACTATAGAGAAAGGAATATTCCTAAAGAATTGCTTGTTCATGGGTGATCCCACAATCATGGGTTACACTTTCACTTGTGAAGGAAAAATGCAGGTGATGAAAATAATCTTTTAAGGGTGTTCATTTGTAAAGGGGGTGTTCAAGAAAAAACCCTCTTCGATCGTACGGGTGACATCAACAAGGTTCGCTTGAACCCCTTTTTTATTAATATTTTATGGGGTTTGATCGAACCCCCCTCTGATTGAACCCCATTTTAACCTTTCTTTTTAACAAATAATATATAAATATGAGGATGATTGATATTTTGTCATTGTCAAGTGTTTGTCTGGGCTAGATAGGACGTTAGAGAAAACCTCCTCTTCCATTTCTAGCCAATAGTGATCTTTGTTCAACACATTTGGAAAAATAGTAAAGTAATAAATTTTCTTTTTTTTAAATATCTATACTAGGTATTGATGTCCTCTTTCCATCTAAACAAAAGGAATTTTGATATATATAGAACATGTTATGAGCTCAAATGTACACCCATGTCTAAATTATAATTAGTATGACTTACAAAATAAAAAAAATAAAAAATATAAAAAATATTCAACATATCATTATTAAATCAACTACTTGCATGAGGTATTGATGTTACAAACCTAAATTAAAAAGAATCAAGTTTTTATCATTTATAGAAAAAACGTTATGTGTTTTAGAATGCATATCTCTCTAAAAAATGTTATTTTCTATTAAAAACTACTTTTCAAAGGAGATGGAAAAAGAATACAAATTGATTAAAAAATTTAGAAAAAAAATATTTTTAGAATTTTCAGAAAAGATGTTACAAATCAATAGTTTGCATCTTCTACAAATTCTTAATGGTTTACATCATCTACAAATTCTTAATGGTTTAATGGTTTATACATGTGAGAGAGTGAAGATTTTAATGTTCATTTAAGTGTCAAAGTTGAGCAAAAAGTGTAACGCACTATTGTGAGATCGCCATTTAAAGATCCACTGTGAAGTACTTGTTGTTGAATGCATTTGGAGATCTCAAATCCAAGTCCCTATAATCATATATATCAATTTTTGGACAAGTGTTGTTTTATTAAATGAGAAACCTTGAGTGTCATTAAGTTTTTTATAGTTTGAAGTTGTAAATGATTTGAAGAGGATGTTTGCAAGTAAAGGAGACTCAAAAGATCATAGATGCAAAGGTTTAACTTGAGAACACTCCATGTGAACTTAGGAGAGTGATTCCAAAATAATGTAAATATTGTTGTCATTGATTTCGAAAAGGAGACATTGCTTTGGGTTGTAAGCCCCAACTTCCTAGTGAGGAAGTCACTTGTGGTTGTTCTTAGTTGGAAGTGAAGAAAATGATTGTTGGTTAAAGAGATTGTTTCTAACAAAAGAAAAGTAGCCAAAGTAGTTTCTCCATATAGGAAAAATAAGGAGATTGAGCTATATATATACAAATCAAATGTTTTTGTTAGGTTTTTGGTAATGCAAAACCATTTGTTGAGAGGTCCATGGTCAGCCAAAACCACTTGTATGTAAGCTTTTTGGTTAGTTGAAACCAACTGAGTGTAGATTATAAGGTCAACTAAAATTATTTGTGTTCAAAGTTTATGGTCAGCTAAGAAACCATTTAATAATTATATTGGTATGTAACATGGTAAATCTAAGCTACTAAAACTAAAACAAAATTAGCTTAAATTAAATTTTTCAGAATTTGGCTTCAATTTTTTTTGAGAGATAATGAATGGCTCTGTCTAGAAAGTAAAAAATCAACATTTAATTAAGAATGATTGAATAAGAAACTAATTGATAACATCTACTAAAAACAATATTCAAGAGAATTTTAGGGTTTACGTATTTTTGGATACCACATTGAAGCTCATTGCAATGCTAATAAGGGGAAAAGTATCATCAAGGATTTTTTCCCCAGCCACAAACTTAATAGTCTCATTTTCCACTTCCAACTAGAAAGGCCCAACCCTTTGCACTATATAAATGGATGTTGGATCTAATGCCATTTGATATCAGTGTTTGATCCTACACAACCCTAGTCTATCACACACCATAGGTAGTTCCTAACTGGTTTGATCTTTCACTGCATTGCATATTTGGACCAAATGAACTAACTAACACAAAATTATTGTAGCATCACCTTGGCCAAAGGTTTTTATAAGTTTGTATCATGTTAAAGTGTGTAGTCATTGTTCATCACCCTACTTGACTAGACCATAAAAAGTGATAGATTTCGAAACCATCAAGAATGTCTCTTTTCTAGATACATACTAACTATATCTAAGGCTTACATGTGCACTACTTGCTATTATTTACTCATTATGAAATAATTTTCATATATGTTTATTTTCTTTGTCGATGATACCTACTAACTTTCCATACCTATTCTCATGAGCTAGTTAACCTGCTCTCTCCTATTCATGGGTATGGGAACTCAGTTTACCACTATGCAATATTTATCTTTTTAATTGTTAATCATTCTACGAATCTCATTAGGTCTAGAAGTTCCTAATTATAGAATTCATAGAACTATTGTGTCTATTCATTCGTAGTATCAAAATTTTAATTTCTAACTTTAAGTTTAATGTTTCAGTTCTATTATCAAATTTTAAGTGTGTAAGTTGATTCTACCCATGGCTGAGTTAACCAAGTTTTACTTTTCACGTCTGCTCTGGTTCCCAAATGAGTCATAGCTTTTCAATTAAAAATTTGTATTTGCATCAAATGATTCCTTCCTCATGAATTCCTAGGTGTATATTTGTATACAATACTAGATTAATGGTAAAGATAACAATATTATGTAATCTACTTCAATTCATATTCGAGCAACTATAGAAGTCATATCTCTATTCATTTCTTATGTTGCATAGTCTAGTTATCTCTTAGCTACGCATGCATCTAGCTATTCTTCATTTAGTAAGCAACAATTATTAAGAAAGAGTACAGGAATATTGTCGGCTACTAAAAGAAGCTTTTATTCTTTCCAAAGAAAACAAGCAAGTACTATGAAAGGCACATAACCTAGTAAAGTTTGTTTGCAAGCACAATGTGAGAACACTTGATTTAATGTAGAAGCTAACTACCTTCCCTTATTCTCTTTCAGTTGTGTTTCCCTACTTATATTCTGGATCTTACTATCCAAGATGAATTTTGAGATAGTGATACCACAAAATGCAAAAGATGTCTCCAACAAATGCTATGAACTTCTGTATATATTCTATATACTTCAGAATTATTGATAGCGGATGGTTATCAACATTTCAAAACATTTCGAACCAAATTCCTATCATTAACATTGAATTCCAATTCTTCAAATATGCGATAAATCCATTCCATTATAATTTGAAAGGAAATGATATGAAATATGGTTTAAGAGAATGTAGTTTTAATTCCATTCACACCGACTAAAATCTTATCGTTCTTTATTTTGCTTGCTCATAAGCTTCATTACAAAGTTTGTGATGTTAATATAATTCAGAAATCACATACATAAAGGAAGGTTCACTCAAGTCATCGACATGTTCAATTCATTTTACATATGTTGCTATGTGTAAATACGGTTGGAACTCTATATTATTATATATAAGTATATATATGTAGATATGTATATGTGTGCTAACTATCATGTAGCATAAGATACACATATAGAATAAGATTTCCCACTTTATTTACACAAGATCATTTATGTATTTTTTCTTTTATTACATGAATCATTAAAGGTTAAAAAGGATCATTTTTACTTATTTGAGTGACAAGGATGTAAAAAACCCTAACTACTAGTCTGACCATCTAGGGTTAAGTAGGATAGACACTGAGTTGATGAAAACACACCCTAACTCTAACACAACATTACATGTGTAAAACTTATAGGCTTTGGGTTCTAGATAGCATTAGGTCCTTCATCTATTACCTTTTGTTCCTAATTATACTTTCCCTCCCTTTTCAGATAGTGATGAATTCCCTGTATCCACTACATCAAAACCATGTAGTTAGTCTGAAATCTCATCATAACTCTAACATATTCAAATATGATAAGAATAGTTCATATAAACATAATGATTTAAAACAAAATCATTTGCATGTGTACTATCAATCACTATTCAACAATATGCAGCAACATGTATCAATGCATTTAAACATTACCAAAATATTAGGGCACAAGAGAGATATAATAGGTTAGGGGTAAGGCACAGCAATCCCAAGGTGGTTATGATGAAGGGAAGTTAGTAAAATGAAGCAGCACTCTAAAGCCCAATTACATGGAAAACATAATTTGATCAATGCTAGTAAATGGATACCTAACAAGACCATAAACCAAGACCCATCTTTTTCTGAAATATGTGAATATATTTGAAAAATAGTTGGTGTAAATAATTTATGAAAAGACGTTAGAAAAAGTAAATTAATTATGCAGGTCCACTATCAGTAACTCACCCTTATCTTCAAGAGTCCCACATTGGTCCTACAAATTTTATCCTTATCTCAGCTGCCCAACATAAATATCACTGCTAACACTGTGATTATCATTCATTACATATCTGCTTATAAATTAATGGATTGAGCCACTATTTCAAAGAGCTCGTATTTGAGTTTCTCCTCCGGTCCACATTTCTTTACAATTTGTTTCAATATAAAAATCATTTTAGAAAAGCAACCACTGACTCACCAGATTCCTTTAAACTTGTGGTGTTTTGGTTAATGCAACATGTTCTCTCTATTGGAATGACATAGTACAGATGACCAATGGAGCACCAAGGGCAACAAGTGTATAATGGTGGCAAATTATGCAGTTCTGTGTTAGTCAACGACACAAAATTTGTGAAAATATAATTCCAATCGGCTCACTCTGACCTAGGAACCTATGATGGCTATCAACTGAAATCAATGCCCTAGGCAGTAACAAGTTTATTGATTTGTTTGAGTGTAACTTTTCCTTCAGATGTCTATTTTCTTAAGATAAATTAGCTTTAGTAAGCGTGACAGTTAAGATCAAAGTGAATTGTAAATGCAACCACAGAAGCAATTAAAGAGGCCAGTACCTCACATGTGTTGCAAGCAATCAACTACAATGTTCTTACATGGAAACATGATTGATTACTGATGTAAGTGATCGGTCTGCATGCATTTTACATGTGCATTGGAGGAGACAAATTTTCTTTGAGTAATTTCGTCCATAAAACTTCATTAAAACTGACTATTTTATGAATAGGAAGGGCACTTGCGATGTTGGTATTCCTTACAACTTATCACAGCATGCATATGTTGATATATAATAACGATTTCATGAATCCAATGATTGCTAGACATTGACGAAATGGATAGGTTGAAAAATCTTTTGGAGTTTGCAAAGAAAATCAAATAGTGGTTGTTAAGATATTTCAATAACTTCTGCCAGCATTCGTTACCCCTGTGATAACATGGGGGCGTGAACCAAAGTTTAATGCTCATTAAAGCATACTGGTGTCAGATTTTTGTCATAAATTATACTTAGGAATGCAGCCAGATTATTGTTATAATTAATTTTACAACGCTTATGGACGGAATGCACGTTATGAGTTCTAAGAAATTTCACTGAATTTATAGCACCCACGAGGACCCCTACCTATCCATCAGAAGCGTAAAAGAACAAGGCATTACAACCATCAAGCCTCTAAGATCAAAATTATATCACTATTGGAAACTATTAACTTTTTTCATTTGAAACAGATGATATCAAACGAAGTGCATAGCTACCCACATTTTCCCATAGGTGACATCTGATTTTTAATAGTTGAAGTGTCATTGAAAACCAAAAATTACTTGTGTGCATAAGATACATTTATTTTTTCAGAGTAAAATTTGTCCTATCGAACTATTCTTTCCAATATGTTCTAGATAGGATGGTGAGAATGCAGCTGAAAAGAGTAATTGATTTAGATAGGACGGTGAGCATTTAAAAAATCGACTACTTGTATATTTAACATTTATACATTGTTCGTAATCTAAATGGCAACAAGTGAGCTTATTATAGTATAACCGTGGACTAGTTATTACAATGGGTAGCATATTCATTGGGACCTAAATAATTTGATATTGCATTCAATCTAATCCGTTGAACAGAGGAAAGGTGGAATTGTTTATCAGATTGTTAAAAAAAATTTAAATGTTTGATTGAAA
This sequence comes from Cryptomeria japonica, assembly GCF_030272615.1. Taxonomy (NCBI): domain Eukaryota; kingdom Viridiplantae; phylum Streptophyta; class Pinopsida; order Cupressales; family Cupressaceae; genus Cryptomeria; species Cryptomeria japonica. Next base: position 671,007,220 of record NC_081411.1, on the reverse strand, counting down.
AAAAAAAAATTATATTATTTAAGGATGAAGTCTTGGAGAAAAAAAAATCTGAAATACGGAATTTATGCAATCACTCACATATTGAGGCAGAGACAATCATTAATTGACCTTTGATTTTCACATGGATGTGTGGCGAGGAGAATGAAATGTTTGGTTAAAAAGAGGAAGGCAATGAAATATCAATCAGAACAAGAAGTATGATTTGTGATTGTATTTTGTATTGGATTTCAATTATTGGTTGAGGTGGATTGATTGGGTAATGAGTTGTGTCACATCATCTTCAAACCTATTTTTAGATTCTCATAGGCTTCGAGAGACATGGCACGCTTACCTCAAATATGTATCAAAATTGGATAGCATGTTGCACAACTTGGATTTTGACAATGAATCTAGTTTTTGAGGTAGAGACAATCATTTATTGATCTTTGATTTTCACATGGATGTATGGTGAGGAGAATTTTTTTTTTTTTTTTCAAAAAAGAGAACAAGAAATATGATTTGTTGATTTTATTAATTAAGGTTTGCATCTTTCAATGGTGAAATTGTCTAGCTTTTCTAATATTAAATATACTATTATATGCGTAAGATTCAAATGTGACAAGTATGACATCAACATGTATTGTGTATTGTAATGTATTTGAATATTAACATGGTATACAATAAAATTTGTTAAATTTAACAAATAGGATTCTATAATACGTATGGTACAATTTTTCTAATAAAATATAATATCAAAGTTCTATGTTTTCTTTTAACAATATCAAGCTTCTATCATAACTTTTGAATTAATTATTTAAAAAATATAATACATAAAAATAAACATCATACATTACTTAATTTGTGTATATGAACTTGAAGTCCTCTCAAATGAATTCCACCATTCCTAGAATGAATCATGCTTAAATACTACCATATAATTATTTTATAAGGTGAAAATGCATTTTCTTTTCTTAAAACAAATATGCACTTTCCATTAAAGAGTTGAAGATGGTGGTGTTTTAAATGAAGTGTAAGGAACCTAAAGTTTTGGATTTTCTATAGAACATTTCCAAGAATTTTGAAAATGTTTTAAAAATTATCTACTTTAAGTTGTTAGACAATCACACAAAAACAAACTAATTCTTAGACATATTAACCCTACTTTTCTTGTTTTGATATTCTAAAAGGGCAAAAATTCACTAATTTTCTTTCACCTTATTTACTTATATAATGTAACCTACAAGATTATTATTGATCACTTAAAAATTTTATTTCTGCCTATTTATAATAATCAAGGTAGACTAGTGAAAAGAAAAGAAAAATTGTTATGAGGTGTCATTGTCGTAATTGAAGTCATCCACTCATTTAAAAGAGAAATCAATGTTCATTACACTTGATATGTCTATATCCTATGATAGAGTAAGACTCTTATTCATGTGGGACATCTTATTCACTTTCAATTTTTTGCTTGAAATAGATTGATTGGGTAATGAGCTGCATTACATCATCTTCATTATTTGTGTTGAAATGGTGTTTGTTCAAACCTCATTCTAGCTTCTCATAGACATAGAGAGAGAGAGAGAGAGAGAGAGAGAGAGAGACTTATATTATTTTGATAGATAACTAGCATAAAATATAGAATATGATATGCTTTTAGAGGCATGACATGATGTAATATAAGCATATAAGATTTTTGGACATGATTGAATAATATTGAATCTAATAGAAGTGGTGTGAGCCTACCTTGTTGTCATAATCCTATCCTTAACAAACATTGACCTCTTTTACCTACAAAAAGAAAACTTTGGTGATGTTGAAAATTCATACTAGGAATCACTATAATAATATATATAGAAGCAAACGATTTCCTTATTAGTAATTAGACACTAAAACTATGAAATCCGAAATTTACATGTAATTGAAATGTTGGCCAATTCAATAGAGAAGTCAATCATTAGATCAATTGTGTTTTTCATTTTTAAGGGTAATAGAGGATTTAATGACCCTAAAATCAATGTGACATAAAGAGAATATTGATTCTCAAACATTAATTATGCATTCTTTTAGATCAATGTGCAAATCCACAACCGTCATATTTAATAAATCTAGTGAGTGCACCTTTGTATGCAACGAGTAGGCCTAAGAGGTGTGGAAAGTCAATTATAAAAAAAAGGGTCTATTTTTTGTATATATTTATAGAACACATAATTTTTATTGGTAGGCCATTTAGAAAATTATATTGTTTGTGCAACACAAATCATAATAGATAAGTAAAATCTCTGAATCAACTATACATCACAAACATGATTGAAATAAAAAAATTTGAATTATGAAGATAATCCAACTCCATTACCAATAGACTCATGTTACATTTGTAATAGGGAGAGACATAGATAGTGATATAAAGAGGAAGATATGTAGTGTGGAATAGAGAGAGGGGGTAGAGAGATAGAGATAGGGGATAAAAATAGAGGGGAAGATAGAGATGGAGATGGAGATCGAGATCGAGATGAAGATGGAGAAGGAAAGGGATATGGAGAGTAGAGACGTAAAGAGAGAGAGAGGGGAGAGATGGATAGATTGAGATAGAAGTGTTAAATATATATAGAGAGAGAAGAGATAGAAAGTTAAAGATAAATATAGAAAGTGATATATGGAGAGAAGGAAAGATGTAGGGGTAGAAAGATAGTGAGATAATAATATCTAGATAGAGGAAGAGATGGAAGAATAAATATGGAGATATAGAAATAGATGGGGAGAGAAGAATATAGAGGGAGAGAGGAAGAGGGAAATATATATAGAGACAAAGAAAGGTAGAGGGAGATAAATATAGATCAAGATAGGGAGATATAGAGGATGATATAGATATAGAAGGAGAGGGAGAGATAGAGAGAGATATAAACATGGTTAGATAGATTGATAGACATATACTTGGACATATACAAAGAGGAGGAGAGAAATATACAAATACATAGTATGTCACAACCCTATTTTATAGTATCTAAACTCAAGGCTATAGCTTGGGATTATGTATTATTGCCGATTCAAATGTAATATCTAATAATTATGTTCTATAATCCAATTGAATAGCTTAGTATTTGCAATGGCTATTAGTCTAGAAAAAAATATGTAAGGTTCTAAGCTTATTCTTTAAATTCATCTAAATATATCATATCAACAATAGATACCACAAGATCTATGATGACAAATCACTTCACCTGAATATTTTAAGCATTGATAATTCTTGTGTGCTTCTACCCAAAAATACTTCATATAATTTATGGTTGGTAGCTTGATATATGTTAGCATGGAAAGGAATAATTAAGGGTTACTTACATTGCTCGATATTCTCTATATAATGCATGATGCATCATCATTCTCTATGTTTTCTTGCAAAAAAATTGCTTTAGAATCATACATCAAATTAATAGCACTTGCACACCCATTTGGCTCAATGATCATGACTTTATCTATCATAGCTGGCATGCATACCTCACTTATAGCTCAACTTAATTTAGTAAAATTCTTAGATGATTCTCATCTCTGGTTGTAGTACCTTATATGCCTACGAGAACCCAAAATGATAGCATAGATATGAGATATATTTCATTAAAGACATCACTTTCTATAAAATCTTTTCTTAACTAAAATATGTCTTACACTGCTCTTTATTGGCATAAAGAACATATACAAATTTGTGAATATTGTGATGTGTATTTTTTCCTTACAAATTTCTATCACTATTATTGAGACCCCTTGATACGGTTTTATGTCTCTCAAAAATTCATTAAATTCTTGTTGATTTATTTCTTGCATATTTTTTATTACTTTATCAGGGAAAGAGCCCCGAATCCTTACAAAATAACAAAACTAGAGAGAAACCAAATAGCCTTAGGCATCACTCAACTCTCAAAAGTAATAAAAAAACTAACATACCAACATAACTAAACAAAATCACCCTACCAAATTTCCTTCTTCCGAAATTTAAACTACTAATAGGTAACTATAAAGAGTCCATTAGAAATCAAAGTTATAGAACAAAATAAAACTAACAAACTTAACAGGTATGTAGGCCTATTTAACCATAAGTCCATAGTAATAAAAAAACCATTAAACCTATAGAGGCTAAAACAAAAACTACTAATATCCTTTTCCAAAATTAAACCCATCAATAAAGAGCACCAAACTAGTAGCAACCTAATCATCCTTGAGGATATTCCAATTCCGCATGAGATGCTTTATCTTCTCCTGCTAGATTTTAGAGCATGAAATATACTCTTTTTGGTCATCCTCTTGTAAGTTTTCATTCCCCTTTAGCTTTTTTACTTCTTTCTTCATCCTGCTCTACACCAAAACAAATCCCATGGCTTCTTTCTGGATAAAACCATCCGTGATAGCACATTGTTAATTCAGGGCATCCCCATCAGCCTATACCCTTGCTTATCCTCCTCCACCTTCACTTCAATGTTCACAATCTTAACATGAAGGTCAATTATCTGACACTTCTTCTATTTAGTGCACTGATCTTTACATTTTTAGTTGGAGAGTCATGAGAATAGGGCACAATTAATTCTTAGGCGAGTTTAATGAATTCTTAGCTCTCTTCTAATATCTTGAATACTTGGCTAAATAGGATTGATAGGAATTGATCTTAACATGGCAATAATGATAGGTCCTTATATTTAAGTGATTCCTTAGGGACAATATTTAATGAAAACTCAAGTAATGATACATAAAAAAGTATCTTCAAGATTGCTTATACTTGAGTGTAGGTTGAGTCATGCTATCCCTATTCATTTATACACATGTTTATGAAGAAAATTAGAACATGTCTTTACATTTCAACTAAGTTATATATGAACAATCCTAACCTTCACAATCTTATCCATCTCACGGATGATATTTAGGGTATACTTGCATTATTTTGTTCTTTGTCATGGTTGTAATTTAGAGTGCAATAGATTCTTAAAGACCTCTTTTGCATGTGTATTGAATTTTAAATTATTTAATTGCATTAGATTTACTTATATTAATCATTTTATCTTTGAAATTTAGTGAAAATGTATAGGTGATTATTAAGATGTTGTATTTATCAAGATCTTCTTTGAAAAAGTCATTATCAGTGATTAATTGCTTGAAATTAAGTTTTTATTGAATATATAGTTTGTAGGCAAACATAATGAATTATTAAAGTTTAGAAATATATAATATTCATTCACGATGACCAAGATTATCTTATAAAAAAAATCACTACTATGTTCATTGGTTGTAACGTAAATAAAGGACCTATGTATCATTGATGATTAATATGGCTAGAAAGCCATCCATTAGTATTTCATAGATTTAGTCCAAAATACTTGGGATGTCAAAAATAAGGCACACTATAGATTTATGGTGATCATTGACTAATGAGTATTGTGACTTTAGAACAAATATTGAAGTGTTGAGATGATATCATTAGTATTTTTATTAGTAGATTCTTAGATAAAGCTTGGCATTTAGAGTACAAATTTCTATAATGTTGATACCATCTAAAAAATGATATTTATCCTAATACTAAAAGGTAATAGTATAATAAGGTTGATAACCAATGGTTAAATTGCCTTTCATTAGTGAGCACTGGGTTTTGCTATATAGCAATTAGATCATATATAATTATCTCAATTACTACTCTCATCAACATTTATGATATGTGGGCTCTCATAGCATCATTTGACATAGACTCTTGATTGTAGTCAATTAAATATTTTTTAATTATAACTTATGTAATCTTCATACCTTCATGTAGTAGACATGTACAAGCACTTGATTGATGTTCTTGTATTAATGCTTTTATGTGCTCTAGTATGCTCTTATATGCTCATGTAAACCATCTATGCTTTTATATAAATTCTTTTGTTTTCTCTATGTTTGAGATGGATTTATGTTATGTTTTCCTCTTGAAATAAACTCAATTGAGATGGAGCTAAGATCTCAAAAGGGTTTTAGATAGTAAAGAAAAAATGTTGCTTCTATCTTCATATTGTGTCGAATTCATCTTATGAGTCCACAGTTTCATTATATTAGCGTTAGAATGTGGATATATCATGCTACACAATTTTCATTACTCTTTCTAGTATTGCACTATCAGTTAGAAGTTAGATATTAATATTATATAATTTAAATTTTTTATATATTTAAATAAAATATAAGTTAGAAGGTAATATAATACATACCATAAGCTAAAAATAGTATTGTAGACACCTAAAATTATCGTATCCTAATTAAATAAATATTTTAGTTATTTAATTATTTTATCCTAAGCATTCTATTAATTAAATAGATTTTTCTTTATTTAATTAATTCATCAATCTTTTTCTAGCCTTTCCCCATTTAAATAAATATTTTTATTTATTTAAATTATCATTTTAAAAAATTAAATAAATATTTAAATATATTCAATTGATCCCACCTCTTATACTAAATAAATAAATCTTATAATTTATGAAGAAGTTGAGAAAGTACAACTTCTGAGATCCCAAGAGCATCTATATACAAGAATACCTGTCACAAGAGAAGATTGGAGACTGAAAACAAAAAAGGCTTTGAAAAAGAGATTATCATTCAAAGAGGGAATGAATAATAAAGTTACAATACAATCCTTATGACAGAAGAATGAGAGACCCTAAAGATGTGCAAACCTAAATAGATAAAGAGTATTTAATAATTAGAATAATTATTAAATATCTACAATATTATTAAATGCCTAAGTTTATCTTAGGCGTAGAGTATAATAGACTAATAATTAAATAAATAATTATTAGCTAATACAAGATAACTCTAACAACCCCCCTTAAGATGAACTTAGGGAGTAGCTAAAAACACTAAATGGAGGAAAGCAAAAAGCAACTACAAGAAGAAGGCAAATTTGGGTCCCGACAACAAGGCCTGATGAGGTATCCAATCACAACCAAATCTCTATGGAACGGAGAAATAGATAAAACCATATGGGAAAAAACTCTACTCCAAAAAGAGATGGGAAAAGCATGCAAAAAGAAACATGAAGCAAGGAAGGCCTCAATGAGACCCCCCAAGGACAATGTCCTTCACCCCAAGCATAGAGCACAACTGAAGATAGCATGGAGATGCAAAATGTTTACTAAAGATTTCATCAACCTGCTCCTCTGTAGGAATGTACTCCAAGATGAGAAAGCCATCCTGAAACAACTATTTGATGAAGTGCATGAGAAGCTCAATGTGTTTAGACCTCTGGTGCTCCACTGGGTTGCAGGAAAGATGAATGGAACTCTGATTGTCACACCAAAGAATAGTGGGACTATCAAGAGGGAACCCAAACTTAGTCATCAACTATTAAAGCCATAAAACCTCCTAACTAGCTAACACCGCTGCTCGCTACTTAGCCTCAGTAGATGATAATGCAATAGTAGACTTCTTCTCGCAAGACCATGTGATAGGACCAAAACCAAGGAAAAAAACAAAGCCAAAAGTAGACTTCCAATCTTGAGCATCACTAGCCCAATCGGAGTCAGTGAATACAACAATATGAGGGGATCCTAAAGTATAGTGAATGCCAAACTATGAAGTGCCCCGAATGTACCTCAAAATACATTTGGATGCTTTCCAATGGATCTCATGAGGATCATGGGAGAACCAAGAGACAAGACCAACCACAAAAGAAAGATCTGATGGGTATGGGTCAAGTACAACAAACTACCAACCAACTGCCTATATAAGGTAGAATCCATAGAAGGTGTAGAACAAGTGGTAGACAAAACAACACCTAACTGAGATGGTGTGGGTGAAGGCTTGCAAGTAAGCATGTCAAATATGTGAAGCATATCAAGAGCATACTTCTGCTGAAGAATGGAAATCCCATCGGAAGACTGAATAACCTGTAGGCCCAAAAAATAGTGCAGAAGGCCAAGATCTGTCATCTCAAACTGCTCCATCAAGGCTCACTAAATATCATGAATCAAGGAGGATGAGCTACTGGTAATGATAAGATCATCAATATAGAGCACAAGAATAACGATATCATCTCCTTGATGCTAAATGTAGATTGTAAAGAAATAAGGAGTCCATCTTCTCATACCAAGCCTGAGGAGCCTGTTTGAGACCATATAATGAATGTCAAAGTTTGCAAACCAAAGAGGAATCCTGAGAAAATCTTTGATGATGCACCATATAGATCTCCTCATGAAGGTCTCCATGCAAGAAAGCACTCTTCACATCCATCTGAAAAATTGTCCATCCTTGTGAAGCTGTTAGAGAAAGTACAAAGTGAATAGAATTCATCTTGGCGACAGGAGAGAAGGTCTCAGAGTAATCAATATCCTCCACCTGAGAAAACCCCTTCACAACAAGATGAGCCTTATACTTATTAATAGAACCATCTGCAACATACTTGGTACGATACACCCACTTGCACCGAACCAACTTTCTTGCCTTCGGAAGAGAACAAAGATCCCAAGTATGATTCTTCATCAAAGAAGAATACTCCTCATCCATGGCCCTATCCCACTCAGGGTGACTTGTCAGCTCTAAAAGTTTTTAAGGATCATCTGAAATGGCATGACTCGGAAGACTAGAACCAAATGTATGTGCACGAGTATGACGAGGGTTAGTAGGATCACTTGCTATAGAACTAGCAGGATCAACTGTAAACCGAGCCCACTTGGGCAAAGGTTGAGCAGCCGGTGGTGGTGGTAGTGGTGATGGTGGTGGTGAAGGTGGACCATCATCTACATCATCCTCAAGGAAGAAGGAATCCTCAAAAGATTAAGAGGGAGGAGGAGGCAGTGAGGAAGAAGTTGTCGAGGGAGAATCCATCTGAGGAAGGCACTCATCAAACTGGACATCCCGCCTAAATAGGACCTCTCTGGAATTAGGATCAAATAACCTGTATGCTTTAACATCCTCACAGTAGCCAACAAAAATGAGTGGTCAACTCCTCCTCTCCATGGCTTTCCTCTGAGCATCTAGAATAAACACCCAAGCCTCACTATCAAAAACTCAGAATGAAGAAACATCAGGCTTGACATGGGATCAAGCCTCCTCAGGAGTCAACTGATGCAATGCCTTATGAGGCATCCAATTCTAAATATAGGTGGCATAATTAACTGCCTCAACCCAAAAAGAAGGCTGCATAGACTATGACTGAAGCATACAATTGGCCATCTCCCTTAGTGTTTTGTTCTTTCTCTCAGCAACACCATTATGCTAAGGGGTGTGAGGAACTGATAAGTGATGCTACAAACCATGCTCTATGCATAAATCTGTAAAAGCCTGATTCACATATTCTCTCCTATTATCTGTGTGTATCCTCTTTATAGAAAGATCAGACTGCTTCTCTACAAATGTCTTAAAGACTCGAACTGAATCAAAGACATCAGACTTTTACCTAAGAAAGTACACCCATGTGCATCTGGAGAAGTCATCAATGAAAGTGAGTACATACTTGGACCATGAAAAAGATGGAGTCAGAAATGACATAAGATCATTATGGATCAAATCCAAGGGTGCCTTAGCATGGGTGGCTCTTCCTGTAGGAAAAGGATCATGGTGATGCTTGCCAAGTGCACAACCTCGACATACACCATCAGTAAAGGATATCTAAGGGAGCCCAATAACAAGTGCTTATATGCTCATCTGTTGTAAGTATCTATAGTTGACATGGCCAAAACGCTCATACCACAGTCTACTCACTAAATCTCCATGTGCTATAAGAGAAACACCTGACCCATTTGGACTCTTAAAGCCATCAAACTGATATAATCGAGAATCAGGATCAACATTGCTAGTAGCCACAACCAAATCAGGATCATGGAGCTCTCGAATAACCACATCATGTGGTGAGAACTCAACCATTTTACAAGAGCCAGAATGACAAATCTGATAAACAAAGAGGAGGTTCGTAGAAATGTCAGGAACCAAAAGAACATCCTGAAAACAACCACCTGTCAATGGAACAAAACTTGAACCTGAAACTGAAAGTTGTGTTGAATCACCAACTACAATCTCTAAAGTATTGCTATGAGAAAGTGAGGTAACAAGCTGTGGTGAGTGTGTCATATGGTGAGGAGGCCCATAATCAATAATCCAAGTGGATGCAGAAGGAATAGCTCATGCAGAAAGAGCATGTCCTTTCCCAGTAGAAGAGGAAGATGGAGGCTGAGGAGGAGAAATATGACGCTACTACATGGCTACCTCCAAGGCCTCTAATTGTTTCCAACAACCAGAAACTGGATGACCTTCTTTGCCATAAAAACTGCAAAGTTCATCTGACTTCTTCTTAGTCTTGGAGGAAGACTCACCAGACTTAGAAGAGTGCTTCTATTTGGGATAGGACTTTGGTTTGTAATCAAACTTTGGTGGTGGCTTGGAGGAATGCTCACTACTAGCTAAATCCTTCTTAGGCATCGGTTTCTGCGTCTTGTTCTCTTTAGATATCTGAGCAACCAATTCTTTCAGCTTTGATCCTGTGAGAGTGTCCAACTGAGATATGTGAGCCTGCTCATGAGTCAAGCGATCATAAAACACATCAAAAGTAGGCATGGTGAAGCGTGTACCCAATGCATCCATATTAGAATAAAAGGTGGAAGCAAATTTCTAATAGGGACCTCGAAGCTTAGAGAGAATTAGGTAGATACACTCTGGGTCTATCTTATTTTTACCACAACTATGAAGGACAGATCTGGTGGTTTTGAACTCATTCAAAAAGTCCTCAATGTGAGGAAAAGATTCAGGTAAAAATGAAGAGAGCTCTACCTCAATCTGTAATGCTCTAAACTCATTCATAGTACCAAAGAGTGTTTCAAATTTGGACCACATAGCCTAAAGAGTGAGAAAACCATCAAGGTGAAAAAGCAAGTTGTCTGAAACATGTAAGGAGATGACACCCATAGCCTCATCCATCTTATTCTGGTGTTGAAGAATCTCAAAAGGACACTGCAACAGCAGCTGATCCACATCCAAACAAGACCACAACCCCCTTGATCTAAGAAGCCTCATCATATGAGCTTTCCAGAGGTGATAGTTATGGGATGTAAGAAGCTCAACTGAAGAATCTGCCATGTGTACCTGTATCTGAACCTAGACCTACTCTTGATTTTTTTAATTAAGTGATCTTTCAAACTACACAGAAGATGCAGAAGGGTTTTTTTTTTTTTTTTTGAGTTTAGGTGTTCTTATTTTCTAAATTAAGTTATAGAAAATAACAAAAAATAACACCTCCCACAATATGTAAAACAAAAAATCAGTACAATCTGAGAGCTAGGAGAGAAGACAAGAGAAAAGAAAATATGTCAGACACTATCTTGTGTACCTGGTGATTTTTTTAGAAAAAAATAACTCCAAATATGAGAAGATCTCTCCAAGACCATTTCGATGCCTATTTGTTTTCCAAAAATGGAGTCTGTTTGCCCAAGATATGGCTCCCAGAGTGCAGAAAAGAGCACTGACTTGGATAGCAAAAATGAAGTACTAGATAAAAAACTCAGCAAATATCACCTCCATATTTGAGTAGAGCTAGAAAAGAGCTTTCTAGCACCTATTTGTTTTAAAAAATCTGACTCCGTTTGCCCAAGTTATGGAAAAAAACAAGACGTTGTCAAAACCCTTCAAGAAAAAAATAAGGGCCCCCTACAAGTGGCAGGGAGGTGGCATGTTGGCTGGGTGACGGCAGAGGTCGAGTGGTGGCCAGGAAGTGACGAGGTTTCCAAGCAGTTGCAGGGCGCAGTGAAGTGGGTGGAGGAGAAGTCGTCGGATGCTGGGTGGTGGGCGCTGGTGGTGGGTGCTAGCAGTGGGGGCTGGTGGCTGGCATTGGTGGAGCGATAGTGCGGTGTAGTGGCCACGAGACAGAGGTAGGCCAGGGCGGGAACCGCCAACTCCCAAGCTGGCTGCGACGGTTTAATAAACTACCAGTGGTTGGCGAGAAATGCTGCAACTTGGGCACGTCGTTAAAAGGCCCAAAAAAAAACTTTTTTTATTTTTATTTTTTTTTAATTATTTTTGCCTCAAGAAACGTGCCTGCAAAGGGCAAAACTCAAAAAAAAAAATTCCAGAGCTAAAGTTGTCCAAACTGGACAAATTTTATATGAAAATGGGGATTTTTGGGTGTTCTGAGCCCAATGGTGAGGTCCTTTTAAGCTCAAAATGTCCAGAAACAAAAAAGATACCCAAGATCCAAACTAAAACCTCTGAAAAAGAACTGAAACCCTTGCCTCTAGAGAAAATCTTCTGAAAAGAAATCAGGGACAAGTAGTAGCAGATGAAAGCTGTGATACCATGAAGAAGTTGAGAAAGTACAACATCTGAGATCCCAAGAGCATCTATATGCAAGAATACCTATCACAAGAGAAGATTGGAGACTAAACACAAAAAAGGCTCTGAAAAAGAGATTATCATTCAGAGAGGGAATGAATAATAAAGTTACAATACAATCCTTATGACAGGAGAATGAGAAACCCTAAATATGTGCAACCTTAAAGAGATAAAGAGTATTTAATAATTAGAATAATTATTAAATATCTACAATATTATTAAATGCCTAAGTTTAGCTTAAGCGTAAAGTATAATAGACTAATAATTAAATAAATAATTATTAGCTAATACAAGATAACTCTAACAATTTATTTAATTAGTCCATTAGCTTTTTCCCTCCGCGACACTTGTCATTTATCTCTTAGTTTACCTTTAACCACCTCTCTAATATTTTCCTATTTTCTATACCTACACTCTAATTTGAGCTGAACATTTATCCTTCCACCTCTTAATCCTATCCCTCCATTTCTAGGGTGCCCTCTATAAAAGATACCTATTCCTCTCTCCTTTCATATAGAATTTGAAGCATAAGCATGTACACTCTAAATACAAATATGAGAGCAACCATAACATCAAGAAAGATCAATGGAGATAGGAAAATAATGGAGATAAAACCCAAGGAGAATGTGAAGGTATACATTTATCTATTTTTTTATTTGCATGATTTTAGGTTCTTCATTGGTGTATGTTGGATTCATTGTAGAACTAAGTTTATGTGGTTGAATCAATTAAGCTCTACAATATTTTAGTTTCCAATACCATCATATATATTTTGGCATGCCCGACATAGTCCCTAGTATTTGACTATTTTTGTTGCTTAAGTTATTGTAGGTTCATAGATTTGAAATTTGCTACGATTTTTAGGATTTGTCATGTCTATGGTTCGTTCTGTCTCATATATGGTTTTGTCTCGTTTATCAATTTCCTAACATATTTTTGCAAGTTTTTGGCATGTGCGTCGTATTCTATCATGTCTAGGGTTTTCGAATTTTTAAAGGTTTCTACAAGTGTCTATTTTGTCATGTTTTTGGTTATTTTTGGTGCATTTTTGTTATATCTTAGCACAATTTTTTAACTTTCTATTGTGTTTTTTCTTAATTAGGGTTTTTTCTATTGTCATGTCTACAACTATTTAGCCACATTTTTTATTATGTCAATTTTCTAAGTTGTAGGTTCTAATATGTTTTTGTCAACTTTAGCCACGTCTGCGGCTTTTCCTTCCACACTTAGGGGTTAGTTATTTTTACATTTGCTAACTTCTAATGTGTATGTGATTTTTTCTATTGCAACTATGTCTTGCAGGTTGGTCGAAGATTGTAGCATACAAACTTGATTGTACAAGGCCTCTTTGGTTTCAATTTATGTTCTAACCCTTTTTGGTTGTAGGTTGGGGTATTTTGAAAACAACATATTTATGGTTGTAAGGGTAATATAGGATACTGCTCAACTTTTTGTAGATTAGAAAACACTTCTTTTGGTGCTTTCAAAATAACAACTTGCTTGAAGTGTCTGGGGCACTTGCCTAATCTATTGTAAAATTCTAGGTGTTCAATGAAAGTATCCTCTCACCTTACCTTCAGAGATCTTGGTTTTAAAATAACTCATTGAATGTCTCTTTTTTTTTTTTGTAGAGCATACCATGGTGGGAAATAATACTCACCCTGAGAGTGACTCAAGTGATACTTTCCTCCAGTTCACTATATTAAAAAGGGTAGAGACGAAAGTCCTAATGCCACCAATATTAGCATTTGTCATACTTCTCAATCTAAAAAGGGTTTTATACTCTAAGTAAGGCTGGTTTGGATATTTTCAAGGTGCCAATAACCTTGGATAGTGACTAGAAATTTTAATATCACCTATTTTTTACTAAACATCATGGTAATTTCATTGTAAGGGCATAGCTAGTTTTTCCTCCAAGATACCCACCATATAACTCCATTGAGATGAGACAAAAAACCTTGACCTAGCATAATGTACTTCTATCTTTCTAGGGAGAGGGTGATTGGGTCATCCTTGTAGTATTAGAGGTCCCTCCCTATCCTCTCTTGAGAAGACAAAATAGTGTACACACACATTCAGGTGTCCCTACATTTTAGTCGATGTAGATTCCAAGATGTGGGTTATAGTTACTATCATGAGACCTTGAAATTAGGGCTAGGAAGTGTTTTAAGTGTATTCATTTGTTTTCAAGACACATGGAAATTGGGCTGATCTTGGCCTATAGAACATACACATTACACACATATTTGGAAAAAAACACTTTTAGACATTGTGTCTTCTTTCCACAAAAACATCAACATTCAGATCTAGTCATATTTCACAACTTCAAAATTTTGGACAGACTTGAGGAAAAGCATTTTTCACCAAAAATGCATCTGTGGTACTTTCTAGCACATGTATGATCATTTTGGACAGCTTAGTGTTTATTTGTAGTGCATTTCTAAGACTTTTTGTTGCATTTTTATAAACTTTTGGCATGTATATAGACAAGACTTTTGATCCACACTTCAGGCTGAGAAAACATGTTTTTGGACATTCTTACTATCTCTATGCAACATCCTCATGTGTATTTGATAAATCATATTACATATTTGGCCAAGATTGAAAATAACACTACAATTGTAAAATTGCATATTTGAAGCATTCTAATGTGCCTATGGATTTATATTATGTATGTGGATTCTAAGATTCAAAGAGCTTCTAAGGCTGATTCTATAGGATTTCATTTAGTCAACCATCATTTTTTCATAGCTTTCCATCTATTTTTAGACATCTTTTCCAAAACTTTTATTTACACTTTTAAACTAGAGTCAAAGAATTGTTTCATAGTCCTTATCATTATCTTACAAACACGTCATAGACAACCCTAAGTGGTCCCCACATTATATTTTTCATCTTGGGTACCATTTTTAGCATACTGAGTTAAGGTCAACTTACCTATAGGAATTTGTCATCTCCTAGGAACCCACACCTTTCTTATACTATCATATTAACATCAAAACATTATTTTAGGACATTACACGATAACTCTAGATTATTTTACCACTCAAATAACCATATTTTCCTTTCACAATCATATCTTATCATTTATTCTTCCATGTAACTAAATCCCAAAGGTCTATAAAATAAGTTGAAGAAACTGAAGGATCTCAAAGTATGGATTTGTAAGTATTTGATGATGAAGAATTTTATAATTTGTGACCTTTTGACAATCAATATAATGCAAAATATTTTGATTATGAGTCCTTCACAACTGAAGAAATCCAAGACCACATGTCAAATTCAAGATTTAATAACTTGCTTGGCATAGTTTTGAAGAGAGACCCACAAAGATATTGATATAGGTTGCTTGAAGATGGATAAAGACTACCCAATGACTTTTATGGTGCAAAAATTTTGGAAATGGATACTAATCAACCTAATGGTAATAATGGTGGACATAGATGTGAGCATACCATGCCTAAGTCACCTTAATCCCTTTTTCAAGAACTAGACATACCTAAGGCATATGCTCATGTACCAATTATGCTAAACAAACCTATGAACAACCTTGTGCACATACCTATTGTAGTGTCATAAAATTGTGACCCTAGAAAGTTTTGATTGCATTAGAGTCCTCACACACATGAGATTGAATCCTCTAGCCTGATCGGAGAACGGAGATTGCTCAGCCCTCAGAACAACTTCTTCCTTGGCCTCTGCATCACCCTGTCCACACTCTACCCTGGAGAAAGTGGTAGGACAAGGGGGTGGTGCCACTGTCCCCCCTTAGATAGGGGTGAGGTGCCCCTATTCATGCCCTATTCTGGGGAAAGACCCTTCCTAGGGTTGAATTGTTGGTTGTGCATTGGGCGGGAAACTCCCCTTATATTGGCCTATGACAAAAATCAAATCTAGTAACATGTATTTAAGGGGAATTCATTCTCTCATTTTCATAAGTTGGATAGGTTGAAGCTAGATAAATTCAAGTTGCATAAGTGATCAAGAATTCAAGCATTCTCAAGTCTCCCTTAAAGGCTAGGTGTTGCATTCAAGTCAAAGATTCAACCATTGAAGAGGAAATTGATTCCCACATGCAATTACACACAAGAATTTCTATCAACATTGCTACTACAACCTCCCTTGAGGTGATTTACAATTCAGTCTTTCATTTACATCTACTTGCAAGTACTTTCTTTCATTACTTGGTTAATTCCAAAACTAGGGTTTGACCTAAAGGCAAACCCCCAATCCCAACCCATTTTCCTCTTTTTTCTATGAATAGGTTGCAAGTGCGCAACTATACTTTCAAATTTAGGCTCCATTTGCAGAGGCGGAAAAACCCTTTTTCATTTCGTGGATCTTTCAGAGGATTGTGTACATTCTCGCCACAGTCTAGGCAACTTTTCCTCAAATTCGCAGGGTGACTTCGTCTTGACATATTACTGCCAAATCTAGGTGCACAACTTCATCCCATATTCCAATCTCAAGTTATAATCAGTTCTTTGTCACTTTTGCATTACATAATTCAATTGATTCCTTTCCATTTTAAATAAGGAAGATGGGATCAACTTTTCATTCCCATTTCATTCAGAATTCAATCTTCATCTTTGAAGGTTGAATCTAGTGACTTTCCTCTCCTCTTCCAAATGTAACTTGGTGAAAAGTGTTTGAAGGGTAATTAATAGTGAAACTCTCATCTCTCTTTGAGGGAAAGGGTAGTTTTCCTCTTGACCTATCATTCACCATTTTTCCACATTACACCTTGTAAGGCCAAAGGTAAACCAATGCTTATACCCAACAATAAGATGATACTCAAGGTGCTAATCATGATAATTTTTAAGATAGAATACCATGTGTCATTTTGGATGATCATACCCAAGAGCACACTTACAACACCAATTATATGCATGGTCATGATACACTCACCCAAGGCCTAGTGCACCTCATCAAAATACCATGTGATGTGGCTCATACAACAATTACATCCCTCCATCTCCACCACCTGAAGACATATATGAACAATATCATCCTTACATGAATACATCCTTCCTCTCGGTGGCGTAGGGATAGGGATAGATCAAATAAATAAGGTACCACCTATTAATGATTTGCAACAATAAATTAAGGAGTTGCAACAAGAAATTGCAATTATGAAAATGCCCCCAAAGAAGTACATGATTCGAGACATTTTTACTTATCCTTTTGATAAGAGCATACCTATGTCACCTTTTCCTCCCCACTTTGTGGTACCTAAATTGGATAAATAAAAAGAGAAAGGAGACCCAAAGGCACATATTAGATAATTTTTCACAGCTTGCATAGAGGTAGCCCAGGAGGACTCTTATTTGATGAGGTTATTCCCACAAATTTTAGGTGGACAATCCATGGAGTGGTTTTCACAGTTTCCACCTGCAACTGAGTCATGGGGCGAATTCGAAAAGTAATTTATATAATATTTTTCATACAACATTGAGTGTGAAGTTTCAATGACAACATTATCTAGCACAAAACAATGAAATGGTGAATCTTTTGCATCATTTTTGTAAAGATGGAGATGCATAGCTAGTCAATGCCCTTGTCATGTTCGACAAAAGAAAATGGTTGAAATGTTTAAACAAAATGTGAGAAAGGATATTGGATATGACCTTTGTAAATCATGTTTATCTACATTCCAAGAAGTTATTGAAAATGGTCTATCCATTGAGAAGGTTCTCATTGAGCAAGGCACTATCAACATATTTAAAGAAAACAAAGATGAAGATAGTACAAAAGAAAACCCTTATTTTGGAACATGAACAAGAACACCATGAAATATTGGGTTGTTGATATAAATATGGTAAAATCAATGGTAAGTTTTCTCGATGCTAGTTCATCTAAAAATCAAGCTAACCCAAAGGGCACCAAGACATCCAAGGAAGTACACACCTTTGGGAGAACCAATTGAATATATATTGAAGAAACTTGTTGCCAATAAGCTCATCACATTTCTTGAGAATCGACCATTGGAGCCAAGGGTATTAAAACCTTCATGGTCGAATGATAATGAATTTTATGAATATCACAAGAGTAAGGGTCATAAGACTAGCAATTGCCATAAATTGAAGAATCTCATTCAATATCTTATTGATAATGGCACAATCAAAGTTGAGGGCCACTCTTCTAATTAATAACAAGTGATGTTTAAGGATCCATTTCTAAAACATTATAAGGGAAAGGCCCCGAAAGCAAATAAGAATTCCAATTATACTAATGTGGCTTATGACTACATCAATCATATCACTAAAGTGGATAATCATGTGTCTACCATAAGCATAAAAGGGAATGTCCATAAATTAAATGTCACTACTTGATGGGGTAGAGTTACTCTATAAGGTGCTGCATTAAAAATGACTTCATCGTTCAATAGCCAATATGACCTTGTAGACCAATTGGGAAAGACACCTGCTTTCATTTAAATTCTTGAACTCTTGCATATATACCTTTGCACAAAGAAATTTTGGACAAAACCTTGCAAGAGGCATCCATTCCTACAGATCTAAACATGGACTAGTTTCAAGCCATGGTGGGACACCTTTCTATTCCTCATTGTCTCACATTGACTAAAGCAAATGGCACATCTCCACAATAGCCACACAACACAACACTTCATATTGAATATTTCCTCCATAAACACCACATAAAATGAGTCTTGATAGATGGAGGAGTAGGTCTCAATATTTTCACTTTGAAATTTGTCTTATCATTGGGATTGTTTGAAAGCATTGTGGATTCTAGGAAGAGATCACTATAAAGGCATATGATGATGAAGAATGCTTGTCTAAAGGAACAATCACTCTACCTCTTTGAGTGGGGCTAGTAGTGAGAGATGTGGTTTGTTAGGTCCTTGATCTCGATCTCACATACAACATACTTTGGGGATGATCATGGATACATGCAATCAAAGTAGTGCCTTCGAGTTACCAGCAATGTATCAAGTTCTCGCATGATGAAACTGAAGTCACAATTCAAGGTGATCCAAATACATACTTGTATTCCAACAACATTTTCCCAAGGATTTAGATAATAGTCCCTATAAATCAGGAAGATAACCCATATTCAACATACATCAATCCTAAATCATTAAAATCTGCCACCTCAAAGCAAGTAGAGATCAAGAATAAATTTAAGGACAACAGAATAGGAGAGTACAATCTCAATCAAACCATGTATCTAAGATAGTTAATGGACTACCCTAAAACTTATGGTAGACCCATCAAAGTAGATATCAATAATAATCATAAAATTGGATCCCACCACTTTCACAAAATAGGGTGAAATGGAAGAAGAATACCTTTACAAGATGATCTACAAAGAACCAGAGGAACAACCTAATCAGGACCACATTAGAATACTAGTTGAATTATATGGAAATTACTTTAAGTGATTTTTGTGACATTCCATATCCAACATCACTTTTCCACTCTATATTACTCGCAAGGAATTGGTCAAGATAATGTGTCTAACAAAACGATTCTCAAAATCCTTATTAAGACAATCGATGACGCAAGGCACAATTGGCACATCCAACTAAATCCCACACTATTGGCCTATTGCACAAGTGTACGCACCCCTTTTGGAGCTACCCATTACATGTCTATAGTGTCAAAGCCATCTTGCTCATTGAGGATAAGTAACAATCATTATTAGGTCTCCTTACACGATCTTATCAGTGACAAAGACTATAAAGTTTCCCTCTTGCAAGACCTGGAATTGCTAGATGAGAACCTAGAAAATGCATGTAATCACCTTAAATCATATAAAAAATGCATGAGCCATAGTTACTATCATAAGTTGAAACCTCACACATTTGAGGTAGGTGACTTGGTCCTTAGACAAAATACCAAAATTCAGCAAGTTAGAGAGAAAAGAGGAAAATTTGAACCAAATTGTCCTGGACCTCACATCATCATAGCAATCTATGGCTCAAGTGCATATTAGTTATCCATGCTTGAAGAAGAGCCATTGGACAATCCTATTGAAAGAATGCACCCTTGTAGATTCTATACATAAATTTTCATAGAATCCTATAAAAAAATATATCAAAAAATTGGAAAAATATGAAAAAATTAAAAAAAATGAAAAAATACAAAAAAAATTAAAAATTAAAAAAATATGAATTTTTTTTTTTAAATGTAAAAAAATATAACCTTGATGAAAAGATGGCAAATTGGTATCTTGTGTGACAAAACAAAATGAAACAAGTAAAGAGAAGTAAACTTGTCCAATGGTGAAAACCACTTTGGTGGTGCCTTGGGCAAGTACCATGGTGAAAAATGGGTTACTGGTGACATATGTAGGGACTTCTTGCTCCTCCCTCCTCCAAGACTCGATATTCCCCTTTCACTTTGCATACACACAAATCCTCTTAATTCATATTAAAGTTATCTATCCCCATCATGGCTTCTTAAAGATCTACCTAAGATTGGTTTGCCATTCATAATAAACCTTTTAAGCCTTGCTTCACTCAAAATAAATCAAGTCTTGTTTATAATTGGGGGCATATCCTAGACCTAGTGATGGAAGTGGATCCTTGGCATTAGATGTTGTGAGGACCATTAATGTTCCATTCCTTCCTTCTTTCCATGCACATTTTGCAACAAAATATCATTTGCATCACTAACTCACAATAAAGTTTTCACTTTTATTTAGAATAAACTATCAGTTTCATGGAGTAAGTCAATTTTAGATGAGATACAAGTAGTTATGGGCTTTCAAAAAATCAATCTTTCCATAGACTTTGACTCTAACATATCTAAAAGGAGATATGAGGAACTCTTTCTTTCTAACCCTAATGATCTATGTAGATGTTGAGCTTCTACAAGTTAAGCCCCTCTTGAATATATGGTAGTCCCTACTTTGGACGGCCCCATAACTCCTGTGCTCTCAAATCTCTGTCATCATCCTTGCCTCCTATCCTCTGACATCATGGAAAAATTGCTAGTTCTCTAGATGGCTAGTACCACAAACTCATATAGGTTTTGCTACTAAGCTATCTCATGTGCTGCTCTAAACACATAGTTCATGCTTGATGTTGCATCTCCATGGCTTGTAGCTCACACACTCTCTATAGTGGCCTCTTCTTAGACATACTTCTCTATAGCCGCATCCTTCTCTCATCAATGGGCTATATAACCAACTTGTAGTTGCACTTGGTCCTCCAAAATCCTAATGTGGGCTCTCAAGGCCCCAAAATTATCTGGCTCCTCCCACCCCCATGTATCTCCTCCATTAGGATGATCAAATCTATCCTCCTAGTCCCATCCCTATCTTGGCTAATCATGAACACTAACACCTCCAACTTGTCCTCCCTCTCCCTTGTCCTTGGGAGGTGTAACTCACACCTATACTTATGGAACCTATGCCTATACCAGTGTATCTAGAATTTATAACTATGAGCCATATACCTATACCTATCACCAACCTTATCCCCCTCTCCCTAATGGTGGCTTAGGTGGTCGTTCACCTCTCCCTCTTCCTCTCTCTCCCTTGTCATCATTCTCTGATCTGCTCCCCCTCCCTCTCCTCCTTTGCCACCTAGCTTGCCTCTCCATATTTATATCATCTTTTAACTAGGGAATAGACTCCCCCACTCTTGTCAATCACGAGAAAGGATGTGGTCGAAATTAAGCTTCGTAATCTTAAGTCATCTTGGCATCTACAACATCCAATTTAAGATCTGAAGGCACAGGTGTGAGTGCATGAAAATCAATTATGGAGGCCTCATAAAATAGGAATGGGCCCCACCAAGGTGTCTCTTGTCATGCCCTCATAAAATTAGGTGATCTCGATGGTTGTACCTACACCCTTTTGAAATATATCGACACCCTATCTAGTAGGTGTCTCTCAATGATATATGTCATCTAACCAATAAATCACCTAGTATTCTAGCAATAAGATAGCGCTCTCTCATTATGCTCCCAAGTCTCATAGTCTAGGTAGGGCCTCCAAATAATTATATCAATATCATCAATAATTCTCCTCCAGTAATCCATTTTCCAAAGGAAAGTTTGGGAGATGATCATGCTATACATGTGCACATAGGGTTATCTTGCCCCACATCCTCTATAAAAAAATGGCCTGGTCCCTGCAATATGCTTAAAGGCCCATATCTATTATAGTTTCTCTCATACTGGTATAGGTGGGCTAGCATGCAAGTTCCCCAAGTGAACCATGTACCCTATGTAAGCATCATCTCCATGGCCCTACCCCATCTGATGGACATGCCATGGGTCATGTAATTCAAACATATGTATCTATTGATGACTCCATTGATGATAGCATCCCAAGCCAATCTCACAAAGCCAACCTCATACATCTCATCCTAGTTGACGTGGTTGGTGTAGACATTCAAATCCTCATAGTCAAAGACACGACATAGAGCATCTATATCACCACCCTCCCTATCATAGACAACCATATCTCTATGAATGGGGATGCGCAAAATTCAGTAGACATCCACTAGAGTGACAAACATCTCCCTTGTCAGCAAGTGGAATGTGTAGTGCTCACTGTACCAGTATTTTGCTAGTGCACAAAATAGACCAAGATTTGTTTAGATCTCAGGCATGAATGTGGCATGCCATAATTGTAAAACAAATAGTATTGAGTGATCATCCTCTTACAATTATGGTCTCCATCATTATGTCCATAGGAATCTCTTGCGTGAGTTGAATTGGGCTAAATCAATCTGCAATTACATCAGTGTTAAAATCTTGTCATCTTCAACTGAGATTTGTCAAGTCTATCTTGTGCCTTCATAAGCTTTACTGGTTTCATCAGTCACTCTACAACCTATCATGCTAAGGCAATCACTAGATTTCATTAACCTGACAGCCTATCATATTGGTTGTTGTTGTTTATCAAAGTAATAGCATGTTTTCCTCATATTTTCACCATATATGTGTTAACATTTATCACAAACACACTAGTAATCCATAAACATACTTTGATCATGCACAAATGCACTTTCACCCTATACACATCACTATTTGACACATATGTGTTAAGAATATAGAAACGTACTTATCTGTGTCATATATGCAAAAAGACCATATGCATGCAACACATTTGACACATATGCAGTAGGATTGAACCTATATCACTTTTTGACATAGATGCACTTTTATAGACCACAAACACAGTTTTACCGACCCTAAATGCATTTTTAACATAAATGCATTGCAAATAACCCTAGACATGATAAGAAATGATACATATACATTTTCAACATTTTTCCTAGTGCTACATTTTTGGAAACCTACATTCTAGCCCTATTTATGACATAATAAATGTATGACATTAAAAGGAAGACAGTTTACATATTGACTCTCCATACTTCTCTAGCCACTTGTGTTGTTAGACTCAATCAAATTGGTGAAATCATTCCACCATAGATTTGTCATTGTTCTCTTAAGCCCTCCTTTTCTCTATGTCATGAAAAATGAAAGTGATAGATGCAAATGATGTAGTCCATATCCAATACTTCTATTTATATGAGTGCTAACCCTAGATGACCAAGGTGACCTCTATGGTTGGTGATCCCTCAAGACCCTCTTTTCACCCGTCCTTAGCCTTTCAAACCTAACTATTCTTCTTTCTAAGCCTTTTTCTAGCGTTTTATTTTTGAAAAGATTATTTGAAGTTTTTGAAAAAAAATTTATCCAATTTCTTGAGGGGGCATATCGTCTTTCTTACTAGGGTCAACCTATCATATCAGTGTATTTGTTTTCTTTAAAACAATGTAACAAGATGGATTTTCTCAAAGAGGGGCAAAATGTAGACACCTAAGATTGTCCTAGCCCAATTAATAAATATTTTATTTATTTAATTAATGTATCCTAAGCCTTCTATTAATTAAATAGATTTTTTTTTATTTAATTAATTCATTAATCCTTTCTCTATCATTTCCCCATTTAAATAAATATTTTAATTTATAATTGATTTAATTGGCCCCACCTCTGCTATTAATTAAATAAATATTTATTTATTTAATTAATTCGTTAGCTTTTTCCCTCCATGACACTTGTCATTTATCTCTTAATCTACCTTTAACCACCTCTCTAATATTTTCCGATTTTCTATACCTACCCTTTAATTTGAGCCAACCATTTATCCTTCTACTTCTTAATCGTAGTCCTCCATTTCTAGGGTGCTCTCTAAAAAATAGACCTTTTCCTCTCTCCTTTCATATAGAATTCAAAACATAAGCACCTACACTCTGTTGAATTGCAACCGCAATCCACTCTCTATTGAGCTACTATGCAAAATACAAATCTTAAAGCAACCATAATATAAGGCAAGATCAATGGAGATGGGAAAACAATAGAGATCAAACCCTAGGAGCATGTGAAGATATACATTTCTCTTATTTTTTTATTTGCATGATTTTAGGTTCTTGATTGATTTATGTTGGATTCATTGTAGAACTAGATTTATGTGGTTGGATCAATTCTAGGTTTTACAATATTTTAGTTTCCAATTCCAACAGAGACAAGTATTATACTATAAATATAATAAATAATTTGGTGTACTCTTATACTAATTTATTATTACACTGAAAGAATTCCGTCATTGAAGTTGAGAAACCTATTTGGTTACATCAATGGTTAAAAATAGCCAATACAGGATGCAAGATGATTCAATAAATCTAAGTTGTTGCATCTTTTTCTAATAGATAGATACATCATGTTAGTGATATTTAAAAATTAATGTGCAATATGAGTCTATTATATTTCATGGAAGCTAAGATAAGATAGATATTTATTGGATATTGTTAGACTTGTGTGAATAATGTTGCCATTGATGTCAAACTAGCTATCTAGTTTTGACCTGACAATGTATGGGTCCAGATATTGGTCTAGATGTTATGGATGTTGTGATTGTTGTATTCAAGGATTGTATGCAGTTAGTATGTGTAGTTCAGTGTTTCTCTAGATGATGAGTCTTGAGGTTTCCTAGAGTTCTCATTATCTTGGTATTAGGAGTGCTCATTGATCCCGATATCAGTCACATGTCCTGATGTTAGCTTCTTCGATAATTGACAGAACTATGTCTTCAATTTTTGTGATTACAGTTTTCATGGTACACATGGAGTGTACATTTTGGAGATATTGAGCTTGATTTTGTGATAATGGGTTAGTATTATTGGGTCTGGATGACCCTACCCCATTCTAGTAATCTTGGTGTATGCATTAGCAACTAGAGTATGTAAAGGAAGCATGTAGAAGTCTTGCAGAGGCAAACATGAGCATATTGTTAACATGTTGGGCTTGGCCGACATACTATTTTGTATTTGTGCTCTCTTGTATATATACATATGCATATATAGTAGCATAAACTCAAAAAAAGAGAGAAGAAAAAGAATAAGTGTGTGAAGGTGGATGATGTGTGAAAATTGGTAGCAAAGATAGCAGTGTGTGAAGTGTGTGTTGCGAACAACAAAAGGAGACAATGTTGTAGTGGTGCAGTAGTCCTTTACCGGACCTATTGCAAGACAATTGTTCAAAGATCTCTGATTGGATCTTCTATAGAGTTTTAGATTTGTAATCTAAGCCTCACCTTAGAACTAATCCCAAGGATTTGGAGATGCTATCCCCTTCAGTTCAACCTTTTTACTTGCAGTTAGCATTCTAACAATTAACCATCTCTTTGTTGTATCTACATTGAGCAGTTCTGTAGTATGCCATTTTTTTAATCTGACAGTGAGCCACCTGACAGTGAAACACCTCTCTTTGTAAACACAAATATAACTAGTTATATTCTCTTGAGAGTTAATATTCTCTGTGGTTTTTCCCAATTCGGTTTTCCATTTATAAAATCTAGTGTTTATCTTGTGGTTGTTTTCTTCATCTTTATTTTGTATTAATCACTTTATATCAGTCAAGTTTGTTTTATATTTAGGTGGAAGGTTATAGTTGAGAAGAAAAGTTTTAATCTCTAGGAATATTGATTCACTCCGCCCCTCTCAGTATTTTAGTTCTTTCAACCTTATCAACAATTGTTTTCACAGTTTTGGTCCCTTGCTTGGAAAGCTTAATCGCTTGGGTGAGATTTGTATTAGTTGAGTCATGGCAGCTTTATGTTGGGCAAAATACTTTTAGATGGATGAAGATTTGAAGATACCTCTTGAAGATTTGGAAAGCATTGAATGAGAGAATGATGATTTGAAGGAGAATGTGAAGGTAGCAAATGAATGTGTGCAAAAGATGAGAGAGAAAATATGGAAGTTCAAATTGAGGCATAAGGAGGTTAACAATGAGTTGAAATAGGTGAATGAGACTATTAAAGATTTGTTGCTGAAGATTGAAGAAAAAGACAAGTCAGACTAGTTCTTGAAAAAGACAATGAAGCAGAAGTCTAGAGATTGTGCAAAGCTTGAACAAGAAGTGAAGAATCTGAAGGCAGAATATAAGATCCTTGATAGTAGTAAGCTACTGGAAGATTTGATCAGCATGCAACAAGTTAAATTAGACAAAAACGGACTTGGTTTCCAACCTAGTATGTGTTTAGATCAGAATGGTAGAGAAGAAAATAAATAAGTCAACGCTGAAGAAGGAAAGAAGTTAGAAGATGAGTAGAAATCTCAAAATCAAAAATAAAATGCACGAAGACCACGGGTCCAACAACCTAACGCACAAAGATACCCATCTTTTAATTGCTATTTTTTAAAATGTAATAAATTTGGACATGAGGCAGCAAATTGTAGAAGCATTTAGTGTTATAGTTGCAACATGTTTGGACATAAATAGAGTCTTGGTAGAAATCATGTTGTGAGTCAAAATTATAATCTAGGTGATTCAAAGAATTACAAATTTCATCGATACTATTACATTTGAAGTAACTACAAACATAAGGCCAGTCAATGCAGATACAAATCACATCCAGTAAGATCTAAAAAGAAGATTGTTAGTTGTTTCAAATGCAAGCAATCCAGACATTATGCTAATCAAAGCAGGAATGGGGATATGGAGAAATTTGCTAAGAAGAATGTGATGAAGAATGGTGAATCAAAGAAGAAAGAAAACTTGGTCTAGAGAAAGAAGGGTGAGAACAAAGGAAGTGAGCTTGAAGTATTGGAATCCAGTGTAGTCACCCCTTCTTCCAGTAATTAAGTTTAGAGTTTTGGGTAAGAGGGAGTTTTGTTTTGATTGAGAAAACTTCTATCCTCCCCATCTGAATCAATCATGTAGCTAATCTAGCATGACAGTGCTTTGAGGTGTTCAGTAATCAGAGGAATCTTGCTGACATCATCGATAAGATAGTTCTTGGTGGTAAAACCCTAATGAATTATCTTGAGCAAGATAAGTATCAGTTTTTGAGTTTATTTCTTTCATATCAATTATTTGTTCTTGAGTATATTGTGAATAGTGGAGCAGTAGTAGAGTGAGCGATGCAAGAAATCAAGGAAAGAAAATTGATCGTCAGAGAATCTAGCAACGAGGAATTTCAAACTATGGGAAAAGTACTCCTAGAGGAGTTTAATCCAAAGAAGATCAAAGTTGTTGAAGTTAGTCTGAATGATGATGAATTATGAAGGGTCAAAGGATTGGAAGGCAAAGGTTTGAATCTATGGACCGAATTCCCTTGTTTCGATAATGCAGAGCTTATCAGGATAATTCTTAGTTGTGTACGGAATAACTGCATCATGTTGGATAAACCCTATCCGATTACGAAGGAAGTCGTTTCTATGATCACAAGTTTGTATGAGAGTGCAGAATTTCCTTCAAAGAAGTCAATTTTGAATAGAGAAGTAGAAGCCCTAACCAACGTGAAGGGGGATAAGCGAGCCTTGATCATTAACAAAATCATCAACCCCGTGGTGAGGTATGTTGCCTATGGCATCTCTTATTAAAATTATTTTAGAAATAGGGAAGGCACCACCTCGACAATTATAGTATTTATGGTACATATGCCTGTGATGGAGAACAAATAATTTGACTTGTGTGAATTGTTGAAAGAATTATTATTGGAAAACATTAAAATGACAAAAGAGAAGTATTATGCTTTTTTTAGTTTGGGTCATTGCTTGTGAGTTTGGTTATGTACTATTTGGAATCCCTTATTGCAAAAGACAATGTTATATGGGAGTTTGGTGTTCTAATTGCAAGACATATTTAAATATTTGAATAGTTTGGCTAACATAAAGGAAGTTTGTAATGTCTATTTCAAATCATTTGTGGACATGTGGAGTGTTGGCTTGGTTTTTGTATCTTTCTCTATTGGTTCTGGAGATTCGTCCTCCAGAAAGAAGAAAAGGAAATAGTCTATTCTTGCCAGTATTTCAAAGCCATAGATAAGTAAGGTAGAATATGTTGTGGTAATTGATGATTCAGAATCCCCTGTAGCTAAAGGAGATTCAGAAGTTGTAGAGCAAGAAGCTAGAGATTTAGATGATGAGTCTAATTTGCTAAAATTAGTTGAAAACATGAATGGAATCAAGAAGATTAGTGTGAAATGGCTGACTTCAATCAAGTCAGGTAGAATTAAGAGAATTATGATGAATCATTTGATCTAGAACAACATGAGCCCTAGAGATATCAGTAATCTACTTCCGGAATCTCTAAATGAGGTTTTGAAAGAAAGAATGTCTGAGCAGTTAGTTAAGGAAAAATGTTTGGAAATGCAGAACCTACTAGATGAATGTATTAATGCACAAAAGAACTTATCAATATGTATTGAGTAATTGAGAGACTGTATCAGCAATGCTAACAAAATCTACAAGTATTATATCTCTTGGCCTGCAGCTGTAGTGAATTACAAGAGTAAGATTGATGCTATCGAAGATGAACTGACAAATCTAGGTAAGTATTTCAATTTTCTGAGTGATAAGGATGGTGAGTAGAGGAAAAGAGTTAATTCTCTTCAATCTAATCTCCTATTGGTGCAAAGGAAGAAAGAAGACTTTGTGAACATAGTTTGGAAAGTTAAGGAGATTATTGAAGCTAAGCTAGAGCATTTTTCAGCATTGCTTGAGAATGCAGTTGAGTATGAGTAGAATCCATCTGCTCCGGATGATTTTTTGAATTCAGTCAATTTGTTAGTTGAGTGCAAAATTATTTCAGTAAGTATCAAATTGGCTATTAATTCTTGGTAAGTTCTTCTGAATCTAAAAGAAAAATACAAATTTATATTTCTGAAGAAGAGCAACTGAATATATTTATGTGATAAATAAGTTTTAACATTTTTGGGTGTATATATCTATTCTTTCTTTACTTTTTCATCAAAGGCATCCTTTGTCCTTGATTTCAAAATGGGGAGAAAGGAATATAGATTTGAGGAGATACATAAGTAAGGGGGAGTTGTGCACAATCATGCTTTGAATATGTTTTTCCATCAATGACAAAGGGGGAGATTGTTAGACTTGTGTGAATAATGTTGTTATTGATGTTAAACCAGCTATTCAGTTTTAACCAGATAGTGTATGGGTCTAGATATTGGCTTGGATTTTATGGATGTTGTGAATGTTGTATGCAATCACTATGTATAGTTTAGTGTTTCTCTAGATGATGATTCTTGAGGTTTCCTGGACTTCTCATTATCTTAGTATTAAGAGTTCTCATTGATCCTAGGATTAGTCATGTTTCCTAATGTTAGTTGCTTTGGTAATTGATAGAAGTATCTCTTCGAGTTTTGTGATTATAGTTTTATTGGTACACATGGAGTCTACATTTAAGAGATATTGAGCTTGATTTTGTGATAATGGGTCAGTATTCTTAGGTCAGGATGACCCTGCCCGATTCTACTAATCTTGGTGCATGCATTGGCAATCGAACTATGTAAAGGAAGTGTGTAGAAGTCTTGCGGAGGCCGACATGAGCATATTGTTAACATGTTGGGCTTGGCTGACACACTATTTTGTATTTGTGCCCTTCATTATATATACATAAGCATATATAGTAGCATAAATGAGAATAAAAGAGAGAAGAACAAGACTAAGTGTGTGAAGGTGTGTGATGTGTGAAATTCGGCACCAAAGATAGCAGTATGCGAAGCGCGTGTTGCAAACAACAAAAGGAGATAGTGTTGTAGTGGTGTGGCAGTCCTTTACCGGACCTACTGCAAGAGATTTGTGCAAAGATCTCTAACGGATTCTGTTGTCGAGTTTGAGAGTTGTAATTTGAGCCTAACCTTAGAACTGATCCTAAGCCTTTGGAGATACTATCCCTTTTAGTTCAACCTTTTTACTTGTAGTGAGCATTCCGATAGTTAGCCATGTCTTTGTTGTATTTGCATTGAGTAGTCTAGTAGTGAGCTATTTTTGTAATTCAGTAGTGAGCCACGCAATAGTGAGCCACCTCTTGTTGTAAACACAAATATAACTAGTTATATTTTCCTAAGAGTTAAAAATCACTGTGGTTTTTCCCAATTGGGTTTTAAATGTATAAAACCTGATGTTTATCGTGTGGATGTGTTTTTCATGTTTATTCTACATTAACTACTTTATATCAGTCAAGCTTGTTTGATATCTAGGTGGAAGGCTATAATTGAGAAGAAAAGTTTTAATCTCTGGGAATACTGATTCACCACCCCTCTCTATATTCTAGTGCTTTCAACTTCATCAACAATATCCTCATAATGTGTAGAGAATGAAACTTTTATTCCAATAAAACTCTACTATGTTGCTCCATCCAAGGGAACCCACAAACTGAATTTTCCATCTACCATTGTGGATAAATTTTGATTTGAAAAAGGAGGAATAATATGTGTTAAAGTCTAGTAGGTTGATTAACTTCTTTCACTTTTTTTTTTCCTCCCTTTACTCTTATCTCAAACATGTATGATAACTTTTAGCTACTTTTTTCAATCTTTGTTTTTTTCTACTCATTTATTGTTATCTCCAATCTACATTTTACTACCCTAAATTGCTATTTTTTACTTCTATTAATAAAATTTGAGGAATACAAATATGTCATGATCTTTTATTATTAACATTATTTATTGTTGGTTGAAAAGTTCTTGGCAATGACATCTATCTCAATGATGATACATGCAAGCTCTAGTGCCAAGTAAGACGGAAATATACTTTCAAATGATAACCAATGTAAACTATCTCTTCTAACAATAGGAATAGGAACTCATAGAGGAAAAATAATATATTGTTATTGTGCAAGAAACAATATTGACATAAATTACCCCCAAGGATAGGAATGTTGAATGAGAAAATATTTTTAATGTGATAAGAATTAACAAATAAACTAACTGTGGAATAATTCACTTTAAATTAATCAGAGGCATACATTAAAACATAAAATAGAACTTAGATTAATCATTTCCACCTCTTTATTAAGATTAGGCAAGTTGTAATACACTGGCTTGATCCTTTTCAAAAAACTGATCAACTTCCCAATTCTTGCTCAGCTTGACTCCTAGTTGATTTAAATCTTTGTTCTCTCTTATGTCTTGGCTCCTTCCTCTCCAGGTATATATTACACCTTCTCATATCTTTGATCTATTCTGGCATACATCTCTTCCCACTAATGTGGTTATGTCTTCCTCTGCGTCACTTGTTCTCATAGTCTTTGTCATGCATTTTTTATACTCTCAATTTCATCACATAAGACCTCTTTATATCCTTCCTCATTCTCCTATCTTTTCCCAACCATCAACCTTTTTCATTTGGCCTTCCACAATAATTTAGACTATCTCCTTCCTTCACTCCCACCAACCATTCTCATCCTCCGTTTTCCCTTTTCTTCCTTGATTCACTTTGTCCTTCTCAATCGTCAATTCTTAATTGTCTTCAACCATTTATCTCCTCTTGTTGAGGGCAATTAATACCAAAACTACCCCTTTATTGAACTATCCTACTATTTGCCCATGTGGAAATAGGAAGTATGTTTTCCCAAACTAAATCTTCACTCCAATTGGAATTAGTTTAAAGAATCACATAACCAAAACATGAACTTCAATGAGAATGCTTGAGCAGGATGCTCCTACATTAGACTCCCCATGAGATAAATAAGTCATGTGCTTGTGCACATGAGGCCATTAATAAAAAAAAATCTACCTCTATTTTTTTCTTTCACTTCTTCCAAAATCATTCTAGAACCATTGGCATACTTCTCCAATATTGGTGTGCTATTTTCATTGCTCATTTCATAGCCATCCTTCTCTATAGATTCCTTTCCCATTCAGCCACATATCAATCAATACAAATGACTCTATAGAAATTAAACATGTCCCTAACATCAAACTCGTCCTCCTTGTGCAATTGTCCTTCAATACCATCAACTTCATCCATAGTCTTATACAAATTTGCACTTACTATCTCATATTATTCTTCTTCAATTAGAAACAACTCCCTCAACAAATCATTTGGACTCCACCATTCACGTCACAACCCAAATTATGTTTACCAAAATCTACTACTTTCAATAGATTTTTTCAAAATGAAACACTGTCTCACAATTTTACCACTTCTTCTTTTACTATAATAAGTTCCTTGTCAAAAATTGCACTCTTTATCTTGGTATCTTTTGGTGTTCAATTTGGCCTCTCACTTTTTCCAGCAATATTCTTTGTCCATTACTTTTCTATCACTAAAAATCGGGCCCACAAATCTTCCTCACTATTTTTATTTGCTCCTCCTCCTCCTAATTCCTTATGTGAAATATCACTGTTGCTGCTACATCTACTTTTCCATTTTTTGTTGTACTTTTTGTTTTCTCTTCATTTTTTATGCCTTTCACAACCCATGCTTCTGTTGGCATCTTTTTCTTTTCATTACTCTTATCCAACTTCAGTTTTACACGTTATATACTTTGCCTTAACAACTGGTTTATTCTACTAACTTAGCACCATGTATCCATGATTCTTGGCAATATTTGATAAATCCAATTTTCTCCTTTCTCCAACTTCATTTTTACACGTTATATACTTTGCCTTAACAACTGGTTTATTCTACTAACTTAGCACCATGTATCCATGATTCTTGGCAATATTGGATAACTCCAATTTTCTCCTTTCTCTTTTAGCTTGAATATCAACATTCTCATTTCCACATACATAACCAAAATCAACATTTTAACTTTCGTTTACTTGTGTAATAACCCATTGTTCAGATTTGCTTCCATCGTTAATCTCATTAGTTGACAATTCTTCATTGTTGTAGTCTTCTTGAAATTAAAAACAAATGCAAATTATCTCTACTAACAATAGGAATAGGAATTCATAGAGGAAAAACAATACAATGCTATTGTGCCATGAATAATGATAGAAATTAAAAACAATACATTGTTATTGTGCCATGAATAATGCTAGAAATTACCTCCAGTGACAGGAATGTTGAATGAGATAGAATCAACAAAGAAACTAATTGTGGAAGCATTCACTTTAAATTCATTAGAGATGCACATTAAAACAAAAAATAGAACTTAGATTAATCATTTCCAATTCTTTATTTAGTTTAGGCAAGCTATAATACACTAGCTCAATCCTTTTTCGAAAAGTAATCAACTTTCCAATTCTTGCTCAGCTCAACTCCTAATTGATTCAGAACTTTGTTCTCTCCTATGTTCCAGTCTCCTTCCTCTCTAGGTATCAATCACATCTTCTCCAATCTTCAATCTATTCTGGCATAAAACTCTTCCCACTAATGTAGTTTTGTCTTCCTCTACATCACTCGTTCTCATGCTCTCTGTCGCACATTTTTTGTACTCTGAATTTTGTCGCATCAAACCTCTCTGTAGCCTCCCTCTCTCTCTTCTTTTCTCCCAACTATCGACCTCTTTCATTTGGCCTTCCACAACAATTTGGACTGTCTCCTACCTTCACTCCCACCAACCATATTGTCATCCTTTATTTTCCCTTTTATTCCTTGATTTGTTTTCTCCTTCTAAATCGTCTATTTCTAACTATCTTCAACCATTCATCTCCTCTTGTTAAATGCAAAACTACCCCTCCATTGAACTGTCGTACTATTTGTCCATGTGGTGACAAGAGCTGTGTTTGCCCAAACTGAACCTTCACGCCAACGGGAATTATATTTAGAAAATCAACAAATACAAAGACCACTAAAATTAGTCTAAAGACCCACATAATTAAAACATGAAATTCAACGAGAAAGCTCGAGGGGGATGCTCTTGCATCATTACTTTATGGAACCACTTCAAATAGTTTAACAAGTATTTATTCTTGTTTATAATATTTTGATTGTTGATGTGTAGCTAGTGTGTATTTGGATTTTTTGGATGTTTCACTGAAAATCTGAGTTACCGGGTTCGCCCCTGGGACGCCCTGGTACGCGTTCGGGTTCGATCGGGTCCGTGGCATGGGTCTAGTTCGACTTGGGTTCAACCAGGGTTCGAAAAATCCAAACAGTCGAACCCGGGGTCGAACCCAGTCGAACCTGGGCGGACCCAGTTGAACCCGGGTGGCTGGGTGGCCCATAAAGTTAAAAAACAAAGCAAGTTTATTTATTTTTCAATTCCGCCTTGTAAAAAGTGAAAATTATAACCTAAAAAACACTTCTAAAACATTTTATTGACACATTTCACTTCATTTGTGTTGCAAACAAAATTTTTATGAGAGCAGGTTGAAGAAAGGTTGAACAAAATTTGGCTTCCAAGATCAAAGAGGAGGAGTTGAAGATTGATTTTAGAAGCTTCAACAAGTGTTGCAGCATCATTTCCATACATTTTCAAGCTTCCATTGGCTGCAAGAGGTAGGTTTTTAAACATTTTTTTTCAACTATTTTTGTTTCACAAATTGTCAAACATGAAACTTGAATTTTTTTTCATTATTTAGTTTTTGTTTTTGAATATGTTTATTTTATTTCTTGCCATAGGAACTAGAATGGCATCTACATCTTTCTCCATTGGCAATGAACAAATAATTGCAAAACAAAGAAATGATCCAAATTCTCCCTTATGGAAATATGTGGACATTATAAAACAACTTCCGGGAGGTGGGGGATTCCGTTGGAAATGCCATGGATATGATATTGAATGTAATAGTTCATTTTATCGGGTGGTAGGCCATTTGTGTGGAATAAAAGGAAGAGGCATCAAAAAATGCCCTGGAAAAAATGGTAAACCTATACCAGATGAGATAGTGATGAAATATATTAGGGAGCATGAGGCGGCAGAAGAGAGGGAAGCTCGCAGATTGAACCAAACCGCATCAAAGAAAACAAGGGGAATGCAAGGCCCTTCTAATCCCAGTATTGTAGTAGAAGACCACCCCTTCTTTGCCACAAATGAACCTGAAAGTGAACCACCCTTGACACGTAAAAGAACAAAGGGGCCTTTAGAAACCGCATTCCAAAATGAGAGTAGATACAATGCTGATCAAGATATAGTAAGGTGCATTTATGCAAATGGGTTGTCATTCAATGTTGTTCGCTCCCCATATTGGAAGCAAATGATAAAAAGTGTTAATGAGGCACCAAGAGGGTATAAGGGCCCCGGTTATGAGAAGGTACGTGGAAAATTATTGGAGAAAGAGGTGAAGAGGATTGAAGACGCATTGAAACCCATAAGGGATTCATGGGTTGAGACAGGTGTAACAATTGTTATAGATGGGTGGAAAAATGCTAAAAACCGTCCCTTGATCAATGTCATAGTGGTGTCCCCTAAAGGGGCAATGTTTTTGAGAGCTATGGATTGTGAGGGCCAAATAAAAGATGGCCAATTTATTGCAAAAATTCTCATCTTGGCCATTGAGTCTGTGGGACCCCGCAATGTTGTTCAAGTCATAACGGACAATGCAAAAAATTGTAGAGGTGCTGGTTTGTTGGTTGAGCAACGTTATGATCACATCTTTTGGACACCTTGTGTGGTACATTCACTCAATCTTATGCTACAAAGGATTGGGCAAAAAATAAAATGGATCAGAGATGTGTATGCAGAGGCTGAGGACATTCAGATGTTCATCACAAACCACCACATGTCTCAAGGGATTTTTAGAACCTATTCGAATTTGGAGCTATTGAAGGTAAGTGAAATAGTAATTTAATTTTACATTTTCTGATTTTTTTGAATTTTCAATGTTAATAATATCATTGTGTAAGCTATATTGTGTATTCTTCTTTAAAGTTTGGCTTTATTTTTTAATCATTTGGCATTAATTTGTGTTATAGGTTGCTGAGACCTTTTTTGCATCAAACACAATCATCTTAAGATGACTTGTGAAAGTTAGAGTGGCACTATGCAATATGATGATCAACACCAATTGGATTGTATGGAAGCAAAGTAGCACTGAGAGGGCAGAAAAAATTAGGGATAGAATATTGAATGAGAAATGGTGGGATCTTGTTACGTATCTCCTAAGTATCACTGAGCCCATCATGAGCATGATTCGCTATACAGAGATGGATAGGCCTTGCATAGGTGAGATTTATGATGGCATTGATTCAATGCTTGAAAAAATAAAGGTCA
This sequence comes from Cryptomeria japonica, assembly GCF_030272615.1. Lineage (NCBI taxonomy): Eukaryota > Viridiplantae > Streptophyta > Pinopsida > Cupressales > Cupressaceae > Cryptomeria > Cryptomeria japonica. The sequence goes on along the minus strand of NC_081411.1, from coordinate 670,970,525 downwards.
CTATAAATGAAAAAGAGAATGATCCTCAGGAGAAATTCTTCAAAGAACGGGAAGTAATTATTGTAGAGAGGTGGAATAAGATGACCACTCCTTTGCACCTTTTTGCCTATGCCTTGACACCTAAGTACTATAGCAATCAGTTTCTTGATAAACCAGGAAGGATTCCACCATGGAGAGATCTAGAAGTATCTGATGGGTATAAGGCAACATTTCTTAGACTATATCCGGATGATGATTTGCGAGATGTTGTTACAAATGAGTTCATAGAATTTGCAAATGGGAATGGTCTAAGTGTTGATGCACTTCGTCATAGATCCAAGAAAGATGCTCATAGCTGGTGGTACTTCCATGGCACATGCTTCCAACACCTACAACCCCTCACTATAAAAGTTTTATCACAAGTAAGTTTAATTAATTAAAATTTTAAATTTACAAGTTTTAGTTTATTTATAGTTTACTTTGTCTTCATAGGTTGCTAGTAATTTTATTTTTATTAATGTATAACTTTAATTGTTTACTTTGTCTTCATAGGTTGCTAGTTCATCTACTTCAGAAAGAAATTGGAGCACATACTCTTTCATCCACTCAGTAAACCGCAATAGGCTACTATCAAAAAGAGCGGAGAATTTAGTATATGTGCATTCCAACCTACGTCTTCTTTCACACAAACAACATGACTACACACAAGGGGAAACAAAGATGTGGGATATAGAGCCAGAGCATACTGATTTGGATGCTCCTGCTTCTCAGCTTCTTGCATTGACACTTGATGACTCGGAAATTGAGCCAACTTATAGTGCAAGTGCAAGTGGCATTGGCTCATGTAATGTCAATGTCAATGAGGAGGTGGAGGAGGAGGAGGATGAAGAATTAGATGATCCATTTGATGATTAAACTTTAAGTTTATATTGTTGAAAGTTGAAACGATGATACTTGAATATTTTGTCATTTTGATATTAAACTTGATGTATATGATGCTATTATCAATTATGGTATGATCATGATGCTATGATTACAAGTTTATGTTTGTTTTGTTGTTTATATGATGCTATGTGACATGCATATTTTAATTCATGCTTATAGGCTTCACAAATATCAAAATATATATATATATATATAAAATTTACATGTTTTTGTACTAACGAACCCAAACCCCTTTTCAAAATTTTGTTGTACTGGTGTACCGGGTTCTTCGAACCCGAACCGAAACTGGAACTCGAATCGGCAACCTAGCTGAAAATCAACAGCTTCAATAAGATTTAATGGTTCTGCTGTCCTTTGTAAATTTGTACATATATACCACCTGAAAGATTAAGATTTAACCAGCGTTGTTAATAGATATACATACTGGAAAATGATTTCTAGAAAACTGTCATTTAACCTTTTTTTTAAAAATCCGAAAACAATGTTCGATTCTATTTATAGTTTGAAGGGGGAGACTGAGTAAAAATGAAAAACTTAATTCAAAATACACTTTATGTTGATATAACATAAACTTATAATTATCAGCAATAACTTTATAAAGTATTGCAGCATTAAATAACTTTTAAAACGTAACAATGTATGAGAACAAAAAGCAGTTACTGTGGTAATATTTTTCAATATGCTAATGGAACATGGGAAAATAATGGAAAACACCGAGTCTTGTTGCCATTGCGAGAGGGAATTAATTGATTAAAATTGACTAATATTAATTGATTCAGAATATTAATACTTTTGTTTGAAAGATATTTTTAAAGATATTGTTAAGATTTTGTCATGTTTATTGAATGTGATTCTATTATTCTGTGATATTCATATTTTCTATTAGTTCTTTTTGAATGTGTATGCAATAGTATTTTTAATCACTAGTTATGCCTTTGTTATGATTCATGATGGGCTTTGTACTTTAATAGTTCTTGCATTTTATTGATGATCTCTGGCTCTCTATTTCTATCTTCTTGGCTCATGGTAATCTTTCATGCTATGTTTATCACCATTACGACTATCACACAACTTAAGGTTGTTATGAGATATTCAAAAAATGCAAATGGATGTTTTAAGCTCATGGCTGCTCTGTCTTGTCATCATTCACTGGTTTTTCCGTTTTTGAGCCCTTTCGACTGTCATAAACTTTTGACAATTCTATTGTTTGTTTTTTTAATACATTTTTATTGAAAACTAAATAAAAATATTTCAAATAAATTGTTTATATTTTTAATACCTTTTTTAATATTGTCTTTAGAGAGACAATAGTTGAGATCTAAAGACATATCGTCTCTCGAGAGACTATGATTTTAATCCCAACTATTGTCTCTAGAGAGACAATATGTCTTTAAATCCCAAATTGTCTCTACAAAGACAAAAATAATTATGTTTTCTATCGTCTTTATAGAGAGAATTTTAAAGACGATAATTTAAGACACTCGGTTAAAGACATTTTTTAAGACAATACCAAACTTTTTTTTTGTCTCAAGTTGAGACAATTTCCTCAAAAATTGTCTTAAAAATTCTCTTAAAACACCCCTCTATGTAGTAGTGCGCGAACCTTCACGCCAATGGGAATTATATTTAGAAAATCAACAAATACAAAGACCACTAAAATTAGTCTAAAGACCCACATAATTAAAACATGAAATTCAACGAGAAAGCTCGAGGGGGATGCTCTTGCATCATTACTTTATGGAACCACTTCAAATAGTTTAACAAGTATTTATTCTTGTTTATAATATTTTGATTGTTGATGTGTAGCTAGTGTGTATTATTTATGGACTTTAGTGTCAAATGAATAAGGTGAATTACCATATGTATTCAATCTTTTCTCTTCATTTTGATTTTTTTTTAAATTAATTATAAATACAATTACTGGTATGCTTCCATCATGTTCATTGACTTCTATAGTTTATAGGGACTGCTCTAAGATCTTTAGATTACTCTATTCATATCTTAGATTACGCTATTCATATGAGGTAGCCCTGGAAATATTTCTATGCATAATTGTTCTTATAGCTATATTTGTGTGCACTCCAATTAAAACTATTGATCTTGAAGATCAAGAATCTATAAACATATCACACTGAAAAGTAAACATTGAATACAAATAATTGAACTGGAATTGTCCTTATCAAATGTGAAAGGAAATCCACTATAGTAACTCAAAATGAGAATACACACCCTGCCTTTATTTTATAAATAAAATAAAAAAGTCTTAGAAACAAACAAATAGCAACAAATAGCAAGAGTTAGTTGTAAATCTAAAACAGAAGGCTAGAAAAAAATTTAAACTTATACTTCATAAATTTTAAATAGAAAACATGAATGCAATCTTAGACTTGTAATTCCTAAAATCATTCTAATTTTAGAAGAGGATGAGGATGAGGATGGTAAATGCATACATCCTTGCCATTCTCATCTCTTGGCAGCTCACAAGTTTGCATTTGTTTATGTAAAGGCTTGCGAAGAACACAAAGTAACAATTAAGTAAAGATATCCAACATAAAGGCCTGAAAATGTTCCTATTGATTGGTTTGTTATAATTATTATCCCAATATCATGAATTATCCTTTGAAGAAAAAAAATAAAATAATTGCTTCCCCAATTTTAGATTCACTAAATGCACTGTCAGTTTCTACAATAATTAATTAAAAAGAAAAATCTACATGAATCTCACTGTTGCATTCTACAGTTAAATCACATGTTGCTTATGTTTATTCAACTGCATATTTGAATTTGGTGATGGGAAAAAGTGGAAAGAAATGGTCATGAGTGAAAAACAAAAGAGGAAACTAAGATGAAATTGTGAAGGTTGGAAAACCCAAGAATGATTAAACACTCCTTCCCACCTCTACACTAGTGCAAATATTTACATATAAGAATCTAGCAATCTCTAAGATACTTCGATTTTGATTTCTGTACACCAAGGGCTCTACTGCACTTTGCCATTGCTCCATTTCATCACTGACTTGTTACACTTTTACACTTTTAAAAGAGGTATGCTCCTAATTAAATTTTCTTTTAAAAAAGTTTTTCTGTCATTTGACAATATAATTTATTTAAATAATTCATCATAAGATTTGATGTGGAAGACATTATAAGTTTTTAGTTCAATACTTTATTTTATATTTCAAATTTTTTAAATTGTAATAAGTAATTTAAATTTTTATATCTAAAAAAATAATTAATTTATAGTTTATAAATTTATTTCTATATTATTTAAAATTAATGTTTAATTTTATGTATCTTTTTTATTTTCATTATAATTGTTATATTTTAACTTTTACATCTCCAAATTCTATCAAAGTCACTAAAAACAATTTTATTTTGTTTTTATTTACCTAAGAGTAGTTGTAGTATAAGACACTTCAAATTTTATGTAAGCTATGACCCTTCCAACTTTTAGTAATTATGAACATTATATATGTAATCCTTTTAGTCTTTATGCAATGTTCTTAATTACATTTATCTTTTTCTTTTCACATATTGATCTTCCTTTCTTGTAGTCATTGCATAATTCTTTATCAGATTTAGTCATTGGTTGTAAGAATAACTAGAAATTTTTTAACTATGAGTTAAGAATAGGCAAATGTTTGAATAAAAAAGTTAACTTTCATCAAATATTTTTAAAATTGTTTTGAGTACAAAATTCAAATTCAAATTTGTTTTAAAAAGTATTAAATATAATTAAATGTGCATTTTTTATTTGGAAAATCATTTTAAAGATTATTTTGTTTGATAGATTTCAATTTTAAGAATTGTTTTAAATTTTTGCATTAATGTCTTTTTTCTCTTCAAAATAAATTAATTTTGATGTTTTATTTCAAAATGCATATTTTGTTAGGAAGGTTGATGTCTTCTCTTTTTTAAATAGAAGAGGATAGAATAATTAATTTTCACAAAAATAGTAATATTTAAAAATATGGTTTTTACATGACCACAACATCATATGCATTGATTACATGTGAAACTTTGTTGGATCCCCTGTTTTTATGTTAAATTTCTATAAAACATATAGATTTTGGCGAAATAATAGATACTTTAAATTTTGGAACATATAGATTTTGGGGAAATAATAGATACTTTAAATTTTGGTTTAGTTTCAAATTGGAATATTTTTTTTTTTCTTTTTATTCATAAATAGTGAATTCTTTTATTTATAAAATTTTAAAGTAAAATTTTTATTTTTCATATTCATTATTTTAAAATTTTGATTTGGTGATATTAATTAATCAAGAGAAGATATTTCAAGATGCTATTATGGTGTATTGTTATAATATGAGTAAATTTTTTTTGAATTAAATCTACTGTAATTTATTTCATAATTTAATTATTTTTTTTGTAAAGAAGTTACACATATATTTATGTTAGAGATATGAAAGATAATCAATCAAACTAATTTTTTTTTTAGTAATTTGAATAGATTTTACTTTTTTGGATATTTAAATTTATTTTATTTTAATAATATAAAAAAAAGTATCTTTACTAACTTATGTTGTTTTTTTATAGATTTTATTTATGTTGTTTTAGTGTTATAGAAAAAGTTTTAATTATTTCTCTTCAATTTATTTCATTTATACTTTTTACACTTAGCCCATTTATGAAATTAATAAAATAAATTCTTATATTCAAGCTAAAACAATGTCAACCATATTGGAATTTTTTTTATAGAGTTGTACTTGACATATTTTCTAGTGTTTTGTAATAGTATATGACATGTTCAAAAGAATGGTTTCTACCAGTTTACTTGATTGTGCTATGTCCATATTGCACATGCTTGTTAGAAGTTTTTCATATATATATTTACTACAAATTTTAATTTATAAATCTTCTTATCCTTGATTTCAATCACTTTCTATTGGTGATAAATAAATGATTTTCATATGATCAATTATTAAACTTGCCCAACTTATAAAAAAATAGCATATACAATATATAACCTGATAATAATTGTTTTTAATTATTATTCTTCTATTTCTCCCGGTATATGGCTATTCACGTTTCTCGTACACTAAGATAGTACATGACACGTCGGCTATTTTTTTTATGTATTCAGCCCACCTAATACAAACCACAAATTTGTATACACGATGTCTATACTCATATTAATGTAATTGTTCTCTGCCTTAGTTTTTAAGTATAATAAAGTGGTAGTTTTTTTTTTATATATATTAGAAATCGAGAGTTCAAAATATAGACAAAGAGTTTATACAAAATTAGGGAGCGGGGGGGCAGGGCCTCAACTGCCAATCAGAGGAATATATACATTTATCTAACTATCCAAAAAGAGGGGGCATAGCAGAATAAATCAGAATTGGAGGATCTCATCCTGATCCTCTAGCCATGTGGTCCAACCCTGTTCGCCTTCCATCCAGGCCACCTTCTTTCTAGTAAGGATCTAGGAGCACATCTCAATCCTATTGAAGGGAGGAGGCCTGCTGTCCTGTAGATCCTTTATCAGCTTCTGCACTACCTTATCGAAGGAGGTCTGGTTCTCTGCAATCCTAGCCCATTCGTACCCGTCTTGCATCTCGTAAACAAACATGGTTGCCCCGCCATCTTTTAGGAACTGCAATAGCTTATTTCTCTTGAGGTTCATCACAAAATAGACCTGTACAACAATTTTGTAATGTGTAAGTTTTTTAAAAAACTCAGTATGTTCCCTTGTAATACCTTGGAACTTCTCCTCATTTCTAAGTTTCTAAATAAAACAAAGAATATACGAAGATAAGATTTGCCAAACAAGATTATTATCCTTTCTCAGTCCATGAATAAAACCAGTAACTATATCAAGAGGAAACACAAATTTTACAATAGAAATTCCAAACAGAAGCCAAATATCTCTAGCAAAGGGCAATCGAAGAAGATGTGGCATGTAATCTCAGGTTTTCTGCAGACAGAGCACTGGTCATATTCAGCCAATATCCTAATAGGTAATCTGTCCAACATAAGTTGCCATCTGAAGCACTGAATCTTAGGAGGAATGGGGGATCGCCAGAGTTTCAGAAAAGATTGCTGCCAAGTGTGGGGGCTAAGATTAACATACCATAGTTTGTTGACATGCTCAATCATCAACGGATCACTGTTTAACAGGGCGTATATAGATTTGGCTTTGATTTTAGGGAGGGTAGAGCCATCCTTCCATAGGAATGAAAGGTACCTCTGGGCATCTACATGGGTCTTCTTAGGGATGTTAAAGGGAATGCAAGCAGTTTTAATCATATTGTATGTCTTCTTATGAGATGCAGGGAGGTCATATTTAGTGCTAAGGGATTCCCAACTAATAAGGTGATCATGTTCAAGAATATCCATAATGTACTTGATTCCTTTATTATGCCAATGCTTATCTGAGCAGTCTTGGGTTAGGGCAAGGGGTTTGGAGTTGTGATGCAAGTTCCACCATATTGACCTTTCACCGTGTAGGGACTTATCAGAGTTGATGCTCGAGTTTCTGATTAGACCATGCACATGCTCCCAGGCTTTCCAGATAGATTTGAGCACCCAAGTGCCTTGGATAGACACAGGAAAGCTGCTAGCAATTAGGTCACTGAGCGGGAGAGCTTTCCAAGTTTTGTCTATTTTGGGAACACCATTTTGTATGTTGTTAGTAATGAGGATTTTCCAGGGTTCTTTCCCTTCCAAAGAGTGGAATATCCATTTGGCTGCAAGGGAGATGCCTTGCAATCTAAGATCCTTAAGGCCTAGCCCACCAAGTTTTTTATCCAAGTGGCACCAGGTCCATTTGACCGCGTGAGATTTCCTTTTACCCTTCCCATCCGACCAAAGGAACCGTCTGATAGCCTTTTGGATTTCAAAGATTTGGTAGTTGCTAAACATCCAAACCGAGGAGTAGTAGATACTGTATGAGGATAGGATTTTTTGGCAGACTTGAATCCTGGCGGCAAGGGAGAGAACCCTATTGTCCCACTTGTTGAGTATACTGTCTATCTTTCCCTTCACCCAGCCCCACATGTCCTTAAGAGAGGGAGATAAAGAAAAGGTGATGCCAAGATAATGGAATAGTTTAGTGGGTCCTCCCCATGCATAGCCAAACTATTGAAGCCAGTTTGGGGGATTCTCTTTCCAACCAAGTAGAATGGATTTGGTGTTGGATACCTGGGCTCTGGAGGCCTTACTGAAAATGTCAAGTTTTTGATTGAGGGAATCAATATTGTATGTTGAGAGCTTCAGGAAGAACGAGGTATCATCAACAAATTGGATGTTGATCAGCTCAGAGTCGTTCGGCAAGGTAATGCCTTGGACATGGGGGGACAGGGTGTCATCTCTAAGGAGATAATATAGGGTGTCATCTCTAAGGAGATAATATAGGGTGTCGAAAGCAATGAAAAATAGAGCAGGGGTAAGGGGGCAGCCCTGTCTGATCGATCTAGAGAGGGGAATCGACTGGGAGAGGGTCCCATTGATCTCAAGTAGGGCATATGCATCTTTAAGGAGGATTCAAACATAGTCATAGAATTCGCTAGGAAAGCCAAAGGCAGAGAGCATCATGAGGATGAAGTTCCATTCCACCCTATCATATGCTTTCTCAAAGTCGACAAGGAACATGGCGGCGTCTTGGTTGGAGGTCCTAGCCCATTCCATGGATTCCCAACTCATTACATGATTTTCCAGGATGTACCTGCCTTTGATGAAGCCTGTTTGGGTGGAACATATGAACTTGGGGAGGATCTTCTCAAGTCGGGAGGCTAAGGCTTTGGCCAGGATCTTGTAGGAGACGTTAAGGAGGGTGATTGGCCTCCAATTTTTAATCAGGGCTTTGTCCCCTTCTTTCAGGATAAGCTTAATGATACCCCTATTTATGAATTCCCCCAAGGTGCCTGTGGCAAGGGATTCATTATAGATATCATAAAGGTCATCGGCAATCCAGTCAATGTTAGTTTTGTAGAATTTAGCAGGAAGTCCATTAGAGCCTAGGGCTTTGTTATCCTTAAGAGCCTTAATGGCATCCTTGATTTCATGCACGGTTAGCTTAGCTTTGAGGAGGTTGGATTCGTCCTCAGAGATTCTATTAGGGACAATGGTCCTACATCTCGTGCGGGCATCTGCTGAAGCCTCATTATCCTCAGAGGTAAATAGAGTCTTGTAAAATACTTCAAAGGCTTCTTTGATGTCATAGATATCAAGGAATTCCTTATTGTCTATAGATATTCTATCAATTTTTCCCCTGATCTGTTTTTGTTTGAGTAGATTAAAGAATATTTTGGAGCCCTTATCACCAAACTGGAGCCAATGGTTACGGGCTCTGATGATAGCACCTCTGATCTTAACCTGCTGGTGCTTTCTGAGGATATCTCTAGCCTCGGAGACCTACTTGGCCAAGGTAGGGGAAGAGGGCTGCAGTTGAATTTCATGCTCAAGGGAGTGAAGGCGCAGAGTAAGATTTTTTCTATGAACCTGAAGTCCTTGGCTTTCTTTTGGCCAATGGTTTGGAGAAGAATTTTCCAGGAAGAAATGTTCATTTTCCATCTACTCAAGGGGGATTGGGGGATATGCGGTTGCAGATAGAAGAGTCTAATTAATTTGATGGCAATAAGGACATCCTCATCTTGCAACAAGGAGGTTTTAAGCAAGAATTTCTTATTGCGGGAGTGGCAAGGGGTGATGGAGTTTCTAATGTTGATAATGGCTAAGATGGGGAAGTGGTCAGACAGGGTAGTTGGTAGGACTACAACCACATTCCCAAACTGGTTGGGGGAAAAGGAGAAGAACTCTTTATTAGCGTAGAACCTATCTAACCTAGAGTAGATCCGATTGGTGTTTTGCTGAAAGTTGCACTAGGTGTGCCATAGGTTAGGTTTGTCAAGTTTAGTGGCTTCCAAGGGGTCAAAGAGTTGCAGATGTTGTTTGAATCTATCCCAATGAGGCTTTTTCTAAGTTTTTCCATTCAAACGGGAGACCCCCAGCCTTGTCATTCTGGGATTCAGTCATATTAAAGTCCCCGGCCATGACCCAGGGAATATTTGGGAGGGAAGTTAACCAATTCCAGAGGGATATTCGTTCCTTATAATTGTTAGAAGAATAAATGGAGCATATCCCAAAGCAAGAACCCTTCATCTCTAAGGTAGCCCAAGCTACTCTTTTACAGGGAGAGGTTCCTTTCTCTTTGAGGTGCATAGCCCATTTAGGGGTGAGAAGAAGCCCAATGCCTCCTTTACCTTTTGGGTGGTTCGTACAGATTTTGATTGCATCTCACCAAATGAAGTGAAGCGATGCGTCAAGGGAGAACCCAACAGATTTAAGTTCTTGTAACATCAGAAAATCTAAGTTTTTGTGCAAATCCAAAAACCTTTTGATAAAAAATTTTCTGTCAGGTGACTCAAGTCCATGAATGTTCTATGATATGTATTTCATCAAGGTAGAGGGTTTATGGGGGCCTAGTAGGGAGATCGTTGTTGATCGCTAGATTTCTTCTTGTTTTTGGAGCCCATAGGCCTACCTTTTTTTTTATTAAGGGAGTGTCCTTTCATAGATTCCTTATCATCTTCACTGGTTTTGGGAGGCTCCACTCTAGTATCGGTATTTCCTCCTATGTTGGACCCAGACAACTGGGAGCCTGGAAAGTCAGGGAGCATAGTGCTAGATCTAATTTCTTCTAGACCTTTATTGGCATATACAACCTCTATTATATGATTTTCCTCTATTTCTTTGAGCAAATTTGAAGTCGAGGGATTAATGGTGCTAGTGTCAGAAGTAAGTCCTGCAAGTGAAGAGGAGACCGAATGAATAGGGGTTCCAGATCTGAGGATCATTGCAAGGTTATTGCTAATGCTAGCATCATCATCACGGCTGGGGTTTTCCAACTTATTAACCATATTTCTAACCACATATGTGATAGGGGACTACTCAAGGACTAGGGATTTAGGAGAAGAGGCCAATTGGCTGGAGGAGGAATGGCTAGGGTTTAAGGCTTTGAGAGGGGTAAGTTTATGGCTCTGTTTCCTAGATGTAACAAGCTGGAAACCATCAGTGGGTGAGTCAACAGGGTTGTGAGAGGGGACAGAAATAGGGATGAGGGGATCAGAGGCCAAGGGTGTGCGATCGGGCACGAGAGGGTTAGTGACAATAGGAGAGGGACTGGGATCTATGGACAAAACATCTTTAGGGATCTCAATAATAGGAGGGGGAGGTTGTATATTATTAACATTTTTACGGTTTATAGAAGTTTCACCAGAATTATGCATTTGCTTCCTACGACCAATAATTGGGCAATTTTTGTGAATGTGCCCTTCTTTTTTGCAGAGAAAACAAGCATTTAATCCTCCAAGTATTTCAATCGGGTAGACGAATGTGTCTCCTTTAATATCTAGGTTTAAAGATGGTGGAATGTTGATTCTGAGCTTGATTGAGACAAGCATTCTTGCATCTAGGTTGGGCACCAATCTAGCAGTTTCATCAACCCTAACGATTTTACCAAAAGGTGCGATTATTTGGGGAAGAAAATGCCACAAAAAGGGGGGACATCCTTGAGGATGACCCATCTCAGAGAGGATAGCGTGAGGACTTCCCCATTAACCACCTCTGGAGACCAGGCTAGGGCTCAAAAAGATGTATTTCCAATCGTCTAGTATTGGCATTTAAGAGCTTCCAACTAGGCTTCATGCGTGTTGAAGAAAATGAGAAAGAGACCTCTCTGAACTTCTCTACAGAATGTAATTTTAAGCCCTAGTTTAAGATTCCATAAACTATGAAACCAGTCATCTATGAATTTTCTAGGTGGGCATTTTTGAGCATCAACATAGGCAAAAAAGATAGTAGTGTCACTTAATCTACGTTTTTTTGAAATAATTTCATCCAACATTTCAGAGTTTGGAGAAATGCAGAAAGAGCCTGAGGAATTGCAAGGGAGCTTACCGTCCTGACTGGGTCCTTCACCTACTGGAGTCTTAAGGAAGTGCACTGTTGAGTGGACTCCATCTGCAGACTGGGCGATGGTCTCGGCAAAGGACTTAGCTAGGGCTGGTAATGTCTGTGGCAAGGGTTTATGTTTACTAATATGTCCGTTTGACTCCGGCTCCATTGGAAACCAAGGTTAGATCCACGCGGGGGAGGGCAAGTGGGTGAAGTTAATCGCAATAAATATTTGCAGAGCAGAATAAATGAAAACACGAAATGCAATAGCAAGTGGGTGAAGAAGGATATGCAAACCGAGTGGAGGAGATTAACTCCTCCACATGGACGTCGTGGAAGTCGTGTCAGCCCCTGCAAGCCTCGATCTGGTTTCCACCCTCAGTGCTTTGATTTTCTCACAAAGGTAGTTCTTAGAAATTTGGTGGTGTTCGAAGCTTCTGCGGCTCCTATGCTTGATTTTCACTTGGAGGAGTATTGGATCGGCTGTAGCATCTTTAGTTTCAAACCTTGGCTCCACAGGGAACTGCAACTTCTCACCTTCCAGGGCCCATCGAAAAGATTTTTGTGCACCTCCCGCACTCTGGTTTGTCTCTTAGCTGTGTCGAATTGAAACTGAAAGTCCTAACTTCCTCCAAAATTGCTAGCTTCAAAAAGTATGTAATGTGCAAAATTAAATCCTATTTGAAAATTCCTCTGTATCCGCTCGCTCAGCCGCTCGGTCCATTCTTCTATCTGAATGTTATGTTGTCCTTTCTAACTGTTCAAATTACTAGTCGGATCTTAAATTGTTAGTCTCATGGAAGACAGAAAAGTGTCTATACAGGTGAAATGGCCGCCCACCATGTAGAACCAGTTCAGATGTCCTATGTACATATAAGCATTTAGACACCATTAATTGCAGCTCTAAAACCAAGTCATGCACTCAGAATTGGTTTCACATCCCTCTTAAATGCTTAAGCACGACAAGGACACTGAAAAGATGGATAAAAAGGGAGATTGCTGCTGGATTCGCTTTCCTTCCAAGTGATATTCAAAGGGGGTCAAAAGCTTTAGGTATGCACCTCAGGTTTGCCTTTGCAAATTCAAACCTTGACCAGCCTTCCTAGATCATAAATTCGTCTACACTTGCTACGATTCGCTCCTCCAGTTCTGCTCCTCTGAAAATAAAAACCTTGCTCCAAATAGGTGTACATTGGTAATTCAAGTGGTAGTTTATTCATAATAAAAAGTTTTATTATAGCAATATTTTGTATAAAAAAATTAGCTTTCTTTTATTTATTATATTTCAGATTGTCACATTTTGTATGTAATTATGTAATTATAATGGTAAAATTTATGGATTGAATTAATTTTCTTATATGCTTTGTTTTATGTTGATTAAATTATTTTAAAGTGTGTTAATTAATTAAAAAAGGGTATAAATTAGTATGTAAGTTAACAATTCAATTTACCATAACTTATCTTTATAATAATTCACTTTCACAATTTATTACTCACATATCAATTAATAATGTTATGTTAGGTTTATAAGTGTAGAGTTGATCTAGATCAATTCTACTACCATAGATATAAGCTTCAAAACTTTAAATTCATATATCAAAATTTGTGACTATGTTTTCCTCCATTATTAGTTATTACGAACTGATTAAATATAATATATTTAAAGATTAACCTTTAATCTAAAAGAATCATCTACGAAATTGATTAGAAATTTGATATAATAAATTTACATTAAGATGAATGTTTAGACTTTTAGAATTTTATCTCTTCTTTATAAAGAAAATAACCAATACAACTTGAAGAATTATAAATAATATAAATGTTACTAATTATAAAGTTATATAAAATGTAGAATTTTAAGTGTAATTTATATTTATATTTATATTTTCCACTTTAAAACTTCTGGATTCTTTTCTAAAATTGATCTGAAATTAAATTGTTAAAAGATGCTTATAAAATGATGTGAATGCCCTTCAATTTTTGATATACTAGTTTTTTCTTAGATTTTTCTTGATCACTTAATTTAAATATTTAGTGAATGAGAAAAAAAAATTATAGTATTTTCAATTCAATTGTGAAGCCAATATTTCAATAAAAATAGAATAATTTTAGTGGGCCTCCAATATAAATTAAATGCTCTTTTAACTAAGCTTCTCTCCTTGATTAAAAAAATACCTTTTGAGTTGAGTAAACTTTCCTCTTTGGTGTATTGAGAACCATAATTTAGTTGTTTGAGTAGTAATACACCTTTTTAGTGGGATAAGCTTCCCTCCTTGATGGATTTACATGGCAGCCTTTCCATTTAAATTTGGAAGCCTTCCTAGTATTCTTTGATATTAGTGGAAATTAAGTAAATTGAATAAATTCCCATTTGACTCATAATTCTTGTTATTATTACAAGATTTGAACAATGAACCAGATTAGATACCCATAATTTAATTTCATTAACTACACTTAATTGTGTATCATTAGGGCTATAGTTCCACTAAATGTTACTTTGCATGTAATATCCATTATTGATGTAGAGAGGGGGTTTATAATATTTCAACTATCTCCAACAAACACTCACCATTAATTTTGGACAAGGATCAATAGTAGTTCCTTCACAACTAGGCCCCCTCCCTAGTAGGCCTCCAAATAGGTCTATCAGGGCATAACTTTCAACATGGGCCTCATAGGACAAAACTAAAATTATTTTTCAATACCCATTCGGTCATTTAATAACATAACTTGAGATAGATAGGGTTTACTTTGGAGTGAAGGGCTCAAAAATTGAATGTCCTATTTCCCCACTAGGCCTAATTGATAATTTTGGCTAGGCTTGGTACTAGGGCTTGCATCCAAACTCTTCCAAAGGCACAACCTCTTGTTCCAATCCTTGAAACATGTCAATTATGGTCTAAATTATCTATTCCCAAACCAAAGACCTTCCTCCAATCACCCACAATAAAAATCTTCACTTATCTCAAGCTTCATGTGGTTGATACATAGAGATATCAGTAACTCATTTCCTCCAAAACCCTAGAAAATCTCCACCAATCTCTTTGAAAGTTTGGGAAACCATAAAATACACAAGAAGAGACTATTTCACCAGTTTTGAGGATTTCTCAGTAGTGAAATGGTGAGAAATACATGTTTCAGTGCTCACTATTACCCTAACCTAGGGTTTCAGGCAACCAACAAAGAAAGTTCAATAACTTTTGATCTACCCAATAAAAATGAGTAGAAAATGAAACTAGATTAAATTATTTATCATTTTCAACTAGTCTTGGGCTACCAAAAGTCTATATAGAGCCATACAAATTGGTAGAGTAGCGAAAAGGTATTAGAATTGCAGAAAATTTGATGTTTTATTGCTTCAACTTTCAAAATAATTCAACCAACTATATTGGTCAATGGAAAAAGGAATATTATATTTTGCCTAACCTTACCTAATATTTAGCAACCACTTTTTGATTTAAAAAGTAACAATTCCACATTTTGTGTCTATATGACAACATTAGCAAGAAAAGTTGCTTGACAATTTTGGCAACATTTTGCAACTTTGCATTGCTTAGTACTAAATGCCCCAAACTAGAGTCCTAGCAACCTAAAATGGTCTAATAAGACCTTAATACATTAAATCAAGACAAAATCAACCAACAATGACCATATGTGCCTTGAAGAGGTATGAAACTCATGGGTGCTCCTGTACCATACTCCTGGGGAAAAGAATGCTCAAGTCCCACTTGAGGATAGATCAACAATCGTGTGTCCATCTTGACAATTTTGTCCTTTGTCATCCAAGTTCCATCTTCCATTAGAAGACCCTACCACTTAACCAGGTATTGATAATAGATCCTGTTCCTAGTTTGCTTGAGTTCTTTCTTATCCAAAATGCATTCCAACTTCAAGGGTTGGCTTGGTGGTAGATCTATGACCCAATCTTCGTTTGAGAGCATAGATGAGTCTGCACTTTCACCTGCAACCACATACCCCTTAAAAGGGTAAAGGTCATAAATATTAAAAATAGGAGAAATGACAACATTAGGAACGAGTTCTATTTCATAGGTATTCTCCCCAAATTTGTTCATCACTTTGCATGGCCCTATCTTCTTCAAGTGGAGTTTAGAAGATTGTTCTCTAGGGAATTTATTCTTTCTCAAGTGAACAAAGACTAAATCTCCCACCTTGAAGTGTACCTCTATTCTCTTCGAATCTGCACTTTAGTTATACTTGTCTACACTCTTTTGGAGAGTGTCCTTGACCCATTTGTGAATGTCTTGCATATCCATAGAAAAATCTTCACCCTTTGTAGTTCTCCTTTCCATTCCTATAACATCCCTCAACTCATAAATATCCCTGCTCATTGCAAACCATATACAATCTCAAAGGGACTCTTCCCAACACTTTGATTCATAGAATCATTGTAATCAATCTCATCTTGTGCAAGAATCAGAAGCCACTATGTTGCATGCTCTTTGGTTAGGCATCTAAGAAGGTTTCCAAGGATTCTATTCAACACCTCAGTGTGCCCATCAATTTGAGGATGATAGGAAGAACTAAAACTCAAATTTGTACCCAACTTTTTCCATAAGGTCCTTGTGAGATTTTTCCAAGATCTAGGGCTCAATGAAAAATACAATAGAGAGACAAAATAGATGATAGAAATAAATTGTATTCTATCAAGATGAAAATACTGATCAATTGTATCATCAAGCATTACATACAATGAATATGAGCCTACTTATATAGGGAAGGCTATATGGATATGTGAGAACACAAACATGACATGTGGCTCAATAAGAAACAAGGGTAGGTAGGAAATAGGTGTGGGTAGGTAGGATAAACAATATAATATTCCACATGAGGTGGATCACCCACTGAATATGGAATGTAACAACAAGATCACACCATAAAAGGTGGAAATTCTCCTACACACACTATCCCAATGTGGCACAAACACCCAAGTGTTTGATACCCAAACTACTATGAAATGCATTTCCTAAGTAAAATTAAGTAAGGTGTAATAATATCCAAGATGAATAATTATTTACACCAATAGTCCTGAAAAAATGACCTACAAACCTGCTATCTCAGTTTGAAACAATGCTAAGGGGTAAACCATGAATATTAACAACTTCTTTAAAGAAAATATATGAAGCATAATTGGTGCTCTTACAAGTTATAAAGTGATCCATCTTGTAAAATATATCCACAATAACACATATCATGTTGGACATTGCTGCTGCTAGGATATGTTGTTGTCATTGATGTCAACATATTCCTATGATTTATTGCTTTGGTGGTTGCAGATTGGTTTATTGGGATCATGGTTTAGTTTATGGAGTATTTCTAGTATCATCACACCCTTCTATATTGATTTTAGTGATATTGAAGCTTAATTGATCATATCATATGATCTGGTTTGCAGTTTGGTTTTTTTTATATATACTTTGCAGAGTTCGGTATTTCCTCTCGTATACTCTAGTTTGATCAGATCTTTTGTTATTATTTTGGGATATTTTTTGGGATTTTCATATGTATCTACGTTTCAGATGGTTCATGATTTGGTTGTCCACAAGATATCTTTCTAGTCTGAGTTTCTTTTGTTTGAGTGTTCTTGAGTTTCAGATGTTGATTGATGAAGATTTGATAAGTGGTATTGTAGATGGTTCTAATGTGCTCGTTAGTATTTCCTAATCATTTCCTATTTATTTTGGTGGTTCGCATTAATCATTGTGGGTGTTCTTGGTGATTTTGTTGATCCGGTGATATTCTTCATGTTATGTGGTATTCTTTGTGGTGTAGCGTGTTGCGGTTGATCTTGGCATAATTTTCGGTGGTGTTGCATGTTTGAGCATTTGATTTAGGTCCATGTTATATCATGTATATTGTTATATTGGTCCAGTGGTTGATCTTTGTATCGTATGATATAATTTTGTAATTGTGAGATGAGGGTTTAGTCGACCTTGTTGCCAAGTTAGATGATTTGTATATATATAAATAATGTTGTCATGTAATTTAGGTATCGATGTAGTGTCTGCATTATTAGAGAGTGGTATATGTGGTGCTTAATGAATTTCATCCTTTGGTGTGGTGTATTGAGTAGAGATTGGAGAGTTTATAGAGCATACAAATGTGCTTAACTGGAACTCTCATAAGGCATTAACAGATGCTATTATTGCAGTTCATTCCTTCCAGATTGTAGTTCAAATCTCATTGTAACTCAGTGAGACTTCCCTAAGGGTTGTAGCCTTTTGGGTTATTATATCTTGAGAAGTGAGATCTAGGTAGTAAGCTCAAATGCATGTGCATTCCCCATTGTTATATTTTTACATACTACTGTAGAGTATTATCTTATTATGGGTAGGATCTCACAGTGGTTTTTCCCTTAACTAGGTTTTCTACATCAAAATATTGGTGTTCTGTGTTGTTCTATCAATTTTCTTATCTTTGTTGTTATTACTTGCATTCAAGGTTGAGTTTGATAATCTAGTGAAATCTGATTCACCCCCCCTTTCAGTTTTTTGTCACTGTTGTTACCAACATATCGAATCAAAACCCCTTTGATTACTTGGTAATCCCATCACAAAGTCCATGCGGATTGATTCCCAAGGCCTATTGGGAATGGGAAGTGGTTGGTATAACCCTACATTAGTGATTTTTCTCTTGGCTCTTTGACAAATGGTACACTTCTCCACAAAGTTTCTTACATCAATTTACATTCTAGTCCAATAATAATGCCTCTTAACCTGCTCCAGAGTCTTGTTCAAACCAAAGTGACCTGCAAGGTTGCCACAGTTCTTTTTCTTGATCAAGTTAGTCCTCATAGAACACTTAGGAATGCATAATTGAGCTTGCTTAAATAGTAAGCTATCTTGAATAAAAAAATCCAACCATTTTTCATTGCTACTACCACAATGTTGCATACAATTTGCATAGATTTCCTTAAAGTATTAATCATCAAAATACATACTCTTTAAAGAATCAATACTAGCACTATGTAATTGAACTTCTTGTACCATAAAATCCCTCCTACTTAGTGCATCTTCCAACTTATTAGATTGCCTTTCCTTGTGTTTAATAGTAAAAGTAAAACTTTGTGCGTATTCAACCCACTTCACATGTCTATGGCTAAGCTTTTGTTGACTATTGAGAAATTGCAATGCATGGTTATCAGGATACACAACAAATTCCTTAAGTGGAAAATAATGTCCATTTTTTCAATTATTGTTCCATGGCATACATTTCAAGGTCATAAGAGGAATACCTTTTCTTGGATTCATTCAACCTTTCACTAAAGAAAGCAAATAGGCCTATTTTCTTGACTCAGAACTACACCTATAGAAAATCTTCTTGCATCACACTCAATAGTGAACACTTTAAAAAAAACAAGTAGGGCCAAGATGGGCTACTCAACCACTATCCTTTAAAAGTAATCAAAATTTTTATTAGCCTCATTAGACCATACAAAGTTCTTCTTTTTATCCTCCTTGATTGTATCAATCATAGGAGCACACTCGTGACTAAAGCCTTTTATAAACTTTCTATTAAAACTTGCTAGGCCATGAAATATTCTCACCTCACCCACTGATTTGGGAGTTCACCAACTTAGGATAGCCTCCATATTCCTAGGATCCATCTTCAAAGTGACATTAGTCACCAGAAAACCACAGTAAACCAACTTTGTTTTAAAAAATTCACACTTCTTCAAATTGATCGTTAGTTTTTCCTCATGTGACCTCATCAAACCCATATCTAAATGCTGCAAATGTTCCTCTTTAGCCTTACTAAAAACAAGAATATCATAGAGGTATACCACAACAAACTTACCAATGAAATATTTGAGTACCTCATTCATCAAGTCCATAAAAGTGCTAGGAGCATTAGACAAGACAAATGGAATTACAATCCATTCATACAAACCTTCATTGGTCTTAAAAATTGTTTTCCACTCATTACGAGGTCTAATTTTGATCTGATGGTAGCCACTCTTGAGATCTATTTTGGAAAAGTAAGAAGTACCTCCTAAACAGTCCATTAGATCCTCAATTCTTGGTATAGGGAACCTATACCTTATAGTGATCTTATTGATGGCCCTTGAGTTGGTGCACATCCTCCACTCTCCTCCCTTTTTATGTGCACTTGTATGTTTATTTCTTCATTTTGTTGGGGAGTCATTTTTTATGCATCCTTGTTAGGCAAACTAGCCCTTGAAATGAAATCAATCATGTGGCTAATGTCTCTCATTGATGGAAAAGTGTTAGGAATTTCATCCAAAACAATCTCCTTATATGTCTTCAACAATGTCTTCACCTCCAAAGGTAATTCTTTTTCTTTCTTTTCTACTGCTAAAATAGTCTGTGGCTTTACAATGACAACAAATCCTATGTTCTCCTCCTCCAAAGTCTTCAAGAATTCTTTTTCATTCACCAACATCACATTAGGGATTTCATGAGTAGCTTTTTCCTCCTCTTGCAATGGTGTGAGAGTGAATAAGATACCATCCTTCTCAATAACATAAGTTTTCTTTCTCCCATCATGTTTGGCCTTTCTATCATATTGTCAAGGCCTCCATAAAAGCAAGTGACGAACATCCATAGGGATAATGCCACACAAAATCTTACCCTTGTATTCTCCTCTACGAAATTCCACCCAACTTTGTTCATTTACAATGACCTGTTGTTTCTTATTCAACCAAGAGACCTTATAGGGAGTGGGATGTTGTATCCTTTGTAGTTTCAACTTCTCTACCATCTCAAGTGAAACCAATTTATCTGTGCTACCCAAATCAACAACGTTGCAAAATTTACCTTTTACATGTGGTTCTGAAAAGAGATTTTATTTGTGAAGGTTAATTCACCATAGGGACATTGATGAATGTTCTCCTTATCATATGAGATTCAACAGCTTCTGGACTAGCATGTTATGAGGGAGAGTTTAGACTCTCATTGTTTTCTTCTTGTACAAACTGATTACTTCTTTCCCCATCGAACGAATTGGAAGTCTGATTTTTCTTGTATTGTCATTCTTGATGGCCAAACTTGTTATATTTATAGCATCTCCCTATGAATGTACTTAACTCTCTACCTTGAACTCTAAATCTACCTCTATTGTTTTGTCTCATTCCTCAAAATCCACCTCTTTTCTCTATCCCTTGTTCTTGAGTGCTACTTCTTTCTCCTTAAAGTTTTTGGGTCTGCTCTCTATCATTAAAAGTACCTCTTCTTCTCAAACATTTGTCTCTTCCCATTCTCTTCTTATCTTTCTTCCTCTTCAAAGCCTTCATGGGCAATTGGTAGCTCTCTTCTACCATTCTTGGAGTAGTCAAACTCAATTCATCTGGGAGGTTGAATCTCAACCCATTCATGTATCTAGCTGCCTTCTCCACCTCCTCTTCTATGTGGCCTGTCCTAATTCTTAACTTGTAGAATTCCTCAGTATATGCTTTGACATCCATCTCCTTTTGCTTGAGATATTGAAGTCCTATACATTTGCATGACATGATCACTATGTAGGAACTTTCCTTTGATCTTAGCAACCATCCTATCCCATGAAACAATATTTTGCTTGCCCTTATTTCTTCTCTCTTCTTGGACATATTCCCACCATAGCAAAGCATAACCTTTCAACTTTGTCTTAGCCAATTTCACCCTTTGTTCTTGATCGAGTACATCCTCATACTTAAAGTAGTTATCAAGTGCCCCTATCCAATCCAACAATTCTTCACTATCTAGGTTACACCTATAAATGGGTAACTCCATCTTGATTTTTTGACCATCTCCCTTCACTTTCTTCAACAACCTTGTCATTCTCATTTCCTCAAGGTTCAACTCCTCTTGGTGCCCTTCTTGGGGAGTCTCCTCTTCCCCTTCTTCTTCATCTTCTTCTTGTTCAAATACATCACCTGTGCTACACCTCTTATTTGTCTTGTATGTAATATTGCAACCCTAGCTTGAAGGTCTTCAGTCAATTCTTTCCTCCCTCATTTCTCAAGCATGCTTCTACTTCAACTCGTTTACTTCTCTAGCCATTGGGTTTCCTTTAGGAGGCATTTTATCCTTGCTCAAATCAACCTTCTCTTCTTATAGACCAACCTAGATTTGATACCAATTTGATGAGTATAGGGGGTTTATCATCTATCAAGTAACTCAAACAAACACTCACCATTAATTATGGGCAAGGTTCAATAGTAGTTCCTTCACAACTAGGCCTCCTCCCTAGTAGCCCTCCAAATAGGTCTATCAGGAAATAACCATCAGCATGGGCCTCATAGGACAAAAACAAAAGTATTTTTGGATACCCATTTGTCTATTTAACAACATACCTTGAGACAGATAGGGATTACTTTGGAGTGAAGGGCTCAAAAACTTACTCCTATTTCCCCACTAGGCTTACTTGACAATTATGACTAGGCTTGATACTAGGGATTGTATCCAAACTCTTCCAAAGGATCAACCTGATGTTGCAATTCCTGAAACACATTGATTAGGGTCTAAATTAACTATTCCCAACTCAAGGACCTTCCTCTAATCACCCTCAATAAAGATATTCACTTATCTCAGGCTTCCTATGACTGATACATAGAGATACCAATCCCTCAATTCCTCCAAAACCCTAGAAAATCTCTACTAGTCTCTCTGAAAGTTTGGGAAAACATAAAATACACAATAATATACCATTTCACCAATTTTGAGGGCTTTTCACTAGTGAAATGGTGAAAAATGCACTTTCGAGTGCTCATTGTTACCGTAATGTAGGGTTTCAGGCTACTAGCAAAGAAAGTTCAATAACTTTTGATCTACCAAATTAAAATGAGTGAAAATTGTTGAAAATGAAAGTAGATTCAATTATTTATCATTTCCAACTTGTCTTGGGCCACGAAAAGTCCGTACAGAGTAGTAGGGTAAATGCACAAAGTTGGGTCCCAATCCCACAGAAGTCCACGGGTTGGGAAAAGAGCCCGCTAGAAATAGGTGCTCAATTTTTACAAATCGGGCACCTGTTTTGCTTCGGGTGCCCGAGCCATTCAGAAACAGGCACCTAAAGCTAAACGGGCACCCGTTTCTTGAATATATATTTTTTTTAAAACCATTTTTCATCATTTTCACTATTTCAAAAATGGGTAAACGATTCAGAGGAGCATGGGTACCCATTTTTTTCATCCCAGCTGACCCCCTAGACCATTTTTTACCTCCTTCCAGGTACATTGTTTTATTTTTTATATTTTGTTTTATTTATTTATATTATTTTTCATAAAAAATGTTAATTTATTGTTATTATTTTTCATTAAAAAAAATGTTAATTTATTGTTATTTTTTAATTTTAGTGTTTTGAAGTTTGAAAAACATTTTTTATTTTATTTAATTTCATGTTTAAAATAGTTTTTAGTTTTTAAATATTGCAAAAAACATGAATAGTAAAAGCTGTAGGAGAAAAACAAAAAACAAAAACATAAATGAACAATAAACATTTGACACAAAAAATAGACAGTAAACCCTGTACAGAAAAATGAACACTAAACCCTAGATAGAAAAAAATGAAAAATAAACCCAAGAAAATAAATGAACAACAAACCCTAAAAAATTAACAAACAATAAACCCTAGATGAAAATCAACAATAAACCCCCTTCTCTCTCTCACACACACGTACACATTACCATCTCTATCATTATGCTCTCTCTCTCTCTCACACACACACACACATTACCCCCTCTCTCTCTCTCTCTCACACACACACACACACATTACCCCCCTCTCTCTCTTTCACACATTACCCTCTCTCTATCATTACCTACTCTCTATCTCTCAAATTATCTATTCTCTCTCTAACTTGTTGTATCTCAAATTACCTACTCTCCCTCTCTCTCTCTCTAATTTAATCATGCGTAAAAGTTTGAATGTTTAAATTTATATTTCAAAATGTTCTATTTAATTATAG
This sequence comes from Cryptomeria japonica, assembly GCF_030272615.1. Classification (NCBI taxonomy): domain Eukaryota; kingdom Viridiplantae; phylum Streptophyta; class Pinopsida; order Cupressales; family Cupressaceae; genus Cryptomeria; species Cryptomeria japonica. The sequence goes on along the minus strand of NC_081411.1, from coordinate 670,946,761 downwards.
GATTCTTTTGTAAAAGTTAGATCTTTAATTTATGTTTAAATTGAACTTTAAAATGATAATGAATATTGATGTGTTTTTTTGTGTGTCAAAAATAGGGTTCTTAAATTTGATAATACTCTAACTATCACTATTAATCCTTACTACTTCCTAACTTAGCCCAATCTCTAAAGATATACTATATATTTACAAACATGATAACATGTCCTTTTTCTTATTTTTTTTCTTTGGTTTATCCTTTTATCTTCCTCTAATAACCAATGCCTCCTTTTTGTAGTAAATACCCCCCTAATAAGAGAGATAAAACGAGAATACAAAATTCCCCATAAAGAAGTAGGTCACGTGCTAATGATGAAAGATTAAAGAAAAATATGATCCATTACTTGCAAACAACATTTTTTTCCTTTAGGAATAAATAAATACATTGGTGACTGGAAATGTCATTATAATAAGTCAGGTAAATACAAAATTCAAATCTAAATAGACTTGTGTCTCTAAAAACTTTGCAAATATTCACATGTTGGAACAAAATGATGATAAATAATCTTGTTAGGATCGAAGTAGAATGAGCACCAAAGATAATATGATGGTTTGCCAATGATGGCATAGCTATCATGAAAGAGGATATCAATATCCTCAAAATAATATTTAACATATGTAATTCTAAACTCCTCAAACAAGGATAATATATTCAAAAGACATAATCCCAAGTGGTCATGTTTAGAAGGTGATTAATGCCATGCTAGATTAAATAAATTGGGTTTATTTAATCTAAAATAATAAAATAATCTAAAATAATAAAAAACATTAGATGGATATTAGGTCTTGATAGGATGAGTACTTGAAGAATGAGACAAGCCTCTAAATTGTCAAAACATGCAAGACCTATGATATAATAAATTTCCTCTTAAGTATCACCATCGAAGGGTTTGTGATCTTCATCTACAAAGGGAATGAAAAAATCTATAATAGGATCCTCTAGGAATGGAGAGATATGAGGGTCTCCATGGATCTCCTAAAGTCTATTCCAAAGTGTGTGGGGGAAATCAATATCCAATGCAATACACATAGAATCATGATCTTGATACTAGATCAAATCACTCCTACATGGTCAATGATGTTACACCAAGATTATATAATTTCTAGTGTTTCTAGTTTAGGTATGAGTACATACATAAAAGGAAAATGATTACACCACCTAAAACTTATCAAGATATCATTTTACAAAAGGATCATAGTTATCCCTTTCGAATTTTACCATAAAAGGATGAATAGAGAAACCTATGATACCTCCTAAAATAAAAAATTAAAAGATCAATTAAATCAATACATATAAAACATATCAAACAAATTCATCTCATGTAAGACGGTCATTTTCAAGTGCCAAGATGTCCAAGTAAATGACTAGAATGTGAAATCACAAAAAATAAAATATATAATATGAGGGAATATTCTAGAAAATAATTGTGTGATCTATGAAGATTTATGAACCATGTTTTCAATGCTACATGAAGCATGAAAAAATATGCTCTGTATCAAAAGTTACAAGGCTTTAAATTTACATAGCTTGATTTAAGTTAAGAGGACAACAAATCACACTACTGGAAGATTTAATAAAAATAAGAATCAAACATAGATCAATATTGGAATCACATTTTGTGGGTTGCAACTTTGAACAAGAAAATACCAATATAAAATTGAATATAAAAAAAAATAGAGTTTTTTTTTTGTTTTAACTCCTCCAAGAGTATAGAACCTACTATTTATTCAAGCTTCAACTTAGTGTATTACTACTAGTTGCGATCACTAAATCATCCCATGATTCTAGCAAATAACACAACAAAGTAGTGCATGTATTGACAAGTGCATAGATATAACTTATGACTTTAATGAATTTAGTTAAAACCGAAAGAGAGTAGTTGAATCGATTCCTATCAAGTTGAAAATATAAACTGGTAGCCTAATTGATAATAATGGTTAAATATTGCAAGGGTACTAAATTGTAATTCCATGGAAGTTACCTTCTTTGAAAAGATGAACTACACAACGCTACCATTAAACTATGATTAGAAGCCTCTCATGACAAGATGGTCAACTATTATGGGTCCCAAAGTACAAATAACATAGGTATTGTAATCATCCATCTCTCTATAACAAACATACAAATGCACCATGATGGACCAAAATGCCAACTAAAAAAAATCTTAATCCAGAATGAGCCCTCAGTGGAGTCCAGAGGAGATGATTATTCATTATCTAAATCAGTGGAGTCATTTTATTCATTATCTATTCTCTCTCTCTCTCATGATTATTTTTATGATTTTGATGGAACTTATACTAATGCATCTTTAGATGTTAAAAAGTATTGTTTGAGTTGCATGCGCATTATGATGTTTTATTTTGTAGAATATTTTTTATACTTTGATTTAAGTGGATAATATTTCTTAAATGATGCTTATTATTAAAATAGTTCCACCTATTAATAATATTATAGATCTGTGAGTTTCCTTTTTTTGTATTTAAGTTGGTAAATTGTATTTAATTATAAGTTTTTTTGAAAGGTGAAATGTAAATTATATAATAATTGTAAATTTTCATGTTTGTATATATATGTAGATTATTTTCACATAATGGATGAGTTTGAGATTGATGAGTTATTAGGTCTAGAGCCACCTCCACCTCCAGCCCCTCCACCTCCACTTCCACCTCCACCTCCACCTAATTAGTTGAGGTAGACCATTAGGAGGAATATTGATTCTTTGATTAGAGATATCCATACCATTAGATGTGAGCCTCATCCACCTCTGCAGCTATTACGCCTTGTAGATAGTATGGAAGGGATTATACAGTCTGTACAGGCTTTAGATAGCGAGCTAGATAGCTATCGTAGTTGGCGGGAGGGATTGTGTGCATTTTACGCTAATGGCCTAACAAAAAAACGAGTCAATAAATTAAAAATAACAAAAATGGATTTGAAACAATATTTTGTGAACCCTAAGATAGGTGAAGAGATAGATCTGAAGAAGCCACAAATCTCAATTCGATGGTGTAGGCACCCAGACATAGCTAGACACTTTTGGGAGTAGTGGTGGATGGTCTTTGACTATCCACCACACTCCAATCATGAGGTCCCGATGTATTTTTTGAAAAAATTATGGGCCAAATTTGAATTGGGTAAAAATCCCAATTACTTTGATATTAGATCATTTCACAAGGTTAGGTGAGGCATGCCCTAGGATAGGCCGGGAGCCAAATTGAGCAACAGGGTTAGAAACCATTTTCGCGATGATCCCTCAATTCCTCTTCCTGCACCAGTTGTTCCAGCACCTACCCATCATTGAGTAGTAAATTTTGCTCTTGGTTCATTGAGTGCCCTATCGAGAAATTTGGTACAACAGTTGTGCGAGGTGAGGGTTGCCCCCAGCTTAGCACATGTTTGCATGAGCTGCGGGGATATATGTATGGGTCCATAGAGTGAGGCTTCCCTTGGAGGAGATGGTGATTTTTATGATGCTGCCTCAAATTCTGAAAAAAGGTCTTGAAGAAATACTGGACAAACTCAGATGAGTGTAATTTATTATCATTCATATAGAAATGGTACTCTCTCAAAATTTTGTGATCCTCTTTTGTACTATCTGGTGCATGCCTATAGACAATGTGGACAAAAATCGATACTTGCACTGAATTGTAGTATTGTGATTGGACCTCATCTTGTGGTGCAAGCGTGTAGTTCTCTACAAAGTCAACAACCAAAAGTATACTACCAACAGGAAATGTATCCTTACATATTCAAAACTGACCATCGAGCCATCTAGCATTTTGAGTGTGTTTAACATATTTAGGTACAATGTTACTCTTAAATTCATTCATAAATGCATGAACACTAACTTTTTCAGTGATTAGATCGCATCGTCTTCCAACCTTTCCATCCTTTAGTGGATACTTAACAGTTTTAAATCTTTTAATATCAAAGTTAATTGTTGTCCAAAATCATTTGAAAGATTTTCATGCAAACATTCATCCAACAATGCAAGATTGCCACATATATCACATACATCGGAAACACATGCATTGAACGGAAAAATTTTCTCATTTGGTGGGTTGCAAAACAAACTTGATATAAACTCCTTTATAGTTTCCGGTGGTATATTTATACCACATTCTTGGAACATTCCATTACTATGCATGGTAACACGTATATATCGAAATGCATCATAATGGTAGCGAAATTGAACATGAGTTTTGCAACAGCATGTGAATCTTTCCTTGTTAATTCGAGCATACCAAGGTTTACACTTTTCAAAAGACCTTTGACAAATGCTAATAGTCAACACCTTATCATCCAAATTTTTCACAAATTTTTGACCCAACTCTTAATTTAAGAACATCTCTAATATTAGGCGATACTCTTGTATTATTGTGCCAAAATTTTTTGATCAAATTTTTGACTTCACCAGTAAGTTTCATATCAAAACTTGGTAGTCTACCACTAAAAGTCCATAATTTGCTTGCCAGATCACTTTCAAAATTAACTCTTCTATTTATAGCTCTTGACAAAGTTTTACAATGAATATTAATATATCCACTTATGTTACTCATCATTCTTTTATTAGAAGTTGTTTGGCTTACTAAAGCTGTTGTTATTGCCCGTCGTGCTGCATTTTTATCTTTAGAACAACTTTTCTTTCTGATTGTATCAAAGGCACTAGCAACAGTCGATACAGCTTGTTTTAAAGACTCGTCCTTCTTCTTGGGTTTGACATAAAAGCCTAACTTCTTTATCACTTTTTGCATTTTAGTCATTTTAATTAGTTGTACCATTAATTGATATTGAAACCCAAATTTCTTATTATAAAAAAATGTATAAACAATCTTTTTGCATGTGTCCTAATCTGTCTCCATGAAACCAAGCCAGGAAGGTTGTCTAGTACATCACTTTTAATTTCAAAATTTTCATTCGTTTGATTATCATTCAAACACGTTTCATTTTCAATTGGTGTTTCCATGTCTACATACACATTATTGATTTTAGTTGCAGGTGGATTTTCAATTTCATTTGGAGTTTCAAATTCTGTTTCAATTTCAGTTTCAAGTTGAGATCTAGTTTCATTTGGGATTTCAATTTGGATTTCAATTTCTGTTACAACTTGAGTTCTAATTTCATTTGGGATTTGATTTTTAATTGGCATTCGATTTAATAAGTAACCTGCTTCTACTAAATCACCAATTTCTTCATGAGAAAAAACATAGGACTGTGAAGACATACATATATCCAATAATGGATTAGAAGATGCACCTGAATTAAATGGTTTTACTGTGTTTCCTTCATCAACATTTATGATCTCATTGATGTTCTCCTCTTCTGAAACGATTGTGGAACTTGGAGCTCCTTGTCTCATTCTTGATCTTCTCTCTCGTTGATGTATTGTCGCCTTCTCCCTATTTGCTACAATCTTCTCAATTGTCAAAACCTTCCTTTGCCTCTTCCTGCATTGATTTTATCCCATGGCTGCACCAAATTTTGAATTCAAATCGATCTCCTTACCAAATTGATAATAAGACAAAAAAAGAGAATGATTAATCAAAACATTCTCTTTGCAGATCGTACATATCAGGCAATGATTGAAAAATCATTCAATCAGTGAGATTTGTGCTTGTGGGCCAGATTCTGGCCCAACAGATCTTTTTAGAAATGGGCACCCATTATATAATGAAACGGGTGCCTGTTTTATAATTGGGTGCCCTTTTCGCTTTCAACGGTACAAAGCGAAATGGGTGCTCATTTTTTGAATTTAAAAAATGGGCACTCGTTTGTTAAAATTAGGGGCGGGAAACAACCCTTAGCATTTTTTTTTCTTTGGGATAGGCTTGCTCCCACCAAGCCTATGCTTGGACCTCCAAAAAACTGACTAAGTTAAAACGACATCAGATTTCTACCTTGGCCTAATTTTTTGAGGGCCTTTCTGATTGAATTTTTTGACGAAACGAAAACCCATTAGAGATTTCAGCATCCCGATTTCAGAAATGTAAATTTCATAGTGATAAGATTTTTTTTACTATTTTTGTATTATTTATTAATCAAAAGTGGAACTTAAACCTAAAATATCAAGGTTCACTAAAACTTTAATAACTTTTTTGTTTTTAGGATTTTAGAAAAAAAAATTACATGACATCAATCTATATACAATTATTTTGAATATTAAAAAAAATAAAATTGAAAAATATGAAGTTTTCAACAATTAATGGTGGTCGTACACTCGATGTTATGAAAGTATACTTTATTGTCAATTAAAAATTAATAAAAAAATTATATTCAATAAAAAAATAAGAAAAAATATTCTCATCAATATTTAGTGTCTTAGGTATCATTTCCTAGAAGGATTTGCAAAATTCATTTATTTGTATCAAAAAAGGGTGGTCATACATGTGTGGTATGGTCTTGAAACTGACATTTTGAAAAATAGGTTTTTAAACATGCCTACTAAAAAGAGATTTCTAGCATGTGGGTATTAAAATAAATTAAATATTTGAAAAGTAGACTCCAAGCACTATATTTTCTATTACTAAAGTTTTTCGAGATTCAATCTCCAAGTGCATCAAATTTTGACATCAATCGACAGAAAATTTGAAAAACAGAGAAAACACTTCCACTTTTTCCCCAAAAGTGGGACTCAACTTCTTGCAGCCACCCACAAATCAATAGAGCAACAAAAAGGTGTTAGAATTGCAGAAAAATCGATCTATTATTGCTTCAACTTTCAAAATCATTCAACCAACAATCCCAGTTGATGGAAAAAGGCATATTATATGTTGGCTAAGCTTACCCAATGGTTAGCAACCACCTTTTTAATTTCAAAGTAACAAATCCACATTTTGTGTATTTATGACAACATTAGCAAGAAAAGTTGTTTGACAATTTTGGCAACATTTTCCAGCTTTGCATTGCTTAATACTTAATGACCTAAACTAGACTCCTATAAACCTAAAATGGTTTAATAAGACCTTATTACATGAAATCAAGACAAAATAAACCAACAATGACCATATGTGCCTTGTAGAGGCACAAAATTCATAGATGCTATTGCGCCAATTATACAATATGAATGAGTCTCTAATAATAACCTATCTAGAAAAAGTATGGTAAGAGGGAATAAGATATTTTAAGTGATTGTCTGAAAAGTTAAAATAGATTAGTTGAGGAAGAATCCCAAAGTGGTGATACACCTTATTCAATTTTTCTTTGAAATGATGAAGGTTTAACAATAGAGAGAGAGGGTAGAGGAATAGATAGAGATGGCAGAGGAAAATAAATAGTGTGACAAAGAGGGAGTAACAAAAATATAAATATAGATATAGGAAGTGATATATAGAGAGAGGGAGAGATATATTGGTAGAGAGATGTAGAGATAACTATATAGAGATAGAGTGAAGATGAAACAAGTAATAGGGACTAATAGATATGAAAAAGAAAAGAGATATAGACATAGAGGCCTAAAATGAGGGACACAGAGAGAAAGGGAGAGAGATGGATGGATAGAAGCATGTCTAGAGATAGAGATGAAGATAGAGAAAGAGAGGAAGAGGGAAACTAGAGAGAGAGAGAGAGAGAGAGAGAGAGAGAGAGAGATGAATATAGAAGCATAGGGGATAAAGAGGGAGAGATAGAGAGATCTATAAAAGGAGAGGGAGAGAGAAAGACATACAAAGATGGTGAGATAGAGTTAGAGAGATAGAGATATAAGAAGATATAAACAAGGGGAAGAGGGAGTGAGATAAAGAGATGGACAAATAGAGATGGAGAGAGGATGGGAGAAATCTAGGGGAGACAAAGAGATAGATATATATTGGGAGAGAGAGAGAGAGAGAGAGAGAGAGAGAGAGAGAGAGAGAGAGAGCACATTATTATATTATTATCATATTAATATATTATTATTATTTTGTAGACTTAAGACTATATTATTATTATATTACTATATGTTTATAATATTATTCTATTTCAATCTCCATGGAGTTAGACCAAATTGATTCATTAGTCAAACTTCGAGTGAGTAGTAGTTGAGAAGTGGAAGTGAAGATATAATTAACATTAAATAATTAATAAAAATTGAGTGCATGAGAAAAGAGTATATATATATATATTCATGCATTTAAGTGTCACCAACATGTCAAATTAAATATTTCGACTGTTTGCATTCATATATGTATATAATATACCTTAGATATAATTAAAAATTATATTACAATATCAAATATGTTGCCCTAATGAGCTCTTGGCCATTTTTTCCACTTGCATGTTGGTTAAGATAGTACAAAAGCCCGTAAACATTTTTGAAAACATACTACATTAATTTTAATCTCTTGTGGACTGCCTTTCAAGTGTTGGAAAATTTGTTTTCAACGTTTCTCACGCAATATGATAGTTTCCATTTTATAAATGCTAAGATACAAACGACAATTTTTTACTGAATTTTTAATCGAATACAAGTACCTCTATTTATAGAGGTCTTAGAACTATGTGGAATAGAGCACAGTCAAACCACATGGTCTTAAAATAAATTAGTGCTTACAAAGATTTTTCACTTTTGAAAAGAAAATCAACACCGAACTTATCGCACAATCGGACATCTGAGTGTATATATATGCGTAATCTATGCATGATTTGCAATGGAGGGAATACTGAATGCTGTGAATTATCTTCCGGCATTTCATTTCCTCTATAATCCCACTGTAGAAAGGACTTTTATTTTCCTTGTAGCAGCTTCACTCATTTCCACATTTGTTGCTCTAGCTTTTCTAGTTCTCAACAACTAAAGAGACGAAATGGCCTCCATCTCCACTAAGGCTGCCATTATTCGGAAACTTTCATCAACAGACATGGCCAAAACATATGGTCCTGTCATGACAGTTTGGATGGGACGATCGCCACTGGTAGTCCTCATCGACCAAGCTACAGTCTGGGAGGGCCTGGTTAATCAGGCCACCAATTTTTCTGAATGTAAGTTGACACTTTAGTTTATCATATATTATCTTTATGACTATTCACTGTCACAATTTATTATTAACATATATCAATTAATAAAGTTAGATTAGATTTATAAGTGCAAAGTTGATCTAGGTCAATTCTACTATCATAGATATAAGTTTCAAAACTTTAAATCCATATTTTAAGATTTGGGAATATGTTTTTCTCCATTATTAGTTATTATGAGCTGATTAAAATATAATCTAATTTCAATTACAAATTAAATGTGTATTTCAGGATTAGTTTAACCTTTAATCCAAATGAATTGTAATGCCCCACCAAGAAACCTTAAAGGATACAACTACAAAAACTCGAAAATAGTGCAAAATATATATTTTAAATAATACAGAACACATAAACATAAAAAGATAAACATTGCAATAGAAGTCGCACATGCGGAAGACTTAACTCAAACTCCTAAAGGGTTTCCCAACGTGAGTTACTTAATTAAACTAATCTTTACTTACGATCAATTAACCACTTAAGAAATATATTTAACCATTAGGAACTTAGTTATACTAATCAATTGATTGATTCATTCTTTGCACAAGATAATACTAACATTTCTACACTTCATTTTTGATAAAACATACAATTACATTGCATTAATGAATTAATTAAAGATAGAAATCCTAACATCTAACTCACATCACAATACATTTCTTTTACATTGCAAGGATATCTTAGTATTACTATTGCACTTAATACATCAAGTCTTGTAAAAATTACATAATGATTACATCAAATTACAACTGCCATGATGAGATACATATAACATATGATATAATTGACCACATAAGGGTCCAAAATATACAAATATGATCCAAGAAGAATAAGAAGGATCCAATTGGCACAATGAAATGAAATGAATCCAAGAGAAACATCTGGAGCACTTGCGAAGCTAACCTCTTGCAAGAAGGCATGAACAAAATGCCCAATGGAAAGTGGCACTACCATCCGACCATGTGGCCCAAAAAGGAATCACCCCTCCATGCTAGGAGATAGTAATAAGGCCCTCCAGCAAGCCACAAAAAAGCATCACATGGTCTAACATGTACATTAGGTACTCACACAATACATAAGCATACGAATAAGACTCCCATAAGAGTGCTCCAAGTAAAGCTAACACATGACTACACACTAGTGAACATAAGGGAAGAGTGTCATCGCATAGCTGGTATGGGTTAAACTGGTAGGCCTCCATAGGCCCCGAACCCCATCCTGGGTTATCTTGGTAGCCTCTCCCGAACCCCTAGCCCCAATCCATGATGCATGCAGACCCAACAAACCTTTAATGAAGACAAAGTAGTTGGTTTTCCATTCCAGGCCTTCCCACTACATACAGAGTCTGTACTAGCACTCAACCATGAGCGGGGCATAATTAATCTTGATTAATGTTTGAAACCCAACCCTAGTTTATTAATTAGGTTATCACTTATTACTCAACTTCTAATGGGTTATCTTGGCAGCCAATTTGGGCCCTGACACCCACTTAGAAGCCACTCTTCCTTATGACACTACACAACTCCAAGGCAAATCACAAAAGCCAACTAACACAAGGAGTTCAAAAAAAATAAATTGAAGAACAACTTGGTTATACAAACCTTCTACCAAGGTTAAACCATCTGGAGGTGTGACACGAACAACAAATCTATTAACAAGACAAGACCACAACCAAAATAAAGTAAGTACAGCTACAATCAAAACTTTACCAAATCAACTTGCACGATAAACTCACATTCAACATGTCAACATTACACGATAATGACTGCTTCAAATCAACACAAAAATCCATTAAACAGAGTAAATACTCAAAAGGGTACACTTGCACCCTAAACACATCCATATTAAGAAATCATAACGATCAATCCAAATAAACTTAAAAAATAATGTTATCTAAATGTAGCTCTTTCAATAAATTGACTCAGGTTCATGGTAAGAAAATCTACAATAGGGAATAATACATAAAAAGGGTCTAAGTAAACATACACCCCAGACAACTACTCAAGAAGAAGATTCCTATACGAATGAAGGAGCAGATAGAAAGAGAGGGACCAAAAAAGGGCCTAAGGTGACACCCCAAGCTAACTCAGTCAAAAGAAGATACTGTAGTAAAGCTGACATGGGTTTCATCCCATCACCTCCAGGAAGGAAAAGAGTCAGCCAGATCAAAGACCAAGAGGCTAGCAAGAACATAGTAGATGGTACTCAAATAACCATCCATCAGGTATGTTCCCTAGTCAAGAAATGAAAATAATTTCATGGAATATGCGTGGACTTAATAGCCCACATAAACAGGGTGTGCTAAATAATTTAGTTAGAGATCACAGACCGGACATCATTATTATCCAAGAAACTAAAATGAGTAAAGAGAAAGTTGAAAAAACTAATCTTTTTAAGTATGGTGAAGTTTGTGGGGGAAGCTCAGATGGTGCCTCTGGGGGTATAGATATTTTTTGGAACCTTAAGCGGGTGTCAGGGGAGTTGGTCATGCAAGAAAATAATCTAGCTTTCATTAGATTTAATCACATTGGGGATGGTACTTCCTTTCTTCTTACTAATATTTATGCCCCAAATAATAGACTTGGCAGAAGCAAATTCTGGAAAAAACTAGAGGATATTAGAGCCCTTTACAAGGATTATATGTGGATCATTATGAGGGACTTCAATACTCCATGATGATGAGAAGTTTGGAGGTGTCCCCTCTCAGTTGGATAGCACAATGGATCTTTTGAACTTAATCAACAATCAAGGCCTACATGACATTGATCTCTAGGGCGCCAAGTTTACCTAGTCGAATAAAAGGACGAAGGATGATCTCATTCAAGTCAGACTTGATAGGGCCCTAATCTCTAATGAATGATTTAACCACTAACAATACTCCCTCTTAGCCATCTCCCGTATAGGGTCTTACCATTTTCCTGTAATCTTTACTGCATCTAACACCACTGTTAAAAGAATTTCATATTCAGATTTGAAAGAATGTGGCTGGACTACCCTAACCTTGCAAAAGCCATTGAGAAGTGGTAGTCTATTGAGGTCAAAGGTACAACTATGTATAGAATTGTAAAGAAACTTAGAAATGTAAAGGACAACATCAAGAATTGGAATAAGGAAGTTTTTCATGACATTTTGGAAGCCAAAACTAAAACTTAGATGGAACTTAAGGAAATACGAGATAAAATCCAAATTAGTGGATACAAGGTAGTCTCTATCAATGAGGAAAATGAAGTTCTTATGAATTACCGTAGGATTATCAAAAGAGAGGAATAATTCTAGAAACAAAGATCCAGATCCCTATGGCTTAAAGCAGGAGATAGAAACACTAGATTCTTCCATATGACTGCGTTGAAACACAAAGAAGCTAAGAGAATATCTAAGTTAAAAAATGGGGAAAATGAAATTAGGAAGGATGAGGAGATTGGGAAGGAAGCCAATAATTTCTTTACCTCTATGCTCTCAGCGGACCATGGTCTGAATGGCCAATTTCAGAACACTATCATTGACTTCATCCCTCCTATAATTAGCAAGGAGTAAAACAAGGATCTTGTGGCTATCCCCTCTTAGGAAGAAGTCAAGAAAGTTGTCTTTTCTTTTGATGGGAACTAGGCCCCGGGCCCAGATGACTTTCCACTTTTCTTCTTTCAAACTTTCTGGGACATCCTCAAAGCTGATGTGGTCAAACGTGTGCAAGAATTCTTTGGAGCTAGAAGAATCTTAAAGGAACTTAATGCTCCTTTCCTGGTTCTCATTCCCAAATGCCCGGGTGCAGATTCTATGGATAAGTTCCAACCTATAAGTCTTTGAAATTCCTTCTACAAAATCATCTCAAAGGTGGTTACCTGAAGGCCATTAAGGATTCTTCCCCTGATCATTTTGCCCTAGTAGAGTGGATTTGTTCCTAGAAGAAAAATCCTTGACTCCATAATTGCTATCCATGAAAGCATTCATTCATTGGTAGACTGAAAAAAAAAGGATTTCTAATGAAGCTGGACTTGTCTAAAACCTATGACTGGGTGGAATGGAGTTTTCTGGGCAAGGTGTTGTCTGCTTTTGGTTTTGACGGGAAAGTCATCAATTTGATCGACTAGCTCATCTCTACCCCTTCTTTCTCAGTTATTTTTAGTGGAGTGTCTTCCATGTTCTTTAAATCCTCTAGAGGCATTCGACAGGGAGATCCTATATCCCCCATTCTCTTCATTATTTTGGTAGAATGTTTGGGCAGATTTATCAACAACTTTGTCTCCAATGGGCTCCTCTGCGGCATCTCGCCTTCCTCATGCTTTAGAGCATGTACTCACCAATAGTTTTTAGATGATAACATTCTAATGGGTACCTCCACCATCAAAGAAGCCTCCAATTTTAAACACCTTCTTAACACCTACAACATGGTTATGGTTCAAACCATCAACTGGGAAAAAAGTTTAATTTTCTTCTTTAATACCCCTGAAGATAGAATGAATAGATTGGCTCAGATTCTTGGTTGTCAATTAGGTAAGTCTCCTACTTTTTACCTTGGCCCGCCCTTGGGTTTGAAACCTTTGGAGTTGTTTTGGAACTCTCTTGTTGATAGATTAAGCAGAAAGCTGACAGGATAGAAAGGTACCCTTCTTAGCCAAGCAGGGAAAATCCAACTTTTAAAATCTTCCATCCAGAGCCTTCCAATTTATTCCTTAAGCCTTTTTAAAATCCCTAGTAAATTTGTTGATGCCATTGAGAAAATCCAGAAAGCTTTCTTGTGGTCAAGAGTGGAGGAGAAGAAAAAAATGGCCCTCTTTTCCTAGGAAAATGTTTGCAAACCTAAAAATATGGGAGGATTGGGACTTGGGAATATTAGAACTTTGAAAAAAACTCTCCTAGCCAAACAAATCTGTAGGACTTATCAAGGAAGAGGGGAATGGAATGAAATATGGAAGGCTAAATACCTAAGGAATGCTCCCACCATAGAGGAGTTCCTGGCTTCATAACAGATTCCAAAGGGCTCGTTCATTTGGAATAGTGTTACCCAGGCTAAAGATATTTCTCTTCTCGACAGCATTTGGACCATTGGTGATGGAAGGAAGGTGAAATTTTGGGATGACACCTGGACTGGAGGGGCCCCTCTTGACAAGATGATCACCCATACAATCATCCAAAATTGCAAAGAGAAGATAGGTACCAAAGTTGAAGACTATTGGAGAGACCATTCTTGGGTGGATGTCACTCACATTGATCCCAACTTCAAGCAGATTAACTTAATGATGAACCATGGAGTCCTAAATCCAGGAAGGAAAGACCAGATGGTGTGGCGTGGAACTTCTTCAGGGACCTACTTAATCTCTTTTGTTGTCCATTTAATGGCTCATTCCCAAGTTCCTACTCTGTGTTGGGAAAAGGCTTGGCATCATGGGTTGACCCCCAAAATTAATATCTTTCTTTGGATCCTCTTGCAAAACAAAATTTTGACAACTAACAAACTGAGAAACAGGGGCTTCTATCTTCCAAATATCTGTTACCTTGGCCTGAATAATGAGGAATCAGTGAACCATATCTTTTTACACTATCCTTTTTCCACTTCTATTTAGGGGATGTTTTTTCAGATGTGGAGACTGAATTTGGTGTTTCAGGAGGAGATGCAGGATTGCTTTGGAAGCTAGCATTTCTCCACCAATAACAATGCCATTAGAAATATTTGGAAGTTCTCCTTTGCCTATATCATCTAGGGGATATGGAAAGAGAGAAATAATAGAATTTTCAGGAATGAAACGAACACCCCAGAAGTGGTTTGGCTCAAAATAAAAAACATTTGTGTTGAGAATGTGATGATCAGGGGAGTGCAGTGTTGTAGAAACAAGGAGGACTTTGATGTTCTCAAAAGATGGAATATCCCTGCCTCTTTGGGCACTAACATTAACCAAATCAAAAGAAGCCTATGTTGCTGGTTTTCCCCCCCAATGAGTGGTTCAAGGCCAACTTTGACAGGGCAGCTAAAGGAAACCTAGGCCCGACTGGTTGTGGTGGCATCATTCATAATCGGGCTGGATTTTGTATAGGAATGGTCACATATCCTTTAGGCATTCAAACCAATCATTTAGCAGAAGCTATGGGGGCGCTTAAAGCTATTAAATTAGCCTCCAAGTTAAGCATTAGTTTGCTTTGGTTTGAAGGTGACTCTAAAAACATAATTAACTACCTTGTTGGCAATCATCAACCCTTGTGGACCATCAAGAACATCATAGAATCTGCTAGAGATCTGCTAAAGGGGTTTAAGAAATTCCACATCACATATGTCTTTAGAGAGGCTAATCAAAGTGCAGACTGGGCAGCCAACGCAGTAGTACAGTGTGAAACTATAATTACCTGGAATGGCGAAAGGGATCTACTGTGTGTGGCATGTGATATAGTTATTTATGAAAGATTACATGGTAAGCAGGGACAAATTTAGTATCATTTCCCGAAGTGAAAATAAATGTCATGGCAATAGGCATTGGCACTGCAGGTTAGCGAGGAGGAACTATAGTCATCATTATAATGTAATCACGCATGCTTTATGGGCAATTTTAATCCTCCCCAACAACTACACTAGAAAGTTATGTAGTAATTGAAGTGGCTTTCACAGAGACTCTGGCAAGAGGAAAGTTACCAGTTTGAAGTTTCAGACTATAATTAATAGAACCATGGGAGGCAAAAGGAAGAGAATGGAGGCGACTACCATTGATAAATGGAAGAGCTGTCTGTAGGTATGGAGCATCCTCCATGCTACCAAGATGGTGAATTTTATGGAAAAAATCCAGGAGAAACGACCTGAAATCACCAAGATTTTCAAGAAGGGCTAGAACGAAGGGACTCTCACCATCATAAACAAGAAGATTAAAGTGACCAAGACAATGATAGCAGAGGCCACTGGCATTTTAATGGAGGGCATCAAGTGTTACATGGACAGAAAAATCTCCGATGCTGTTGTGAAGAAGTTCCCGAAGACTGAGGAGGAAAGGGCTAAGTTGGTGAAGGGCAGACAAACCTATTTTTCCCCTAAGGTAATCAAATTAATATGGCAAAAGGTTTTACTTACAATTATGAAGTTTATCATGCTTGATGGTAGATATACTAGGGTTGATAGCTACCACTGTGTTCTATTGAATCATTTTAGGCACAAGGATGAGATTTCTCTTCCCTACCATCTTTTATGCTCCCTTAGCATGGGGATTAAGGATGCCATTTCCAATCCCCACATTAAACCTGCAATGTATGAAGGCTTGATGGTGATTATGTATAATCACATCAAGAACACAACTATCTAGAGGAATATTGCTCCACACCCCCCCCCCCCCCCCCCCAATTTCATTTTTTTATTAATAATTTTTCATAAATTAAAAAAAAAATATTCTCTTCACTGGGATTTCAAACAGATTAATTTTTTTCTTAAAAACCAAATTTTAAAATGTAATTTCTAGCAACAACAAAAAATAGTCCCTTGCCTAGAAACAGGGTATGAAAATTGCCAACAAATAGAATTGTAATACATTCAAAATAATTATTATATAGTCTGAATAAAAGATTCAATTGCCAAAATTTTAAAGATATTTCACAATCCAAATTTTTCTTCCCAAACACAAAATTTGAGAAATTTCAAAACCCCATGAACCAATTTTCCATAAAAGAAAGGAATCAACTTCTTCCAATTCACTAAATTCAGATTGAAACCATGCAAAGAAATAAACAAACAATCACACAGTCTCAGACAATTTTAAAAGAAGAACAAGCAAAAGAATCAAGCAGCAAACTTGCAAAAGCTTTCCTAGAGGAAATTTGAGGAAGAGCCATCCTAATCCTCCCAAAATTTGCCAGAGTTTTCACTCTAAACCCCAATCACCAGCAAAGAGGATAAATTTTCCCAGAAAAAGAAAAGAATCCCTCTTTTTCAATTTTTTTAAAATTATAAAGCAATTCTCTAAAGACGTAAATCGTTCTAACTTAAATAATAAAAAAAAATACTCTTTATTCTTAAATATACTCATAATTTCTTAATAAGTCTATTTTATTCCACTTTTCCTTCCATAACTTCATTTGATCATTCCATTTATATCATAATAAACCTGAAATTTCTATAAGAGATAAAGATTCTTTATTCAATAAATCGATATAGTAGTATCTCAATCATACAATACTAGGCTTTTCAAAATGCCTTAAGTTCAATAACAAAAGAATACAATGTAAAAGATGAAATGTGTTCTTTGATCTGCAATACAAGCTATCTTCAATGCAATCTTTAGAATGAAGACGAGAACAAGATTCAGGTGCTTTTTCCACCCAACCTTGAAGCTTACACTTCCCCAGAATTCTTGGTCAATCAAGAATACCCGACCCTGCACGAATTGCCTAGCAAAAAGAATTCGATAAACAAGATGGAATTTGGTGTGTGCCTAGAATAATCCATACATTTTTTATTTTCTAATTCCATTAAGAAACAAGCAAGATTAGTCGAGGATGTGGCAGAGTGAATAAATAAATGAATCCATCTATTTCAATGGTTATTCGATTACTCGAGTGAGTATAATGTCATGCATAGCAATTAAATATATTTTGGAAAAAGAAAACTCTCTCTCTCTCTCTATAACCCACATTTGGCACCTGTCCTGGAAGGTAGCTTTCCACAAACACAAGCCTATTTAGCTTTGTTCATATGAATCTAGAATAAATATATATAGAAGACAATCTTTCATTTTTCAATTCTAGCTTCCTATTTCTTGCATGATAAAATACAATGTTAAAGAAGACAATCTTTCATTGAATGAAAATAGAAAGAATCAATCTTTCATTATAACAAATCCTATATGAAAGGAAGCAATCTTTCATGGATAAACAAGTATATATATCTGAAAAGAAAACAATCTTTCGCTTCTATCTTTCAAGTAATTCCAAGACAAGAATTAAATATAAGAAGTTGTAACACATGTATGTATCTTTACATAAAAATTAAATAAAAAATGAGTACACATTCTTTTATTCAATTATCAAAACATTTAAATAGCGTAATCATTAACTTGCATTCTTTTTCGTATGGTTTTGAATTTCCATGTTTATATCATCTAAGTTCTCTATCTTTCCATGTGTTTTGGTTTGTCTACCTCTTTTCTCGAATAACATATTTAGTTTGATACTAATATGTGATTTTTCATGATTTATGATTTCAACTAAGTAATTTTACTAATTTTCCATAACAAAATTTAACATGATGAAAATTCATAATGTGCATACCTATATGGCTTTTCAAATGAGATACCCAAAAATCATCTTAACTTCTAATGCAAGGATCAAATTCAGGAGTGTAACTCTTTTCTTCATGAAATCAAAATAATCTTCAATATCTAATAATTCATTATCCTAGTATTCCATCTTCTTTGTGGTTCAAATTCAATGTTTATAAAGCACAAACTATCTCTATTCCCTTGCTCTGTTTGTAGAGGATTTTGTGATCTAATTTCTATGAGTTACACTATGTTTATCAACAAACCTTAAGAAAATATTTCATTATTTCATCTTTATTTACATGAATGCATTTTAAAGCAATTTAAAATGGTTTCATATCATGATTCTAATTCCTTCATTTGAATATTGTATAAATCTGAACAAAATAGAACATTCTTTTATCTTTTAGATCTCTACAACAAAACATGTTAGAATAGAGCCTACCTCTGGAATACGATCCAAGTCTATTATGATTACTGATAACTTAAAACTATCTGCAATACGTCCAGATTCGAATGCTTTTCTCCCTTGTGCTATTCTATCTCATGAGCTCTCTCTTCTCTACTTACTACTCTATATTTCCATTCTCTATTCTACATTCTCTGAAATTCAATGCTAATTCTGAGATGATCATAACTAATCTTTTATGTCTGGTCATAATAGTCCTAAATCTCCAATGCCTTTTCTCTTCTACAATCCATTCTCTAATCCTTTGTTGTATATGTCTCCCCCTTCTCTTCCAATTCGATGGTCTATATATAGTGTTTTCATCTACCTTCTTTCCTATTTTTGGGCTATCTCTCTTAGTGGTGGACTGATTCTAAATGACACCACACATGGCTTAACTGCAACATCATAGTCCTAGATGTCTTCGAAAACTTATGTGTTCTCCATGCAACGATATTCATTATCCTTGCTATTGACACCAAACTGCCCAAGTCGTTTAAGTTCTTTATTACCAGTGGGTTTATGTGGACATATTATGGTTTTTCTTGCAAACAGTTTTCTAAGTTTCCAGTTTTGCCAAATCAACTAGTATCAACTACCACATAACATGCAAAGTTTATTAACTTAACTTCTTACTACACATGTCATTCAAAGATATTAATATCGATGGGTTTATGTGGGCTAGTAACCCACATTACATGTTGACCATTCCACGTTTTATGGTAAATGTGAAAGCACCACATAGGTATGGTTATTTGCAAGATAGAGTCATAATATATTCAAACACTATGAATACCAAATTTGTCTCCCATTTGAACTCAATGAGTTTGCTGTAATTAGAAACACTATTGTTATTTTGCAGAGTTGATACACTTGTCAACTTTCTTCTGCTACAAATAAGCTTGCATGGGGTAGTCAATGTTTGTAATCGACCACCACTCCTTTTTAAATTAGTATGCTACGTGGGTTTGTCAGTTATAGCACCGACTCCTACTATGCGATGTGATTTTCTATTAAATAAGTCTGCCACCCAAATATATAAGTTGCATGGTCGATATTCTTATCAACTCCCCCTTGCAAACGGTTTCTGAAGTCTTTGCGGCATTCAAGTCTATGCCAAGTCAATTTTAATAATGTCGACTTCCTCAACATTTCTTAACTCATTGTATTAATGAATCCGCCACTAACCCAAGCAAGTATATATTTATATGTCGACAAATATATATATAAAACTCATTAAACATGTTCTTTAATAAATCACTTTCCATGACAAAATAATTTAATTTCACAAATATATTTAGATAAACAATAATTACATACGTATTTATAGGTATATGATCGAATCATTATTCGCACTCATATATATGTATAATATGTATAATTATATATATAAGTAGATCGATAAGTAAACAAATAAATATATAGTTCACTAAATCACACATATATGCATAAAAACAACATATAAACATAGGGTCAATATTCATTTTTAAATCATTAACAAATTACATCTCTTTAAACAATAAAGCATAATATTTCACAATTGTAATTCAAGTCTAATTCTATCACAAACTCCAATTATATATCAAATGAACGCATAAGTATTCTAAAGTGGTGTGTGAGATTCCATTTATTCTAGTGAAGTCCATGAGCTAAGACAACTCTACCTGAACCCTATTCTCGCCTTCATCTGCATTTACCTATTCCTGCATTCACTTGCACTCAATTTCTCATTAACAATGACAATCCCCAATAATAAAAATATTACTGATCATTTAATCACACTTAAAGATAATAATATATATCATTTCTTTGCATTTGAATTTCTGTCATATTATCATCTAATTCTTCTAAAATTTTCTATTTCCATTTCAATTTCATTTCATTTGCAAAAAATAAATATTATTTTTCCTAATTAAATAATTATGGATAAATATGGTTCGTGAAATCCTTCCCCTCGTAAAAGAGACATAATCTCGATGTCTTATTATTCTATCAATAAGCACATACTTTCTCAACATCATAAACATTAACCATACATTGTGGTCTCAATTCAAATATAACAAAAATAGTACCATCTATACTATCCAAATTTACAACATGTAAATCAAAATCAGAGTATTAAAGTATTTCATGCATCAAGCAAATATTACCCTAAGAAAACAAAGGAGGAATATGATAGTCAATCATCTATGTATCCTCCCAAGTAGCACTATCATCAGAATATCGGTCCCGCTGGACCTAATACTGAGTGAAATCTCTGCTATGTATCTTAATGCTACAATGATCAATAATTTGGTTGTGCTTCACTAGCACCATTCCTGGATCCTATACCCATAAGCAACTGAATTCATAACCTTCAGCACATCAAAAGGTCCCACATATCTTGGTGCCAACTTGATGATTTCCTCAATAAAATAGAGCTCTTATAAGGCTTCTCCCTCAAAATAATTTCATCTTCAATAACAAATATCCAAAATTCTTGCTTCTATTATCATAGCTTGTCTGTCGACTGTCTCTTTCAATATATTCTTGATCAATTTTATTTTCTCATCCATTTCCTTAAGCATATTTGAACCAATGATGATCCTATCTTTATTCTATCCAATAGATAAATGTTTGTCATTTCTATCATAGAGCACCTTAATGGGTGTCATTCCTTAAAAATGCATTAAAATATTTTGTTGTATACCAACTCAATCCAAAGGAAAATACTTCTCTCACTCGTATTTCTAATCCATGCAATACATAAAAAGAACTCTCCACTACCTGATTAATTCTTTTTAGTTTGGTCATCTATCTAAAGATGTCATTCCAACTAAAATTCAATCTAGTTCCCAAAGATGCATTCTATATTGTCCAAAACCAAAATGTCATCCAGACATTCCTATTTGATATTTATGTTTTTTAAACTCCATGCAATCGATAAGTTGAATGAATAAATTTCTTCACAATATTCAATGATTCATCTTTAAATATATCCAAGTATGAAATGTGCAATCTCTGTCAATCTGTTGACAATAACCAACTATGATATCATGCTTGTCCTTACTCAAAAGCAATTCTTGAATAAATTTCATATTTATTTCCTAGCACCTATACTTAGGTTTGATACAAAAGTCCTTTTAGACGATCATGCTCAACTTTCACTCGCTAAACATTGTGCCACATACTCAACTACCTTTTCCAAAGTTCTTAGTTTTGTCATATCTTTATCAACAATCTTTAGAATAACTTGATATTTCCAAATGTTCTAAATAAGGTGCAATATTAACTTTCTCAAGTTTCTGCCTCTAAGTGAGTGCATCCTTCACTAATGTTCTTCATTACCCTAGTGTCCTTATCTTAAATCTATCAATTCTATGATCTATAAAATCTACTTCCAAAACCTTAATAATATTTTTCTTCCAAGTGATTCTGAAATAATTGCTATCTCAAGTTGACCTTATAGTAACCACGATAGATAAAATTTACTTGATCTATGAGAACCCATCATTTGACTTCCTTTTTATTTCCAAATATTCCAACCAACTAAATCTGCTTCATACCTCTGACTTCTATCAATCCATTAAGATTTCCAAACTACTAGGTATACTTTTAATCGACAATAACAAGGCAACCATGATTACAGAAAATTCTTAACGTCATAACATATGTTATACAACTACTATCGTAACCTTATACTTAATTATCTCAAATGTTTCTTTATGCCAAAGACCATATATTCTTGGATGTTCAAGACTCCAAAACGAACTTTTAACAAAAGACATCTTAAATGGTCACATGTTCTCGAAGGTAAACCCAAGGAAATAAGATCACATAAAATTGATGAACTAATTCGAATTTGTCTATCTACTAAATATATATATAAAAATATATTTATCTTTGCAAGGCCTATCCTCTTATTCCACACATTGAATTTACTCAAACTAAAAATTACACAAATACATAGCATTATTGCCCTAACTAACACAACACCTCTATTCGGTACATTCTCTTCTTATTACTCTCTTGGACATACTATCAAGGGTTCTCTATGAACATGATAAGGAAGGAATGCAATATGCAAGACAATAAAAATTTTAAACATTAGATCAGCCACCATAAAGGTTAAGAGAAAAAGTGATCAATTTAAATAGTAAATTATAAAATGATCATAATAAAACATTAAGTCAAGTGTGACCAGGGGTCACAAAATAGAAAATTGGTGACTCGTCCACTTAAAAATATATATATATATATATATATATATATATAATCAAGTTAAGAAGTCAAAGATAATCCAAAAATCAATGACTAAATAATTCATGAATAAACCAAATAAAGCATCAAACTGAATACATATCAAATTCACTAAGTGACTAGGAGTAGTCACATATGAGGGGGTGTTACAACACCTTGGGGTATCTTTTCTAAAGTGTGCTAGAGAGAGTATCAAACATAGTACCAATAATTTCATGTTCGAAGATGAGGACACAAAAATAGAATACAGAAGTCCTATGAAGATTTCATCATATCATCCATAATTCCTATTCATAGAGTACCTACCTCGTACTCTATAGACATAGAATAATATCTTTCGCAAGAGACAAGTTAGAATAATTACCAGTATAATAAATAAAGCATCCCAAGCATCTAGGTTCTAATGACAACCATCGTTTTAATATCAATAGTTTCAACTACAACTTTACTATATAAGTGCTCAACTCTTACTCAATAAATTGTCATCCAAAGTATGTGTCCATTAAGTATGCTAACTCTAGAAGATACTCTTTCTCTGCCTATCATGACACCATGTTGGTTTCGCAAAAAATGACTTTATTTATCGATCATTCATAAATGATATCACCAAAGTTTATATCTCTTCTCGTGGAGTCAATGGGGTATATCCTTTCAAATCATCTAAACTAAATATAGTTGACTCAATAGGGAGACACTCATATAGATATTCTTTGTCTATCTCTTGAATAGAGTAGTCCAACTATTCTTGTCTTCCAAGGGAATGGGGTTGGTGAGATTTCCATTACCCTACTCAGCTTGATTACCTATTTCTTCTTTCTTGGTTTAGTAGTTGATTCTTTTCTTCTTTCATCCTAAAAGTAGACAACCACCTTCCTCGACCTTTATCATTATCATCTTGAATATCATGAATCCATTCCATAGTAGGAGGGAAGTATTTCTTTCTTAGTCAGCCACCCTCCTTCTTCTAGGTTGTTGTCATCAATTCACCTTGTAAAAGCTTTGTGCTCCTTCTTAATTTGCAAGTATTATGCATTAGATATCAAATAGCAAGTTTGTTAAGCACATGATTTCATTCATGAAGTGGAATCATAGGCCCTAGAGTTATAAACCGTGCTTTGATAACAAAATGTAAAGACATAAATTGTTCTAACTTAAATAATAAAATGAAATACTCTGTATTCTTAAATAAACTCATAATTCCTTAATAATTCTATTTCATTCCACTTTTCCTTCCATAGCTTCATTTGATCATTCCATTTATATCATAATAAACATGAAATTTCAATAAGAGATAAAGATTCTTCATTCAATAAATCGATATAGTAGTATCTCAATCATACAATACTTAGGCTTTTCAAAATGCCTTAAGTTCAATAACAAAAGAATACAAAATAAAGGATGAGATGCATTCTTTGATCTGCAATCCAAGCTATCTTCAATGCAATCTTTAGAATGAAGACGAGAATAAGATTCAAGTGCTTTTTCCACCTAACCTTGAAGCTTACACTTCTCCGGAATTCTTGGTCAATCAAGAATACCCGACCTTAAACAAATTGCTTAGCAAAAAGATCGCGCGTCTCGATTGTGTTAGAGAATGAATAATAGACACTAAGGCTATTAGACTAACTACTATACTTTAATACCATACATTCTCTTTCACAAATATCACCTTCCCAATATTATCGTTTATCCATATTAGTAGAATTCCCAATTTGAATAAGGTAAGGAGTAACATCATTTCTATATTTTCACTAACCAAACACTATATTGTTATAGTTCTTAAAAATTACACAAAAGTTTTATGAAGCTAAGAATTCTATTTTGAAGATAAAATAGACTCACAAAAGATTAATTTCATATTCTCTACACACATTCTTCATGCAATGATAAGATTATCTTAATCAATACTCCTTCCTCACCATGATCTATCAAACATCTATATCGCTTGGACTACCTATTAAGTATAAGCAAAAATTATTCCATTTACTTACTTAAAATGATGAACTAATAGGCAAAATGAAAAGCTTTGGTTCTCAATGCAGAATGAAACAAACATTCCTTAGTACATTCCTCATAATATTCGTTTAGAAACAATCAATTATTTCTATTTAATTTTTCAATTATATAATTGAATAGCATTTCTATAATCTTCATAACTAGACAAAGAGAAGAGGGAGATAATTTTCATAGTCAATCAATTCACACATATGCACGTAAACCAACAAGATCACACAAGTATGACCTAAATTTCTCCCTATATGCCTATCATATTTATTGTACTATTTTTCATTTCACTATTGATATAATAGAATGCAAATTGTCTTATCATGATATTTCCTTACATTAAATATGCCACTAATAGCCTAGTTTCCAAATGAGATCAATAACAACAATCTTTCCTTACATGCTAACTTTATAGCAAAACCACTCACTACTCTTAATTGATAAAAATACATCATTAACTATGACAATTAATTGAATATCAAAATATGAGAAGAATAAGAAGAATTAAATTACCCATTAACTAATATAGAGTTATGCAAGCACATCAACACATTCTACATTTACACATCCTATTTATACAATGTCAATTTGATATGCTAACTGCAACTACATTAATGTACTTGTTCATGCAGGTCATTATTTGAGTTGGTCATACAAACACACATCCAATTCCCTCCTATACCACTATAACATGATCCTTTACACCTCCAAGATATCTTCTAACATTCAAATACACACTAACCTCTCCAAGGTTCACATAAGGGTTTTAGGAAATCACAACATTCGTTCGCAACAAGAAGACATACCCAACCATAAGTACACAAAATACAAATATTTTAATTTATAGAGAGAAGGAGGAAGAAATAAATACATTCAATTCACTATGAATATGCACTCAACATTTTCTATGCAAGTTCTCAAAATTACGACACTGAGTTCAATTACATGAATAACACAAGGGCACAATCATTCTTTCAGACCTAAAACAATGCATTATCCAACCTAATAAGCTAATCTAAATTGTATAATATCAGTTAAGAAGGTACATCCAATTATCTCTGAAAATGAGAGTAACCTTAGACCTAAACATCTAACAAGAAAACAACGCACATATAATCACACAAGAAGAACTAATCATCAATCAGGAAGAGAAAGAACTCAATACACATGTTACACTCATTTAGGATTTTCAGAGAGAGTGAGAAAAGAAACAGAGCATGAAACATCTAATATCTTCAAGATCCCAAGCATTAATCACTAGCATACATCAGAGGGACAAGCATACGGCAAAAAGACTATATACCACACACCAAACTATGGGCACAAGTTACACCAGAGATCCCAGTGTTTGCAAAACATGGCTCTGATACCAATTGTAATGCCCCACCAAGAAACCCTAAAGGATACAACTATAAACACTTGAAAAGACTGCAAAATATATATTTTTAAATAATACAGAACACATACATGTAAAAGGATAAACATTGCAATAGAAGTTCTACATGCAAAAGACTTAACCCAAACTCCTAAAGAGTTTCCCAACATGAGTTACTTAATTAAACAAATGTTTACTTATGATCAATTAACCACTTAAGAAATATATTTAACCATTAGGAACTTAGTTATATTAATCAATTGATTGATTCATTCTTTGCATGAGATAACACTAACATTTCTACTCTTCATTTTGATAAAATATTCAGTTACATTACATTAATGAATTAATTAAAGATAGAAATCCTAACATCTAACTCATATCATAATACATTTCTTTTACATTGCAAGGATATATTAGTATTATTATTGCACTTAATACATCAAGTCTCATAAATATTACATAATGATCACATCAAATTACAACTTCCATGATGGCATACATATAACATATGATACAACCGACCACATAAGGGTCCAAGATAAACAAATATGACCCAAGAAGAATAAGAAGGATCCAACTAGCATAACAGAATGAAATGAATCCAAGAGAAACATCTGGAGCACTTGCAAAGCTAACCTCTTGCAAAAAGGCACGAACAAAATACCCAATGGAAAGTGGCACTACCACCCCTCCATGCTAGGAGATAGTAATAAATCCCTCCAACAAGCAACAACAAAGCATCACATGGTCTAACATGTACATTAGGTACTCACACAAGACATAATTATACAAATAAGACTCCCACAAGAGTGCTCCATGTAAATCCAACACATGACTACACACTAGTGACCATATGGGAAGAGTGTCATCGCATATCTATTATGGGTTATCCTGGTAGGCCTCCATAGGCCTCGGCCCCCATCCTAGGTTATCTTGGTAGCCTCTCTCGAACCCCTTGCCCCCATCTATGACTCATGCAGACCCAACAAACCTTTCATGAAGACATGGTAGTTGGTTTGCCATTTCAGGCCTTCCAACTACATCCGAAGTCTATACTAGCACTCAACCATGAGTGGGGCACAATTAATCTTGATTAATGTTTGAAACCCAACCCCTCTTTATTAATTAATTTATGACTTATTACTCAACTTATAAGGGGTTATCCTAGAAGCCACTCTTCTACACAACCTCCAAAGAGCCCCAAGGCAAATCACAAAAACCAACTAACACATGGAGTTAAAAAAAACCAAACTTAAGAACAAATTGGTTATACAAATCTTATACCAAGGTTAAACCAATTGGATGTGTGACACAAACAGCAAGTCTATTCACAAGACAAGACGACAACCAAAATAAAGGAAGTATGGTCACAATCAAAACTTTACCAAATCAGCTTACAAGAAAAACTCGCATTCAACAACATGCCAACATTACACGAGAATAACTCCTTCAAGTCAACACCAAAATACATCAAACAGAGTAAATACTCAAAAGGGTACACTTGCACTCTGAACATATCCATATTAAGGAATCATAAGGATCTCTCCAAATATAATTGAAAACTAATCTTATCTAAATGCATCTCTTTCAATAAATTGACTCCTTCATGATAAGAAAATCCACAATAGGAAATAACACATAAAAAGGTCTAAGTTTAAACATACACCCCAAATAGACTTGAACAATGCTTGATTTAAAAACCATACAACTTAGAAAAGCAACTTGTAAACTAAATAAGCCATCATTTAGACAAATATAATTATTTTCAATTAAAGCCAATTTGGCTATAAATAATTTCCATTTCCCTTCAAATTCCAAATTAATGAAAATAACAATTAAATACATTTGAAAACTAAAATCATTATTTAAATAAAAAATAAACCTTTTCAATTAAAAGTCATATCGACTACACTTAATTGATGACTATTCATATATCCTTATTTTCACAAAATAACTTACAATTACATCAAATCAATCTTTGACATTTAATTCATATTGCTAATTTCAAAATACATATTACACACACACACACACATAGTTACTTATTAAATTCGAAATCCGAAAATCATTTTAAAAATCATTATTCACTAAACCTCATATCAATATAAAAATAAACCTACACACACACACACACACACACACATGCATATATATATATATATATATATATATATATATATATATATATATATATATATATATATATATATATATATATATATATATATATATACATATATATATATATATATATGTATATACATATATGTATATATGTATATACATATATGTATATATATATATATGTATATACATATATACATATATGTATATACATATATGTATATATACATATATGTATATACATATATATATATATATGTATATGTATATATATATATGTATATGTATATATACAGATATATACATACATATATATATACATATATACATATACATATATATACATACATATGTATATACATATACACATATATACATATATACATATATACATATACACACACACATATATATATATATACATAT
The DNA here is from genome assembly GCF_030272615.1 of Cryptomeria japonica. Classification (NCBI taxonomy): domain Eukaryota; kingdom Viridiplantae; phylum Streptophyta; class Pinopsida; order Cupressales; family Cupressaceae; genus Cryptomeria; species Cryptomeria japonica. The sequence continues at coordinate 670,917,896 of NC_081411.1, read as the reverse complement.
ACATACATACATACATATATATATATATACATATTTATATATGTATATACATATTGAACTATCAAAATAACCCACCGAACTAACATTCATTTATTACTGCGAAAACCACCCACACCAAACTCTACGTATCCAATCACGGTGACAACATGGTTTTATTCCATGCTGGGGAGGGGTTTATCCCCCCATCTCACAGCGTGGACGAAGGGACGCCACATTGTGGACACCCCCCTCCCCACGATTTTGGTGAGGGGACACCAAAATAGTGGTGCCCTCACCCCACAATGGTGGGTTGAGAGGCACCACGGTTGTGGTTCCCTCTCCCCACATCATGGGATTTGGGCTCCACGGCCCCCCTCCCCCACCCCACAATTTTGTATTTTATTTTTATTTTTTAAATATTCTCTTTTCTCGGATTTCAAACAGATGAATTTTTTTTTTTAATAATTTCTTTTTCAAAATGTAATTTCCAACATTAATAGAAAATAGTCCCCTGCCCAGAAATAGGGCATGAAAATTCCCAACAAATAGAATGGTAATACATTTAATATAATTATTAAACAGTCTAAATCAAAGATTCAATTGTCAAAATTTTAAAGATATTTCACAATCCAAATTTTGCTTCCCAAACACAAAAATTGAGAAATTTCAAAACCCTATGAACCAATTTTGCCCAAAAGAAACGAATCAACTTCTTCCAATTCACTAATTCAAATTGAAACTAGGCAAAGAAACAAACAAACAATCACACAATCTCAAACAATTTTAAAATAGAAGAAGAAGCAGAAGAATCAGGCAGCCAACCTGCAAAAGCTTTCCTGGAGGAAATTTGAGGAAGAGCCATCCCAATCCTACCAAAATCGCTAGAGTTTTCACTCAGACCCCCAATTATCAGCAGAGAGGATGAATTTTCCCAGAAAAAAGAAAAGAATCCCTCTTTTTGATAAAAATTCCAAATTATAAAGCAATTGAGCCAAAAATCTATTTTAGGGCATAAATTCATTTTTTATGAATAATAGAAAATCTAATTTTATTTAAAACATTAACATGACATATTTAAGCAAATTCTATTACTCTTTTATTTTTTCAACACAAAAGCCAATAGACATTTTAATAACTAATATGTAAAAATTAACTTTCTTTTTCTTTTTTTTAAAAACAATTACTCAAGACAAAATATAAACTAATAATTCAAAAATCACTTTAACTAAATAATTAAGAATAATCGATTATCTAATTATCCACAAAAGTGCTCTAAACTTAATATATTCTTATTTTCAATTTAATAAACATGACAACTATTAATTATTAATAACCATACGATATTAATAATTAATTAATCATTAACTAACACAAGAAGAGATCAAGAATAATCTTAAGAACTTGGTTGACATAAGTAAGGAGGCCATGTATAATAGTATGGAGTGGCTGGAAAAGATCAATGCCATGGTGGTGGAGTACAGATCCAACCCTATCGACAGTGATCCTGAAGACAGTAACAAGAAGAAAGATCTGGGCAGTGAAGACTATGTTGTTGGTTGCAATAAAACTACAGGCCCTAGTTCCAAAACCAGAAGCAAGAGCAACAATAAGGGTACCTCTAGATTCATTATGGAGGAATTGGAGGCAATCAACAAGGCTACCATCTAGAAGAACAAGGAGCTAGTGCACTTGCTTGATTGAGTGTTTTTCTGTGTTTTATTTTGTTGGTTGTTGTTTCTCTTTTCTTTTATGTTCGGTCTAGGGTGTTCCCCTATTTTGCTGCCGGTTTCTATTTGATTGGCTAATGGCTAGGTTTTGTACAACTTTTGGTTTTGAGTCCATGTAAAACACATTTATCTTTATCAAAATCTAACACAAGAAGAGAATAATTAAATACATAGAATGCATAACACACAAAATTCAACTTAAACAAAACTCATACATGACCCACATACCAATGTTAGAATAACGACCTACTTGGCGATCTAACAGGGTTGACAAAAGGCAGACAATGCTCACAACCAAGCAAGGCTAGGGGTAACATTAGGTCCTTAGAACTATCTCATCCACTTCCACTCAGTTAATTAGGTATGCTCAAACTTGTGGAGCTAGGTGGAGTCAGTACCTTGTACCTGCAATTATTTCATCAATGAACCATGTATACATATATATACAAACATGGTGAACACATCAGTGAAGGAGAATCGTGACTTTTTGTGTCTCACCGAAATGAGTGATGAGAAATCATCTCCTTGCACCCCATACACTTCCACACATACATGACAATATATACATAAAGTAACTCGCACATGAAGTAAATGTGTTAGTCCATTGTTAGTAACATGTAAATAAAATTAACATTTCATCATTTATAAAATACATTACAGAAGCAGAGTTTAAGTCTAATCATTCAAAGAAATATTTCCTAATCAACATCTACTCTTCCATAAGCAATAATGCATAATCATATTCACCAAATCGCCCTCTGAAGCATCATACCAGAATAAAACATCACAATCATAAAAAATCAACCATCCACATAAGCCACTAAAAAGTCAACCATGGTCAACAAGGTAAAAAAGGATCTCCTTAGGGTAGGGGTACTACAAGAATCATTTGTGAATTTGATTACAAATTGATAAAAATCAATTTGCATTAAGATGAATGTTTAGACTTTTAAATTTTTTTCTCTTATAAAGAAAATAACCAATAGAAGACTAAATTTTTAACTTGAGGAATTTTAAATAATATATATGTTTTAAATTATAAAGTTATATAAAATACATAATTTTAAGTTTACTTTGTATTTATATTTATATTTTAATTTCCACTTTAAAACTCTTGCGATTCTTTTCTAAAATTGATGTGAAATTTAAATGTTGAAATATGTTTATAAAATGATGTGAATGAACATTCAATTTTGGATATACTACTTTTTTCTTAGATTTTTCTTAATCACTTAACTTGAATATTTAGTGAATGACAACAAAAAAATATAATATTGTCAATAAAATTGTGAAGCTAATATTTTAGTAAAAATTGAGCTATTTCAGGAATTTAAATACTCTTTTAAATAAGCTTATGTGCTCGACTAAAAAAACACCTTTTGAGTTGAGTAAACTTTTCTATTTGGTATATTGAAAACCATAATTTAGTTGTTTGAATAAAAATGCACCTTTTTAATGGGATCAACTTCCCTCCTTGGTGGATTTACATGGTAGCCTTTCCATTTCAATTTGGAAGTATTCCTAATATTACTTTGATATTAGTGGAAATTATGTAAATGAAATCATTCCCATTTCACTCATAATTCCTCCTATTATTACAAGATTTAAAGAATGAATTAGATTAGATATCTATGATTTACTTTGATTAACTGTACTTAGTTGCGTATCATTAGAGCAATAGTTCCACCAAATGTTACTTTGCACATAATATCCATTATACAGTATGAATGAGTCTCTAATAATATCCTATCTCAAAATCATATGGGAAGAGGGAATAAGATATTTTGAGTGATTGTATGAAAATTTAAGATCGACTAGTTGAGGAAGAAATTTTAAGTGGTGATATACTTTATTCAATTTGTCTTTGAAAGGATGGAGGTTTAAAATCACTCAAATAATAAATTATATAAAAAATATAATCATTTAAATAATAAACTTCTCTACTTTGACAAGAATGAATCTAAAAATACTAGTTTAATATGAGAGATACCATATAGTATATGAATGCGAAGAAAAATAAATCCACTTCCTATTAATGATAATATGTGTAAGGGAAACTTGCAACCAAGTCTAATCATTAATCTAGCTTACAAATTTAGACTTGGATAATAATATCTTTTGTAGGAACATACAATTCTAGTTAGGTTAATTCAACAAGTTGATATTTTTAAGGGGTGAATAAATATGAAGAATGCATTCCACATCAATAAAGTAATATGCAAAGTCCCCATGCTTACGTTTTTCACCTAATATTTTGATTGGTACCATCCCACCATAATTAGCAACATTGATTCCTAGGAGAAAATCTAACATACAACATATAGGTTACTTTATTTTTTGGGAGGGTTTCATTGTAAGTTTATCGATTTGTGTTATATTTTTAGTCAGACTTTTTGTTATGAACATTAATGGCCCATGTGTTTGTTATTTACTTAGTTGGTTAGCTATTACTTTTAGTAGTTTAGTTTTGATGTTATTCATCCATTAGACATTTTGTTTATGTTTTTTATTATTTAATTTGTGTGATGGTTGGTATGTAGTGTGCTTATGGTTGTTTTGTACTAGTGGATGGCTTTTTATTGTTTAGTTGTGTTTTTAATAGTATGGGACCAAGACCCTTCCCTACTTCTTTAATAAAAAACATAAGGGTTGTTTGAACATTCATTTCTTGTCTACATCTGTTTGAATATGTCCTCAATCTTTGTTATAATATTTATGTGTTTCATTTTTTATATATATGAAATATGTTTTCTTTTACTTATTTTCAAACAAGTAAGCTAATTATTTATATTTGGTGTACGATAATTGTAAATTTATTATTGATGTTATAGTGGTGAAGAATTTGATATTTAAGTAGCGTAAATTGAGAATTGTATTAATGTTATGGTTCTATGACTTAATTTTTAAAGTGTAATAAAGTGGCAATTTATTAATAATAGAATGTTTCACTAAAGCAATATTTTACTTCAATAATCTTGCCTCTTCTTTTAAATTTATTATATTTTAGATTGTCATGATTTTATGTAATTATAATAATAAAAAATAATGTGTTTAATTATTTTTCTTATATGTTTTTACTTTATGTTGATTAAATTATTTCAAAATGTGACAATTAGTAAAGAAGATGGTATATATTGGTATGTAAGTTGGCAATTCAATTTACCATACCTTATCTTAATCATTCGCTCACATAATTTATTTTTCACATCTATCAATTCATAAAGCTACATTATAGTTTACAAGCATAGAGTTGATCTAGGTCAATTCTATTATCATAGATATGCGCTTCAAAACATTAAATCTCTATTTTAGGATTTGGGACTATGCTTTCCTCCATTATTAACTATTATGAGTTGATTAAAATATAATTTAATTTAAATTGCACATTAAGTGTGTATTTAAAGATAAACCTTTAATCCAAAAGAATCACTAATGAATTTGATTAAAAATTGATAAAATAAAATTTCCATAAGATGAATGTTTAGAATTTTAGAATTTTGTCAACTCTCTAGAAAGAAAAAAATGAATAAAAGCCTAACTTTTTAAGTTGAATAATTTTAAATTATATATATATATAAATAAAGTGATATAAAATGTAGAATTTTAAATGTAGTTTATATTTATATTTATATTTTTCCCTTTATAACTCTTTAGATTTTTTTCCACTCATTCTGAAGATGCCCTTTTGATAAGGATGCTTGCTTCCATATTGGGAATCGTAGACACCCTAGGAAGGAAAAGCCCACTCCTAGATGGCCTCATGGGTATGAAACCAACAATGAATATTTTTGAGTATGTTCCTTCAGAGGAGTATGTCCTTGATTCCCTCTACCCTAGCTCTAATATGAAGGGTAAAATCTCAGTTGATCAGTCATCTAAATCTTATAAAAAGTTGAAAGAGAAGAAAAAAGGTCCGAATTTGTCTTTATTTGACCATTGGGGCAAAAAAGGCATCTAGTTTTGTCCATGTCAAAAAGCCCTTGAAGAATTGAAATGTTAAAAAGAAATTTGTTGTGATGGCTAGAGACAAGGTTGATACTCCTAATTTTGAGGGGGACCCACAAGGGATAGATTTCCACATCGAGATCCATATTGATACTGTGAAAGGTACCCCTGTGGGAAAGGATAAGGGTTCCTCTACCAAATGATCAGGGGATATGTTGATGGTGGTCAAGGATGTGATAGAAAGATAGGTCAATCATTTTAATTTGATGGTGTTGAAAATAAATGTGCATAAGGAGATGGTTAATCCCCTTTATGATAAACTAGAATAGGAACAATTGAGTGTGAACAAGCCTATTCCTATGGATAAGGCAAATAAAATGCTCATCATCATTCAGAATGTTGCTAAGGATGTAAAAATAATGATGCTATATCATGAGGAAAAGATAAGGTCTCTCAAAATTACCATTGATAAAATCCATGGTAGGCATATTGCATAAACATAACTTAGGATTTCAAAGATGAGGATCCTCCGAAAATGACTCCAGTATATCATCTACACCTTATTGCATCATATCCTAGAAATACCAGAACCACATACCTCATTTGCACATACCAACTATGCATACATATATAACATCCTAGCATCCACATATACCATCTAGACCAAACTAGATAACTAGTTTGACATCATTAACAACAATGAAAATATTCACACAAGTCTAACAATCTCCCCCTTTCTCATTGGCGGCAAAATATATCATCTTGCAACTCCCCCTAACTCATATATCTCCTTACTTCAAAACCTTTCTCCAATTGCCACAATCCTTCCCCCCCCTTTGAAATCAACAACATGGAATTCTTTCGACGAAAAAAAAGAAAGGAAAGAAAGAAAATGAATGCTTTCAGCTGCAAAAATATTTGGTTATTGTTGCTACTAGGACATGTTGTTGTCATTCATGTCAATATATTCCTGTATTTTGGTGTTCTAGTGATTTCAGAGCATTGATTTGGATTGTTCATCTATTTGGTATGCTGAATCAACTAGAGATACTTGATTCAGTGTTGGTTTCATGATGCTATGTGGCGATTTGATCGATTTATGGATTCTAGTATGAGGATTGGTTTTTTAGTGTTTAGTGTTGTAGTGTTTTGGTATTTAGTCTGTTGTGCTCCAAAATGATTATATCTTGGGTTGTGGGTTTGGGAGAGTGATTGGGATGTTCATGTGTATCTTCAATTCAAATGGTTCATGATTTGGTGCTCTACAAGTTATCCTTCTAGTCCCAGTTGTTGTTGTTGAGTGTTCTTGAGTATCAACATGTTGATCAATGATGATTTGATTAAGTGGTGTTGGTGCAACTATTGCGGATGTTTCTTATGTGTTTTTTGCTGTTTCCTAATCACATCCTATTTATTTTAGTGGTCCACATTTATCATTTTGCGTGTTAGTGAGGATCTTATGGGTCTGGTGATGTTCTTCGTGTTATGCGATATTTTCAGTGTTGTAACGTATTGCAAATGATCTTGGTGAGATTTCTGGTGGTGTTGTGTGTTTGAGGATTATATTTGGGTCCATGCTAAGTTGTCTTGGCATTGTATTGGTTTAGTGGTTGATCTATGTATCGTGTGATGTAATTTTATAATTATAGGTCTTCAGGGCTGAGTTGACCTTATAATCGAGGTTGATGATTTGTATAAATAGGTATCATATTCATGTAATTTATATATCAATTTTGTGTTTGCATTATCAGACAGTGGTGTATGTGCAAACAAGTGAATTCATCTTTCGGTGAGAAGTGTAGAAAAGAAAGAGTTGCAGGGCAGACAAATGTACTTAACTAGAACTATCATCAGGCATTAAAAGAGAAGGCAAAGACCCTTAAATATATTTATAAGGGTAATTCAGATTTCCCCTAAACTACTAGGAACGATGATGAGAAGAATGGTGTGGTTGTTCAACTGGGTGTGGATATTGGACCTGTTCTTTGTCCCTTTACCTAAACTTGAAGCCGTGATGAAGATAAGATTGAACATGCCCAAGTTTTTCATGATGTTTTGAACATAAATAAAAATTTATCAGGACTAATTTTGAAGTTTAAAAGATGCTAAAAAGTCTTTAATAGGTTGTCGGGTTGGGGTACCCCTTGTAATGCCTGCCAAAATACCCTAGAGAAATAAAGATAATTAACTATAAATAGAGATAATTTTTTTTAAAAAAGACATCATATAATACAACACATATAACCGTCTAGTCATATGCATTAAACATCCAATTAATATAATACACACTTAATAACATGAACATTTAAGCATATTCACATGAGCTATAACACAATCAGAAATAAACCCAAAACTAATCTATCTTTCTTAGGGAAAGAAATTTATGACAAGATAGTTGACTCATCCCTAATCAAGGTGATTAGGAATGTGCAAGTGCTTAGGAGGAGTGGTTAGGTGGATTGATGAGGGATTAGAATGCAAGTAGGAAAATTAGGAGGATGGGACATGAGGAGAGAGAATGACTGGAAGAATTTAAAATTGGAAGGAACATTTACATTAACCCGTAACCTAAACCCTACTCTTTATAATGCCAACAATACTAATCCAAATGTTATCTATGAACATTTACATTAAAAGTTGAAGTTGTGTATAAAAGATTATATTAATAAATTCATCATCTTAGAAAAACCTTGCACATCATGAATTAATGAAACAATAAATTAAAAATACTTAAAACTTCTTTTTTATAAAACTGATTCATCAATATTCATCTACTAACATCAACCAACTACAATAATCGATAATATCTTGAAATGATATTGCTTTAATTTTCTCCTCAAAGAATTTTGTTCATCAAAGAATTTTGTTCATCAAAGACTTTTGTTCCTCCTTAAAAGATCCACTTGACGAGCCAAGAATTTGGACTTGTTATGTAACAAATATTTCCTATTTTGAATTTCCACCCTTCTTGGCACGTCAATTTTACTATGTGTGCTTTAATGACCCTACAATCGATGTGACACAAATAGAATATTGATTATTGTACATGAATTATGTACACTTTTAGATATATGTCCAAATCCACAACTGTAATATTTAATAAAAGACAAATATCTAATGAGACTTATTTTTTATTGAACTGTATTCTCTTTGCTTTGTTCAATATAACAAAAATAATTTTTTTTTTATTGATTCCTCAATAAATTGCAAGTGGCTCTATTACCTAATGCAAAATCAAAACAATGGAGGATCAGGATGGTGACATAGACATCCACAATTGCGGCGACTTCTCGGCACATCAGTTTTACTATGTGTGCTTTAATGACCCTACAATCGATGTGACACAAATAGAATATTGATTATTGGGCATGAATTATGTACACTTTTAGATATATGTCCAAATCCACAACTGTAATATTTAATAAAAGACAAATATCTAATGAGAATTTTTTTATTATTGTATTCTCTATGTTTTGTTCAATATAAAAAAAATTAATTTTTTTTTATTGATTCCTCAATCAATTGCAAGTGCCTCTATTACCTAATGCACAGTCGAAATACTGGAGGATCAAGATGGTGACATAGACATCCACAATTGCAGTGACTTCTCGACACGCCAGTTTTAGTATGTGTTCTTTAATGACCCTACAATCAATGTGACACAAATACAATATTTACTATTGCACATGAATTATGTACACTTCTAGATATATGTCCAAATCCACAACTGTAATATTTAATAAAAGACAAATATCTAACGAGACTTTTTTATTATTATTGTATTCTCTTTGCTTTGTTCAATATAAAAAAAATTAATTAATTTTTATTGATTCCTCAATCAATTGCAAGAGCACCTATTACCTAATGCACAATTGAAATAGTGGAGGATCAGGACAGTGACATAGACATCCACAATTGTGGTGACTTCTCGGCACGTTAGTTTTACAATGTGTGCTTTAATGACCCTACAATCGATGTGACACAAATAGAATATTGATTATTGCACATGAATCATGTACACTTTTAGATATATGTCCAAATCCACAACTGTAATATTTAATAAAAGACAAATATCTAATGAGACTTTTTTTTATTATTGTATTCTCTTTGCTTTGTTCAATTAAATTTTTTTTATTGATTCCTCAATCAATTGCAAGTGCCTCTATTACCTAATGCACAATTGAAACACTAGAGGATCAAGACAGTGAAATAGACATCGACAATTGCAGTGACTTCTTTTCACATCAGTTTTACTATGTGTGCTTTAATGACCCTACAATCGATGTGACACAAATATAATGTTGATTATTGCGCACGAATTATGTACACTTTTAGATATATATCCAAATCCACAACTATAATATTTAATAAAAGACAAATATCTAACGAGATTTTTTTTTTATTATTGCATTCTCTTTGCTTTGTTCAATATAATTTTTTTTTAATTTTTTTAATTGATTCCTCAATCAATTGCACAATCAAAACACTGACAGATCAGGACGGTGACATAGACATCCACACTTGTGGTAACTTCTTGGCACGTCAGTTTTACTATGTGCTTTAATGACTCTACAATCAATGTGACAAAAATAGAATATTGATTTTTGCATGAATTATGTACACTTTTAGATATATATCTAAATCCACAACTATGATATTTAATAAAGGACAAATATCTAACAAGACTTTTATTTTATTATTGTATTCTCTTTGCTGTGTTCAATATTAAAAAAATTAATTTTTTTTAATTGATTCCTCAATCAATTGCAAGTGCCTCTATTGCCTAATGCAGAGTCGAAACACTGAAGGATCAGGACGGTGACATAGACCTCCACAATTGCGGTGAGAAACTTCTGTTTGATAATGTGCCAATAGTAGGTAGTAGAAATTACAGCTTACCAACCCTTTTCAGCTTTAGAAAAGAAAATCTACCCTGAACTTATCGCAGAGCCGGACATCTCAGCGTATTTATATGTGCAATCTATGTATGAGTTGCAACGACAATCGCAGCTCTCTAGGTAGTCCATTCATTTGAGATGGGGCAAACGCTGGCTGTTGTGAATTATCTTCCGACTGTGCAAGGGACTTTTATTTTCCTTGTAGCCGCTTCACTCATTTCCACATTTGTTGCTCTAGCTTTTCTGTTGTCATCAACTAAAGAGAGGAAATGGCCTCCATCTCCACCAAGGCTGCCATTATTGGGCAACTTTCATCAACTGAACAAGAGTGAAAATATTCTTTCCAGCATGACAGACATGGCCAAAACATATGGTCCTGTCATGACAGTTTGGATGGGACCATCGCCACTTATAGTACTCACCGGCCAAGCTTCAATCTGGGAGGCCTTGGTTAAGGAGATGAGACAGAAGAAAGGTGTGGTGAGGCCATTCGATGCCTTGAAAATCATGGCAATGAATTTTATTGCCCACTTATGCTTTGGCTTGGACTTTCAAGACGAGAATTTCTTGTCCAAGCTGGAAGAATTCATAGCTGAAGATATTAGTCTGAGTAAAAGAGGAGATATGTTTCTGGAATCATTTTCTCTTGCTCGTTTCTTTGTTCCTTCATCAATCAGAACAGAAAGGAAATGGAAGTCTCTGAGCTGATGTTTTGTGTCTCCTGGTGCCTTTAATCCAATTTGCTCGTAGTTATAGAGAATACTTTAAGCGAAGTGCTCCCAGCAGTTTCTTGAACTGTTTAGTGTCCATTGACGAAGGGGAGGAAGGTGAAGACAAGTCCAAGTTATCCGATGAAGAAATAGCTTTCAACTTGCACGAGCTCTTCCTTCCTGCAGTAGACAGCACATCAACGGCCATAGAATGGGCTCTTGCTTACCTGATAACCAATCCTCACGTCCAAGAGAAGGCACATCAAGAAATAAGCCAAGCGGCGGGGAACGGAAATGATGGGTATTATAGTTTAGAGGATCTGAGGAAGCTGCCATACGTGCAAAGTGTGGTGAAGGAAACGCTGAGAAAAGAATCAATTGCACCACTCGGGATGATTCACCAGACGGAAAACGAGTGTAAGGTGATGGACATCACCATACCCGCAAAGTCACGAGTCCATTTTAATCTACATAGTGTGAACAACGATCCTGAGGTGTGGAAAGAACCGGAGAAGTTGAGGCCTGAGAGATTTTTGGGGAATAATGAGGTGAGAATGGCATATCTTCCGTTTGGAACAGGAAGGCGGGTGTGCGCAGGAATGGACGTGGCCAGTGTGTATGTTCCCATCACTCTAGCCAGTTTGCTTAAATCATTCGAGTGGGGATGTGCTAAGGAAGGTAGTCTACCCGATCTTGCTCGGGATATTCAAAATGTGCTCATGTCCATGAAGTATCCATTGGAAGCTCGAATCACACCTCGTCCATCATAAACAGATATCCTAAGTAACATACAACATACGAATTGTTTCAACTTTACTGGCTTGTCTATGTCCTCCATCTGTTATGATATTTGTGTGTTTTAGTTTCTATATAGGTCTATAGGTCTATACCCATATAGTATATGAAATATGTTCTAATAGGAAAGATAATTATGTGTACTTGTTTGTAGGATAAAGTGTAAATTTATTATTGATTGTTATGTGGTGAAGAATATGATATTTAAGCATAGTAAAAAAATGTTATGGTTTTATGACTTAATTTTTCAAAGTATAATAAAGTGTTAGTTATAATAATATTTTATATAAGAAATCTAGTTTTTTTTAAAAATTTCTTGTATTTCTTGTATTTCAGATTGTCATAATTTCCTATTTGGTGTATTGATAACCATAATTTAGTTGTTTATGTCTAGTAATACGCCTTTTGGGTGGGGTAAGGTTTTCTCCTTGGTGGATTTATATGGTAGTTTTTTCACTTAAATTTGGAAGCCTTCCTAGTATAACTTTGATCACAGTTACAATTGACTTAATGCAACAATTCTCATTTAATCACAGTTTCTCCTATTATTACATGAACTAACCTATTTTCAAATAATATTCAATAACATATTTTTTCGTTATTTCAAAAGATGAATTGGATGTCTCCAATTGATATATCTAACAATGAGCTAGATTGGATACACATAATTTACTTTGATTATCTATACTTAGTTGTGTATTATTGGGGCAATAGTTCCACCAATATTACTTTCCACATAATATCCATTATACAATATAAATGTGTCTAATAATAGTCTATCTAGAAATTATACAGTAAGAAGGAATAAGATCTTTAAATTTATTGTATTAAAATTTAAGATAGATTACTTGAGGAAGCATCTCTAAGTGAAGATATACCCTATTCAATTGGTCTTTTGCAATGATGGAGATTTAAGATCACTCAAAGAATAAATTATGTAGAAAAATATAATTACTTGAATAATTAATTTCTCTACTTTGGCAATAATGAACCTAGAAAATAATAGTTTAATAAAAGAGATATCATATCATATACGAATGCTAAAAAAAATAAAAAAATTCATTTCATATTAATATGGAAACTTGCAACCAAATCCTAATTATTAGTTTAGCTCACAAATTTAGACTTCAATATAATGTGTTTAGCAAGAATATACCATTTTAGTTAGGTTAGTTGACCAAGTTGATATTTTTTAAGGGTAAAAAAGTATGAAGAAATGATGCAGGAGCATCTCAGGCAAAGGCACGATCTGCATCATTTGTACATATCTTTATTCCTATTGGTGGTGTCTTGAATCAGTTTGGTCTAGTTCAGTTTGGAATAGTGGTCGAGTGTGTGTTTTATGTTTATAATGGTTTGTGGAGACATAGTTTCATTAGTGAGACCGCAAGGGTTTTCCTCCAATATGTTGGTTTCTCACTGATGGGTTCATTGACACCCTTTTATCAAGCATGTTGTTTCATTGCATAGACCTAGGAACCTCTCTCCGATGTGGTCGTGACAAGACATTAGACTTGGTCTTCTGGCCAATGTTCTTCTTGTTGCTAGATAAAAGTGACCCAAAAGAACTCTTCTTGATATCAAGGAGTCTTCTCGACGAACTTAGCTCCTGTGATCGAGAAGGCACCATGGAGCTCTCACCAATGCAGCCATGTCACTCTGATCTCTCTTCATGGTAAAATCGAGGACACTTTAAAAGTATCTACTCCATGGCTGGTTTTCACCCCAATGTTCTTCATCAGTGTGTCAATGGGACACATAGATATTCTCATCAAGACAACATTTTCTCACCAACATGTTTTTTGTTGTCAAATTAAAGATAGCTCACATGTCTCTCCTCGACAACAGTTTTTCTTGCCGATGAATTGTTTTTCATTAATAGTGGTAGAATCGAGGAGACTTTATAAGTCTCTCATCGATACTTCCTTATAACTTCGATATGTCGCTCATCGATAGTCCAATGGAAGGTGGGAAGGCTTCTGCTTAAATGGTTTCGTCTTCCTGATATGTTTTGAACCATTTGTCTATTGGGCTCCCATCATGATGGTTGACACTTAAACTGCTCGCCTTGACCAATAAAGCATAGAATTGGGTAGTTAGTGTTAATGCACATAAATCATCTTTTTTTCTATGTTTTATGGGATTATTATTGTGGAATTCTATTTTAATCTCATAATTTGGATAAAATTGTTTTATGCTTAGTTGTTTAGCTAATTAAGGAATATATTTGTTTTTTCAGTTTTATTCCTATTTTTCCTCCTTTTTAATTTCAATGGAGGCTCTTTATATATTGTAACTCATTCACATAAATCAATCAATGAAACAATTTTATTCACATTCTTCCCTCAAATATTGTCTTTGTTCTGAAAGTTTACTTCTTTCTTTCCTAGCTAGATCCTCCTGTGCAGATTTAGATAAAATTTTACATGGTATTAGAGCATGGGAGCTAGCAAGAGAAGCTAAACACAAATTATTTACAAGCAGATTTCTGAAGAATGGAAGCTAAGGTAAACCTGTGTTTCTAGATGCATGCCAAGATCATGCCCTTTCGAGCCTCGCCTTCATCTTCTCCTTTGTGACACATCATTTTAGTGGACCTATGATTCCTCTCCTTTGTCATATTATGAGGGGTCTTTTTTTCTTTATCAGTGCTAGTGCTTCTTTGTTTTATTTCCGAGTTTGATAAGTTCTTTAGACTATTGGCACCTGTATTTTCAACTAGCAGCTTCTTCTCTCATGGTGAGTAGTGTCATTGGGGTCACTCATGCACATTCACGTGCCACCTGCATCTTCGAATGTCAGATTTTTTGCCTTTGTTTTCCATTTGATTTTGTTCGATTATTGTCATTGGGGTCACTCATGCAGATTGTTGTCTTCTATATCCTCAATAGACAGAAGTTTTTCTAAGTAGTTTCATCAAGGGAACTAATACAAATTATTGATCTTGATCATCATCTTGGCTTTTGAGGAGGTTCTTCATTCAACACTATGGTAAACAATTGTCCACATTTTTCTTGTATCTCAAAGGATGTTAGTATGCACTTCATATAACTGTATCTCTTGTAATTTTGAGGGGGGGTTTTGGTCCCACTAGGTTTTCCCTCTTTCCTCTTTCCTCTTTCCTTTCCTTAGACTTTTGTCTCCTTAGTTAGACTTAAGCGGGGTGTTAGTGCACATAAATCATCTTTTCTTCCATGTTTTTGTTAGCAACAATCAAGAAAGAAGACTGAGAGGGGTAGGAGGTGAATCAGTCTTTACTGCACTACTACATAGTATAAAGATTTAAGACATTAATTTAAGACAAAATTTTAATTTTGCCTTAAATACAACTTTTATATTTTAATTGACTTAAATAAAGACAATAACAAAACACATTTTCTAACAAATAACATTTTCATTCAATATATTGGACTTGATGTTATAAGTCCGCACCCAACTCATGGTCTTCTACTCCATCTGGTAGCAATAACAACTCAACTCACCGTCTCCTGCTTCATTCGGTAGAAATAACAACTCCATTCATTGGAAACTAGCGGCTGCGGTGGTAACATCATCGGGATGCAACTATTAACAATGGGACGAGTTTTCGTGGTATGGTGGGAAGTTTTCAATGCCCTAAGTATCTTCTTCAACCCGTCTCGTGCACTGCATCGATTCAACATTCAAAGAGATCTGCAAATTGTTCAAGCTGAGAAATCTAGCTCTATGAGCCTATAAATCTCCTATGTTTTGTTCCTAATGCACTGGATATCTTTTCTTTGTTATTTGAATATGTGAAATTGAAAGAACTATCTGCCCTAATTAGAAGTGGGCATTCTAAATGGAATGAAAAGTCTCTTTTGTTTTGTTTATTATGTATTATAACATAGCAACACAGGATCGTAGGCAGAATTGTAGTCATGTGAAAACCTTTGATTTTCTTATTGATTCTTGTTAACCGTGACCATGCTGAGATTGTGTGGGTTTCTATTGCAACTATTCCAGTGGCTGGGGAGAGGCCAAACCGACAATATATGTTGCACAAAGGGTTCATGGTACACCCATGCATTCTCAAAGCTCATTCAACATGAATTTATAATTTCCAAAATGTGTTTGTCTATGGAGTATGACATCGGACCTTTTAAAATGCTAACTTTGTAGCTACCCCTAATGTGTAAGAAAATATATATCATATTCTCTGATAACTAAATGCTTTATTTTGGAATAATTTACACGTACTTGATTACTGGTGTTAAATTGTGTATTTGAGTTTAGCTTAATTCTATGTGTGGTCATTGTAAATTGTGTTGATGTGTGTGCTTGGGTAAAGGAATTGGTTTACTTATGTGTCATATAATCATTACTTAGGCTTTTTGACAAAGATTTAATAGGTGTTCTCTATATTTTCTCTATATTTGGCTACTCATTCTCTAATTAAATTTAATTCCACATGCTTTAGGTTATTCTACCTTAACAATTCTACTAGGCTATTTTTCTGGTGTTTATACGAAATGGCTGACTAGGTATTTATGTTGTTTTTTTTACTTGCAGTATCATTTTAATGAAATGAAACACTAACCTAGGATTAATTAGGTAGTACATAGAATAATATTTCATCTCATTTTCATGTTTAAAAGATTGTATCTCTTGAGATGAGACTATGTTGCTTATACTATGCACACTGTTACAGAGATATTTCCCTTTGTTGTGTTTTGACAACTTAAGGGCCTTGTGATAACTGTCATTAACTCATTTCTTTGATTTTTTGGTTATTCTGAAAACTTTAAAAACTTTACTACTCTGAGACCCAAAACTATAAACTATGATGGATATTCCATACAATAGTTTATCAACAATGATCTAAATGGAGAACATGAATGACTAAAGTTCTCTAAGCAATATTAACCTGAGAAATTGCTAGGAAATGAGAGTTAGCAACCACACAATTGATTACAACATAGATTCACCCCATAGAGTTTGGATCCCAGGAAAAAAGTTCCAACAAAATGTCTGACTCTTGAGCATTCTGTAGCAAAGCCTACATTGAAATTTCCTGTACCATCTTGAATATTCTATAGCAACCCCATGTCTAACTCTATTTGGAAACCTGTTCTTCCTTCATTGAATGTGTTTCTTGAATTTTACATGTTGTTGCTATAGAATCTGTCCGATTCTCTTACTAATAACTTGTCTAGAGCATCTTAGTAGCCTAGTGGAAGATATTGGTAAAAGAATTGGATAGATTCTATAGCAATAATGTGTACAATTCAAGAAACAACCTAATAATGATGGTTAGAAAATTCTTGACCTCCCATAGGCAAACCCTGACAGTACCAGAAAATTTTGCACTTTTTTATAGAAACACATCATTTCGTGATAACAAATAAGTAACGTACATTTAGATGTAATAATGCGAATAATTTCTAGCAATGTAAAAATCTTCACAATTATAACTCAAGCTACCTACATAGGCAGTAGCTACCTATTAAAAATATTCACAATGTAATAATCTTCACAAACCAGATTGAGTGCCCTCCTACTCAGTAATCAACTCGTATCCTTGTTTTTGCTGCATGGTTTATTTGTTATTTCAGTTTTGGAAGATATTTCATATTTTTTTATGATTGATCTTAGCATTCTACAAGTTTGGTTATGCAGTTAGATTTATCTATCATTACCTTGGACTAGGAGAGTAGTTTATAGTTTCTAGGGACATGTGAGTATACATGTTAGTTTTAACCCACTACTATCTTTCTTGTGTTAGTTTTGAATTGTTGGCCTGTCAGGGTATGACACAATGTATTTGAGTTCCAATAATTATTATATTTCTGGTTTTTTTAAATCAAAAAATCACTTACATAGATTAACATAAAACTTGCATTCTCAAATACATCTACAATGTGACATTGTTAAGCTTGTTTGTTTGCATGGTGTTAGTCCTCTTCAATCTTACTCTTTGATTCATTCTTGTACATAACAATTTAGTTTTTGCTGTGATGAAATTAAATAACTTATGATACTAATCATTAAATAAACCATGAGATGTGAAATCAGGTATTTAATTTTCAAAAAATGAATTATTTTCCTAGTTATCAAGTCCTTTATTATTACCTAAATCTACATCCTTATGTGTCGAGCTTAAGCTACCTATTATGACACCTTATCGTAACACACAAAGAACTTTAGAAGGAAGAGTAAATTACTTATTCAATAACAATCTTGTCACCGAATAATTTCTAAACTATAGAGATAGTAATGGGTTCAACAAGTTTTTGAGCCTTCTTAGATAGGTGGTAGGAATACATTCTTAGTATACTTTGATAGGCTAGTTTGTATCATCCCTTCATTATTCTATCTCAAAACTGGAATTAATAAATCATTCACACTCGTCTTTCCTTTATAGATTGTAGAAATGAACCGTGGCTAAACCAAGACCAAATATGAATTGGGACGCAGTACAATGGTTATTGAATAATATGTACAACCGGCCTAGTGCCTTCAAATTTTTCATTGCATTATTGGACTAGGGATCATTAAATAGTAGCTAGCATTTTGCTAGCTAATGGCAGGTCCCCCTAATAGGTAAAACATTTTTTTGTATCAGTTTGTCTCCTCCAACATATGGTTTTCTATCCAGTTGGCACGAATTTTCAACTCCTAAAATTTGTCTTTGACTTGGGAGTTATACGGTAATTTAACCAAGTCAAATAGTATGGCTATCTATTCAGATTGCATGGCTGTGGAGATGCAGTTATCTCATGACTAATGTAAAAACCTAATAGTTTGTTGTTTTATACTCAAAATGAAGATTTAAATGCTAAACAAAAATTTGATAGCTTTACATATCGTTTGTCGTTTCTTGTCCAAATGATACCATGAGTATTTGTAGGTGTAGATGATGACTCGAAAGGCACATACCTACAGATATATGGCTCGTAAGAAATTTGATGTATTTGTGCATAACATATTAGTAGTAGTGATAGATAATTACTAGACTCCAGGGCCTGAACCATAGCCTTCTTGATTCATCCAAATACATAACAGATTCACCTGAATAGAGGACATGTATAATAGTCAGGATGACGTTATCATCTCTGAGGTCCATGTGTCAACAAACAATCCTGAAAAGACATATTGATAGTTTGAAGCTTGAAATTTTGATAGCAAAAACCTCATTTTGCAAGACATTCACTGCCATTATTGTAAGGATATTTTAATGATGCTTAACTCTTAGGAAGAAAGATATGCTGTTGAATAATCTGAAAAATACTTCTGAGGATGCTAAAATAGAAATTTTGAAAAACAGGTATGTATGTGAATGCAGACAACTACTGACTATCAAGCAGTTAGAAATCTTGTGGTAGAAATGTAGGAAAAAAGTGGGAGCATCGATAGGGCATGCTAACTGTTTGACAAAACGAATTTGATCTTATTGAATGCCATGATTGCACGATACGCACATAATAGATTCGTTACAAAGGCTTTAGAAAATTTCAAGCAAATGCAATTGGAAGGTGTGAAGCCAAATTGCACAACCTTTGCCAACATCCTCCCCGCCTGTGTCAAAATAGAAGCTTTGAAAAATAGGGTATGGAAAATGTGGGTTTACAGAATACTCATAAAAAGAATTTGTTGAAAAATCTTTAGAAACTTCTAACTAAACGCAATTGATAGGTGTAAAGGAATATTTCAACAACGTTTGCTTGTGTCCTTCCTGCCTGTGCCAAAACGAGAGCTTTGGGGTATGAACGTACATCAAAGCATAATGTTAGGGAGAATTGGTTAGGGGGGATAGGGTTTCTGTAGACACTATAAAAAAGAAACTCTAAATACATAAGCCCTCAGAAAACACAAAGTCCTCATCTTTTTTAACTGAAACAAAACTTGGAAGGAATCATTGACCAAGATGCAAATCGTAGGAAGAGAGCGATTTAATCTAGCTATTGTCCGATGTTTGAATTCCTCACCATCAAGCTGCATTCTCTAAAATTATTAGAGAAATCTTCCAAGTTAGTATGTAGGATAACCAACTTGGGGATTTGTTGAACAAATCTAATTAAAATATCACCAAAAATATACGACCTTCACTATCTTTTTCCCAAAGTCTAGTCTAATCCCTAGCCCTCCATATTTACATCAGAATCAAAATTAAAATAGATGAATTGCTAGACGAAGAGGGCTTCAATATATATTTTTTTGGGCACGCATATTTTCCATGTCAACTAGAACCCTTGTGAGATGCCAATATTTGAAGACAATTTTGAACTCTGAACATTCGTAAGAAGGGCTGGCAACATTTATACAATCTGAAAATCTTAAGAAATCATTGTTTTTTAACTCCTCTTAAGATAGTTCTTGAGATTTTATTAAAATGGTCTAGAATTTTAAGAGGCACAAACAATAGCTACTACTTTATTGATATTTAACTTTCGTCGCAAAAACAATGAAACTCCCAATCCAAAACTGGGTGTTCAGAAAAACTGAAGTAACAATGGGAAACTGGGTTGTTAGAAAATAGGGAGAAAAAATACAAATGTCATTTAATCAAAATATCGCTTAATTGCAGATAAGATTTCAGTCTTAAAGCACCAAATGTTGTGGAAAATTACCTTAAAAAAGCAATGCATAGTTCTGATTTCGGGAGTGTATCCACTAATTCCTTCAATCAACCTTTCTCTGCAGCAAGTAGAATGCAACGTAATGTTCTAGTAGTGGGTTCTTATTAGGACGTCTTCTTCTTGAACTTGGTTTAATTCCATAGGTAATTCAAGTCATTCACCATTTTCCTTTAGTTTATTAATATAGAAAAATATAAATTCATCTATAAATGATTTGTAATGTGATAATATGTAGGTAGCAAGTGCCACTGCAACCTTTGTGATAGATGTTTTCTTCCTCATTTTCTGTGATAGAATTCTATTTTCTTGATAAGTTTCCAATTGGTTATGGTATGTGTAAAGCTTAATCATT